>NC_040091.1:28323518-28626549 GCF_003369695.1 Bos indicus x Bos taurus | reverse complement strand
TTTTCCAGTAGTCATGTTTGGATGTGAGAGTTGAACTATGAAGAAAGCTGAGCGCCGAAAAATTGATGCTTTTGAACTGTGGTGTTTTAGAAGACTCTTGAGAGTCCCTTGGACTGCAAGAAGATCCAACCAGTCCATCCTAAAGGAGATCAGTCCTGGGTGTTCATTGGAAGGACTGATGTTGAAGCTGAAACTCCAATACTTTGGCTACCTGATGCAAAGGGCTGACTCATTTGAAAAGACCCTGATGCTGGGAAAGATTGAGAGCGGGAGGAGAAGGGGACGACAGAGGATGGGATGGTTGGATGGCATCTCCAACTCAGTGGACTAGAGTTTGGGTAAACTCCGGGAGTTGGTGAGGGACAGGGAGGCCTGGCATGCTGTGGTTAATGGGGTTGCAAAAAGTCAGACACGACTGAGCGACTGAACTGAAATTGATGCCCCATTGTGTCCCAGAAAATATTTAAGGATGCCCTCACAAGCATTTAATGAAGCTGTGAGATTATATATACATTATTATTACCTTTTTTAAAACTCTTATTATGACTTCAAGATAATAAGTGATCCACTTATTATCCTTTCCACAAATGCATGTTTTACTTTATATAAAAATGAATCAAGTGAATATATCCAATATGTTACTTCCTGAGAATTACTTTTCAAATTATCTTTCATGTGAAACTACCTTTCCTTTTCTAGTGTTATCTTGCTTTCTTGATATATCAGAAAATCTTATATTACTTTTTTTTTTTTTAGTTTTATTTTATTTTTAAACTTTACATAATTGTATTAGTTTTGCCAAATATCAAAATGAATCCGCCACAGGTATACATGTGTTCCCCATCCTGAACCCTCCTCCCTCCTCCCTCCCCATACCATCCCTCTGGGTCATCCCAGTACTCTAGCCCCAAGCATCCAGAATCGTGCATCGAACCTGGACTGGCATCTCATTTCATACATGATATTTTACATGTTTCAGTGCCATTCTCCCAAATCTTTCCACCCTCTCCCTCTCCCACAGAGTCCATAAGACTGTTCTATACATCAGTGTCTCTTTTGCTGTCTCGTACACAGGGTTATTGTTAGCATCTTTCTAAATTCCATATATATGCGTTAGTATACTGTATTGGTGTTTTTCCTTCTGGCTTACTTCACTCTGTATAATAGGCTCCAGTTTCATCCACCTCATTAGAACTGATTCAAATGTATTCTTTTTAATGGCTGAGTGAAATGTTGTAATATACTATATATCATTAGTTCTCATGTTTGATCTGTCAGCCTAGTAAAAGCTTGTTTAAGAGTTTTTCATTTTAAATGGTAGGAAAATTTAGGGAAGACTTGAAATATAAAGTGACTTGAACAAATAGACCTGGAATTTAGTTTACATGATTTCTATAGATAATAATGAAATTCAAGGAGAACTTTTCATTGAACTGGTTTACATTTATTTTATCTATTGTATTAAAAAGTGTCAGTGCTGCTGTTGTTTTAAGTATTTCCCTCGTTTATAAGAACAAATTAAAATGTGATGTGTATTGTGTTTCACACAGGTAATTTATGGTCTTTGGTAATTACTGTAGGCCATTTGGGGGCTTTTTGCTGTAACTTTACATGTTTGAGTAAATTGAGCCACACTGTTTCTGATTATTGTCAGAATGAGGTATTAGTCACTATTTTATTGTTTAGTTATAATTCTGCAGTTTGATTGTCATTATTTCTCTTGCTAATTTATCCTCTGTTAATAGGGTTACCATAACATTGTTGAATCTTAGAGTTCTTTACTTCATCAAGATAAATTAACAGTTTAAATCAAGTCTTTATTATCAGCAGAAGTTTGTAGTTTTTCTTTTTTTTAAGGAAGCTAACGTACACTACAAATTATTGATATGATATACTTTTTCAAATATCCTAAAAAAAAGAAGCCAGGAAAGAGCTTAGCAGGAAATGTGCAGAATACTCAGCATTCTAAAATCAATCCCAGTGAAAATATCAGTAGGCCTTTAAAAAAAAAAACTAGACCAACTCATTCTAAATTTCACATAAAGAAAAGAAATCAAGCAGGAAGAGCCAGGAAAATTCTGAAGAAACAAAGTAATGAGGGGAGATTGTGTTATCATACATATGTTTGTAGTATGTATTATCAGATATTAATGTTGATATAACATCATAATCAAAATGATGTCATAGTGGTACTTGAATAAAAAGATGAATTATAAAGGAGAGACAGTCCATGAAATTAACACAACACTGTAAATCAGCTATACTCCAGTAAGGTTAAAATATCTTTATTGAATCAAAGATGTCCACAGAATTTTAATACGTAATAACACTGATTGCATCTCAGGCATACAGGGGAGAAGGAGGTTAAATTATTTATTCAGTGGATATTGAGACCACTCTGAAGCAATCTAAGAAAACACAAGTTGATTTCATACCTCAGACCTTCCAGGAAAGATTTGAAAGGATCAAAGATTCAGATTTTTTAAATGAAGCAGTAAAACTACTAGAGGAACCTGTAGGAGAGTTTTGCTTAATCTTGAATTGGGGAAGATCTTTTTAATAGTCCCCAGAGCTAGGAATCATAAAAGAAAATATTGATAAATTTGATTTTGTAAAAAAAAAAAAAAAAGCATTTTGCATTGCTCACCCCCAAAAAACCCCATAAAGTCAAAAGACAATGACAGAAATATTTATAATTCTTACCACTGCTGCTGCTGCTAAGTCACTTCAGTCGTGTCTGACTCTCTGCGACCCCAGAGACGGAAGCCCACCAGGCTCCCCCGTCCTTGGGATTCTCCAGGAAAGATCACTGGAGTGGGTTGCCATTTCCTTCTCCAATGAATGAAAGTGAAAAGTGAAAGGGAAGTTGCTCAGTCATGTCCAACTCCCAGCAACCCCATGGACTACAGCCCACCAGGCTCCTCCATCCATGGGATTCTCCAGGCAAGAATACTGGAGTCGGGTGCCATTGCCTTCTCCATTCTTACCACAAAGGACCAATTTCTAAGTATGTGAAGAACTACTAATCAGTTCAGTTGCTCAGTCGTGTCCGACTCTTTGCAACCCCACGGACTGTGGCATGCCAGGCCTCCCTGTCCATCACCAACTGCCGGAGTTTACTCAAACTCATGTCCAATGAGTTGGTGATGCCATCCAACCATCTCATCCTCTGTCATCCCCTTCTTCTGCCTTCAATCTTTATGAATCAGTAAAAAATATCAAATAACCTGTAATAAAAATGTCTGTTTATACAAACAGTACCTAAGAAAGGAGAAAGAAGTGGCTCTTCTAAAGAGATGAAAGAGTTCAGTCTTACTTATAATGAGAAATAAAAAATCAAAGTATGCCAAGATCCTGTTTTTTAGCTATCAGAACAATAAAGTTCCTAAAGTTTGAATATATTGGGTTGGCAATGGTGTGGTGAAAAAGCCACCGTTGGTGGTAAGAGAGTAAATTCATGTAACCTCTGGAGGGCAGTTTGGTAATAACTGCAAATTTACAAATTCCCATACTCTTTGACCTAGTACTTCTATGAGTAAAGAAGTACTCCATTTTATGGAGTATATAAAGTATATAAAGAAGTATATCCATTTTATACATGGATAAAATGACATGTACAGTGCTATTTGTAGAAGCAAAAGATTTTTAAAAACCTAAGTGTCCATAAATAGAGGAATGATTAATTAAAATAGGATACCTCCATATAGGAGAAAACTGAAATCATTTAATTTAAAATCAGAGGAAGTTTCTTATTTACTGCTAAGATACTTTAAGAAAGCAGAATACACAACAGAGCATATTGTAGCTATTTGAGAAAAATAGGAAGGGAACATAAGTATTTCTTGCATGTATATTTCTAAAGTATAATATCAATAAAGGGTGTGTAGAAAATTTATTGTCATCATCTGGAAGACAGAATAGGAAACCGAGGGACAAAAATGTTAGGGTTTTCTTTTTTTAATCTCATTTAGTTAGTTATTTTTGGCTGTGCTGGGTCTTCATTGCTACACGGGCTTTCTCTAGTTGCAGTGAGAGAGGGCTATTCTTTCTTGTAGTTTGCAGGCTTCTCAATTGCAGTGGCTTCTCTTACTGAGGGCATGGGCTCTAGAGTGTGGGCTCAGCAGTTGCAGTGCATGGGCCTAGTTTCTCTGTGGCATGTGGAATCTTCCTGGACCAGGGATCAAACTAGTATCCCCTGCATTGCAAAGCAGACACTTAACCACTTGACCACGAGGGAAGTCCTAGAGTTTTCAATGCCTTTTGAACCTTTTAAATTAGAAGCCTGTGAATGTATTTATTATGCAAAAATGCTATTTAAATAAAATTCGATTGCCAGAAGTGTGTATTATATCCAGAATGTATGAAGAACTCTGAACATTCAGTAATGAAGCTCAAACGGGAATTCCCTGGTGGTCTGCTGGTTAGGGATCCACATTTTTCACTGCAGAGGGCACATGTTTGATCCCTGGTTGGGGAACTTAAATTCTGTATGCTGTGTGGTACAACCCCAAAATAAAAAGAATCAAACATCCCATTTGACAACTTGGTAAAAAAAGTTTTAAATAGATAATTCATCAGTGATGTAGAGATATCATATAAACCAATAAGAGGATATTAAACATATTAATCAGTAGGAAAATGCAAATTAAAACCACAGTGTTAAAAATTTACACGACTAAGGATGCCAAGTGTTGGGGAATCTGTGGGAAAACTTGAACTCTTATACACTGCTGATGGGACTATAAAATGGTATAACCACTTTGAAAAAACTGTTCGGCAGTTCCTGTCCCTTTATTTTTTTTTTTATAAGACTTATTTTTTTAAGAGCAGTTTTAGATTTGCAACAAAATTGAGAGGCAGGTACAGAGATTTTCCATTTACTGCCCTCCCCCGACAATGAGGGTGGCCTCCCTCATTGTTAGTATCCTCTGTCAGAGCGGTCCATTTGGGACAGTCGATGAACCTGCATCAACACGTGATAATCATCCAAAGTCCAGAGTTTACATTAGAGTTCACTCTTGGTGGTGTGCATTCTATGGGTTTTGACAAATGGTGACACAGCCACCATTATAATATCAGTATTTTACAGAGTATTTTCACTGCCTTAAAAATCCTCCAATTTCTACCAGTTCACCAACTGCTGGTAACCATGGATCTTTTCATTGTCTTCATAGCCTTGCATTTTCCGGAATGTCATATATTAGGATCACACAAAATGTAGCCTTTTCAAATTGGCCTCGTTTACTTGGTAGGATGCATTTCAGGCTCCTCCATGTCTTTTCATGGTTTTAGAGCTCATTCTTCTTTTCTTTTTTTTTTAACTTTTAATTTTGTCTTGGGATATAACCAACTAACAATGTTGTGATAGTTTCAGGTGACCAGCGAGGGGACCCAGCCATGCATATACATGTATCCATTCTCCCCCAGATTCTTCTCCTGTCCAGGCGGATTGATATCTTCATATGTTCATTATCTTGACTGTAGTGATAGTTTTGTGGATATATATTTTATGGTATGAAAGCTATGTTTAAATACCTTTGGTTCATCCTAGAATTTGAAAATAGAAATAAGATGGGCCCTGAGAATAAGAGTACATATGGTATTCATACTTAAAGACAGAAAACATGATTAAAAGTTTACACGGCAGCAGGTCTCATCTTTAATTCCTATATTGATATGCTCACTAGGTCACAGGAAAAATATCATGTTCTTTTGAATATATTGAAATTGAACTTTGTTCTTAAGAGAGGACCTGGGATCCAGATGCAGTTTTGTCAAGGTTGGTGAACAATAGATCCTCCTGCTTTGTAGGAAGAAGCAATCTAGACTCGCTTATGTGTCTTTCAATCTTGCAAGATCCTGTTTTTAAAACAACATAAAGGTAATTTACTTTCAAGAGAAAATTATTATTTTTAAGAACCCATTTTTAAATACAGTACTCAATGAAAGAAATAAAGGGATTAGTGATATGGATGGTGTGACTTGAAGTTTTTATATAGGACAGTTATCACTTTATATGATTTTTATAATTTATTCTAGATGTTCTTCTGCATTTTTTGAGGAAGAGAGATCAGCATTAAAACAGAAACGGCAGAAAATAAGGCTCTTACAACAAAGGAAAGTTGCAGATGTTTCACAATTCAAAGATCTCCCAGACGAGATTCCTTTGCCCCTGGTTATTGGAACCAAAGTTACTGGTAGGTAAAGATAAGCTTATTACTATTTTGACTTGTGGTTTTTCACCAAGATAACCTTTCTTAGACAAATGGCCTTTACATTTAGAAAGCTTAAACTATATTTCTGTAGCAATATTCTGTAGAGGTTACTGTTCTTCATCTGTGAAGTCTGTGTTTTAAAGTAGTTGGATAAAAGTGTACATCTTCAAAGCAGTGTCTTCCACAACATAAACGGCCACAAAGATGAAATTTAAAATGAAATGTAATGTTTAAATTTTTTAAATTTTGTTTTATCTGTGCTTCTATATTATATTGATTTTCTTTTCTGACCAGTCTTACCTGGTTAGTTCACAAACACTGTTGTTCTTGTGATCTTTAGGTTTATAAATACTCCATTTCTAATGACTAAATAAACTACCTACTGAATAATTTAGTTTGCCCAAAATTTTGTAAAGATGTAAATTCTGTCAATTTGTAGGTAGTGATTCTATATGGTCACTTCAGTTACAACATTGAGGGAAAGTGCCACTAAAATCTCAAGTTTAGGTTAATCCTTAATAATTTGGTAATCTAAAATTACAGTTTATGTAATACAAGCAATAGCAAGGTGTTCAGTGAGTAGATAGAGTTAAAGTTTGAAAA
Source organism: Bos indicus x Bos taurus (assembly GCF_003369695.1). Classification (NCBI taxonomy): domain Eukaryota; kingdom Metazoa; phylum Chordata; class Mammalia; order Artiodactyla; family Bovidae; genus Bos; species Bos indicus x Bos taurus. Next base: position 28,619,731 of record NC_040091.1, on the reverse strand, counting down.
AAATCATTGGATTAATCAGAGAGTATTTTCTGGAGGAAACGGAGCCTTGAATTACATATTTATATCATTTTTTCCTGGTTATAAAAGTGGCACATTTTTTCATTATATTGTAAAAATGGGTAGTGAAGAGGAAAAATAGACAACAGGGAAAAGGCTATATCATGCATATGAAATGCAATTGGAAAAGAGAAGGATGCATTTAGTCATAACCCACCATGTACAGAAGTTATAGGTGATATATATGATCTCTCCCTTAACAAAATTAGTCTGGGAGTGAGGATGGAGATAGAGTGAGGAAGAGATAGCTTTCCTGAAAAAATGTGTTAGTTCTAAAAACCCCATATACATAAGTAGATATACAAAGTCTACAATGTAGACTAATCAGAGAAATGCTGACGTGAATAGAGTGACTTATAGACCCAACTAGGAAATCCTCAAAAGTTAATTGCTCCAGAATTTTAAGGACTAGTGATATTATTTGATAAGAACTGAAAGTTTTACAAAGGATCAGTAAGTAGGTACTTTTTTACAATGCAGAATAGGGGGGACATCTAGGGGGACTAGATGTATCAAAATATGAAAGAAGTTTGTAGGAATCAACTACTAGAGCTTTTGAAAGTTTCTATTTGGTCTAGGGGAGGTGTCAGCATATGATAAAAAATTACTAAACCTATGAAGAAACAGAAAACAGGTTCTATAGTTAAGACCAAAAGCAATCAACAGAATTAGATGCTAGGGTGACTCAGATATTGGAATTGGTTTCAAAATATATGTTATAAAACATGTTCAAGAACTTAAATGTACATATGGTCATAATTAATGGGGATATCACAGTAGAAAAATGGAAATTACTTATATAAAATAAATAGAAAATTAAAAGTATAGTGTCTGAAAAGAAAATTTCTAAATGGGCTTAAAAGCATATTGAAAACAACAAAAAGTAAGAGTCAGTGAACTTCAGAATAAATCAGTATAAATGATCCATTGTGAAAACATGGAGGAAAAAAGTGGAAAAAACATTCATAGAGCCTCAGAGACCTGTGGGACAATATTGACTCATTGGAAAAGATTCTGATGCTGGGAGGGGCAGGAGGAAAAGGGGACGACAGAGGATGAGATGGCTGGATGGCATCACTGACTCGATGAACGTGAGTTTGAGTGAACTCTGGGGGTTGGTGATGGACAGGGAGGCCTGGCGTGCTGATTCATGGGGTTGCAAAGAGTCGGACACGACTGAGAGACTGAACTGAACTGAAACATATAATTAGTGTAAAAGAGAGGCACAGTGGCATGTAAAAAGACAAAAGATTTGATTTTTTTTTTCTTCCAGTTTTATTGAGGTGTAATTGACATACAGTACTATAGCTTCCCAGGTGGCACAGTTGGTAAAGAATCCACCTGCCAGTCCAGGAGACACAAGAGATGTGGGTTCGATCCCTGGGTCAGGACGATCCCCTGGAGGAGGAAATGGAAACCTATTCTAGTATTCTTGCCTGGAAAATTCCATAAACAGAGAAGCCTGGTGGGCTACAGTCCATGGGGTCTCAAAGAGTTGGACACAACTGAACGCATGCACATGCACACACATGTACACACACACAGACAAATACACAAGAAAAGTCAATAAGTCATAAAGATTTAACTTAAATCTACAACATTTCCTGACCTCAGAGAAGTGGCCTTTTGTAAGAGATCTCCTGTGCTTCCCAGCAGCTCACTTCCCTCTGGTCACCAGAGCTGTATTCTCTAGGGGTGCTCCCTGTGTGGGCTGCCTGGATCCTTCTGTCGTGGTGGACTATTTATGGACAGTCTGGTAGGTGTGGCTGACCCTCCTTCTGGTTGGTTGCTAGGCTCTGCCTTGTGGAAGGCTTCTGTCTGTGGGCTAGGTCATCAGGTGGCTGGTTGTGGAACGGGGTGGGGAGTCCTGGGACTGATGCTGGCTCATTGGTGGGTGGAGCTGGTTTTGGGGTGGGTGGTTGCAGATCTAGATCTGGGGTCCCAGATCTAGTGCTGGTGGGTGGGCCAGTTCCTGGCATGGCTGCCTGGGGGTGAGGGTGTGGTCTGGGATATCCCAAAGTTTGTGTCAATGGATCTGGATCTTGGGGCTACTGGTTGAGGGGTCCAGAGCGTCTAGGAGCAGCTATCAGGCTGCTGTTGGCAGACCAGAGCCCCTGGTTTTCCCCGGCCTAGTGTCCCACCACTGGTGAATGGGGGCATTTCCACCATGTGCAGCTAGCTGAGGGGCCAGAGGTATCCCAGAGCTGGTATTAGCCTGCCAGGACTCAGTGGGTCTTGGGGCTGGTGCCAGCCTGCTGGTGTGTGGGCTGCATCCTGAAATAGCAGGCCCTAGGGCTGTGGTGGTCCTGGGGCTAGCGTCCACCCAGTGGAAGATGAGACAGGGTATCAGATCCCCTAGCTGGTGCCCACCCCTTGATAGATGGAGCTGGATCCTGGATTTTCCATCTGTAGGACTGGGATATTGGAGCTGGTGTCCACCTACTGGTGGGTGAGGCTCGGTCCTGGGGCTAGTGCCAGCTCACTGGTGGGCAGAACCAGTCCCAAAGTCCCTGGCTACAGGGCCCTAGGGGTGCGTTGGTGTCAGTGGTGGGTCCTGGGCCCTCTGGTGGGTAAGGCCAGGTCCTGAAGCGCTGTGGGCTCAGGGACTCCCTGCTGGCCAGCTGGTGGGCGGAGCTGTGTTCCCGCCAAGATAGCTGCTTGGCCTGAGGTGTCCCAGCACTGGTGCGGACAGGCTGGTGGGCGGGGCTGGGTCTGAGCCTGCTACCTTAGAGTGAGGATTGAAAAATGGCGCTTGCCAGCGGCAGTGTCATGGTTGAACAAGCTTCCAGAAATGCCTGCCACAAGTGTCTTTTTCCCCTGGATGAGCTCCACTTGGCTCCTGCCTCACAGGGAGGCTCTCCGAGATCAGCAGGTGGGTCTAACCAAGGCTCCTTTTGAATTACTGCTCTTGCACTGCATCCCAGAACGTATGAGGTTTTGTGTCACCCTTTAAGAATGGAGTTTATTTCCCACAGCACTCTGGCTCTCCTGAATGTATGCTCTGCTGGCCTTCAAGGGCAAACGTTGTGGGGCATGTTTTCCCAGTGCAGGACTTCCAGTTTGGAGAGCCACAACTGGAAGTCTGTGGAGTTCAGATCCCTTGCTCCTTCGGAAGAACTTCTACAGTTGTGATTATCCTCCCCTTTGTGGGTCACCCTTGTGGAGGTATAGTTCCTGACTACTGCGTCCCTGTCCCTCCTTCGTGTCTGGTTATGGTTCCTTTATGTCTTTAGTTGTAGATCTTCTTTGCTTGCCTTCTGGTCTTTCTCATCAATACTTGCTCTGTAATAGTTATAATTTTGTTGTGCCACTGAGAAGAGGTGAGCTCTAGATCTTTCTACTCCGCCATTTTGGCCACTTTAGTCAAATTTAATTAAAAAAAAAAAGTATGCGTCTTTAATACTCTGGGCTTTCCGGGTTACTCAGTGGTAAAGAATCCACCTGCCATTGCAGGAGATGCAAGAGGTCAATCCCTGGGTTGTGTAGATCGCCTGGAAAAGGGAATGGCAACCCGATGCAGTATTTTTGCCTGAAAAAATACTGTAGCCCATCAGTCTCTTCTGTTCATGGGATCACAGAGCCGGGCACGACTGAGTGACACACACACGCCACATACCACACGTTAGTACTCTAAAACCCAAGTCATACACCCACATGTGTACAGAACCCCACAGTTAGAGTAGATCTTGAAAGCAATCTTAGGAAAACAATATATATAAGGAACAGTGATACAGATAGCTGCTGACTTCTCATGGGAAGAGAACACTAGATGTTACCTCAAATGAAAGTTTCAGGTTGAGGGGAAATGATACTAAATGGAACCTTGACTATAGAGTCAGAACTCCAGAAATGGTAAATATATGCATAAAATGTAACTGTTGTGTTTCAAGTTTCTTAAATTTGTTGTGAAGGCATACAGTATTAATTATTATTAGAGTGTAATACGTGAAGAGTGGATATTATAAGCCTTAGAATATTAAGGTTCAAAAGCCTTAGATTTTTGAACATTTTTGAACATGTACATCAGATTAGCTGGAGAGCTTTATAAAGGACAGGTTGCTGGCCCCTGCCGTAGAGTTTCTGATTCAGAGTCAGGGGTAGAGCCTGAGAATTTGCATTTTAAGAAGTTTCCAAGTATCAGGTGTTGACACTGCTGGAGTGCACTGTACTTTGAGAACTAGTAAAGGAATTACTTTCTTTTTTTTAATTTAATTTTTATTGAGGTAACTTTGGTTTATAACACAAGTTTCATGTGTATGTTTTTTCTTCCTCTTACACTGTAGCATGCTATCCACAAAAAATGTAGTTCTTATCTCTCACCATACAGGGGATCCTCTTTATCTGTTTTACCCCCCACCCCCATCCCACTCCTTCCCCTCTGGTAGTGACTGCTCTGTTTTATGGCTGAGTGGTATTCCATTTATGGTAATCACTATTCTTTTTTTACAGTGGAGCTGTATTTAGTGTGTCTGTGTGTGGAGCATGTCTTTTTCTATTCTTTCATTGATAGACACTTAGGTTATTTCCATATCTTGGCTGTTCTAAATAAAGCTGTGATGAACATAGAGGTGCATATATCTTTTTGAATTAGTATTTTTGTATTCTTTGGATAGGTACACAAGTGGGATAGATATGGATAGATCATGTGATAGTTCTAATCTTAATTTGGAGGGGACTGTTTCTCCATAGTGACTGCGCCTGTTTACACAGTGTATGAGGGTTCCCTTTTCTCCACATCCTTGCCAACCCTGTTATTTCTTGCCTTTTTGATAATAGCTATTCTAACAGATGTGATGTGATATCTCATTGTGGTTTTTTTAATTGAAGTACAGTTAATAAACAATTTTGTGAATAAAATTCCCTGTGCTGTACAGTAAATCCTTGTTGCTTGTCTGTTTTATATATAGTAGTTTGTTAATTCTATACCCCTAATTTACACCTCCTTTTCCAATTTGGTAACTGTAAGTTTGTTTTCTATGTTTGTGAATCTGTTTCTGTTTGGTATATAAATTCATTTGTATTATTTTTCTGATTCCATACACAAGTGATATCATATAATTTGTCTTTGACTTACTTCACTTACTGATACTCTCATCCATCCATGTTGTTACAAATGTTTCATGCTTTTTTATGGTTGAGTAATATCCCATTGTGTGTGTGTGTGTGTGAGATATATGTGTTTGTATATTTATATATATATAGAGAGAGAGATTCATATCTTCTTAAACCAGATCTATTGCTGGGCATTTGAGTTGTTTCTGTCTTGGCTATTGCAAATAATACTGCTTTTGCAATGCTGATGAACACTGGGGTGCATGTATCTTTTCAGATTAGAGTTTTTCTCATTCCTGGATAAATACCCATGAGTGGGATTGATGGATCATATGATAACTGTATTTTTTTTCTGCCCATTTTTTAATTGGGTTGTTTGTCTTTTTGTTGTTGAGTTCTTTATATATTTGAGATATTAGCCAATTAATGTATATATGAGTTGCAAATATTTTCTCCCATTTGGTATGTTGTCTTTTCATTTTGTTGATGGTTTCCTTTGCTGTGCAGAAAGTTTTTAGTTTGATATGAGCCCATGTATTCAATTTTGCTTTTTTTTCCCTTGCCTGAGGAGACATATCCAGAAAGATATTGCTAAGATCAGTGTCAAGGAGCATGCTACATGTGTTTTCTTCTAGGAGTTTTATTGTTTGAGGTCTCTCATTCGAGTCTTTAATCCATTTTGAGTTGATTTTTCTGTGTGATATGACATAGTGCTTTAGTTTCATCTTTTGCATCTGGCTGTCCAAGTTGAAGGAATTACTTTTTAAAGTGTTGAGAGATATACCTAAAAAGCCAATAAAGAAATTAAATTGACATACTAACGAATTCTCAGTTAAGTGAAAAGATGACAGGAAAGAAAGTACAGAGAAGTAGAAAATAAATAACAAGATGGTAGACTTATATCTCGCCCTTTTAAAATTATATTAAATCTCAATGAACTGAACACTGTACTTAAAAAGTAGAGATTATCAAACTGAATTTTTTTTAAAGCCACACTCAACTACAGTTGACCATTGAACAGCATGGATTTGACATGTTTGAATTGTGTGAATCCATTTATTTGTGGATTTTTTTTTCAATAAACATTGACAATTTGGGAGGAGATTTGACAGTGTGAAAGAACTTGCAGATGAATTGCTTAGCCTTGAAATATTGGAAAAAATTTTAAAAGTTAATATGTCATGAATGCAGAAGATATATGTAGACATAGTCTATTTTATCATTTGCTTCCCATAAAATGCAACAGTGAAATTCATCAAAACTTACTCCCACAAACATAGACTATACATTTACCATTGAGAGAAATGGAAGCAAACATAAAGATGCTGTATTCAACTGTAACTTCTCAAAATTAACTGTAGTACACACTGCACTGCTGTAAAAATTTCGTAGCAACCTTCTATTGCTATTGCAGTGAGCTCAGGTGTTTCAAGTATCTGCTTAAAATGCTGTGTAATAGTAATCATCTCCATGTGATCAGTTTGCAGCAAAATGCATGTGATTGCCTTAAAAAGTGATTTCTTATAGTTTTCAGATATTTTTCATTATCTTTAGTGCAACACCATAGACTATGAATAATTTCATAGGCCCATGTGAAGTGCCACAGTGATGCTGGAGTCGCTCCCAAGAAGCAGAGAAAGGTTATGACATTACAAGAAAAAGTTGAATTGCTTGATATGTATTGTAGATTGAGCTCTTCAGCTATGATTGCCCACTATTTCAAGATAAATGAATCCACATAAGGATCAGTGTTAAAAAAAAAAAAAGAAAGAAAGGAAATTTGTGAAGCTATAGCTTCAGCTATGCCAGCAGGTATGAATACCGTGCATTTTTTGAAATATCTTTTTATCTCATAATGAAAATGTAGCTCTTATGTGAGTGTAGAATCTACATAAGGAAGACAGACCTATGGACAACAAAGCAAAAGGGATTGAAGGATCTAAAGCTAAAGAATTTAGCGCCAGCAAAAGATGATTTGATAATTTTAAAAAGAGGTTTGGTTTAATAAATATCAAGATGATAAGAGAAGCAGCTTCTGCCAACCAAGAGGCAACAGACAGGGTTCCAAATGCCTTTGAGGAAATCATGGAAGAGAAAGGATATCTGCCTGAACAGGTTTTTACTGCCAACAAGTGTCCTATTCTGGGTTTAAAAAAAAAAAAAGAAGAAGCCTTATTAGTAAGGAAGAAAAGCAAGCACTGGGATTTAAAGCAGAAAGAGATAGGCTAACACCTGCAAATGCAGTTGGGTTTATGATCAAGACTGCCCTTATGTATAAAACTGCTAACCTCGGAGCCTTGAAGGGGAAAAATAAACATGAGCTGCCAGTCTTTTGGTTGTACCACAAGGGGTCCTGGATGACAAAACCCCTTTTTCTGGATCGGTTCCACTGATGCTTTGTCCCTGAAATCAGAAGGTACTTTGCCAGTAAGGAACTGCCTTTTAAAGTTCTTTGATATTGAACAATGCCCCTGGCTACCCAGAATCCCATGAGTTCAGCCCTGAAGGCATTGAACACAGATACAACATCTATAATTCAGCCTTTAGCCTTAAGGACCTTTAAGGCTCGTTACACATGGTACTCTATGGAAAGGATTGTCAATGCTGTGGAAGAGAATGCAAATAGAGAAAACACGAAAATCTGGAAGGATTATATCATTGAAGATATCATTGCTGTTATAGAAAAAGTCTGATAGAACCAGTCAAGGAAATCATGAAAGAGATTGTAGCTTTATGAGGTGAGGCGGGGGAAGGTTGGGGGTGAAGGGGTTTGAGATGCAGATATTTTCAAAAACTAATAGACATCACACCAGAGGAATTAACAATGCAACTTGATGGAGATGATTGCTTCCGAATTAGTGCCAGAAAAATAAGGAAGAAGACATAGAAGATGCAGTGCCAAAAAATAGATCAACATTAGACAATCATGTGTCATCAGGGAAATGCAAATTAAATAGTGAAATCAAGAACTTGACAACACCAAACATTAGTGAGAATGTGGAGCAACAGGCGAGAATGCAAAATGGTACAGCCACTTTGGAAACCTGTTTGGCGATTTTTTACAAAGTTAAACATATTTCACCACATAATCCAGCAGTCACGCTCCCTGTTGTTTAACCAAATGAGTTCAAAACTTATTTTTGCACAAAAAAGTGCACATGGATGTTTACAGCAGCTTTATTTGTAATTGTCAAAAGAACCACTGTGTCCTTCATTAGATGAATAAACTGGTATATCCTCACATGGAATACTATTTGAAGCTGAAGTGAAATGAGCAGGAATTCCCTAGCAGTCCAGTGGTTAGGACTGCGCTTCCACTGCAGGGGGTGCAGGTTTGATCCCTGATTGGGTAACTAAGATCCCACATGCTGCACAGCCAAAAAGGATAGATAAAATAGCAATAAGAATAAAAAAATAATTATACAAATAAATAATAACTGATCAACTAGATATCTATATGGAAATGAGCCTTGACCTTTCCTCATGCTATACAAAAAGCTTAATTTAAAATGGACCAAAGGGCTAAATGTAAAAGCTAAAACTATAAAACTTCAGTAAGTAGACACAGAAAAATATCTCGTGATCTGTAAGTAGTCAGAGATTTCTTGGATCTGACAAAAATAAAGGTGATTTTTTACATTGAGCTTGAATTTAAAACTTCTGCCCACTAAAAGCCAACACTAAGAAAACAAATAGGCAAGCCATATACTAGGAAAAAATATTTCCAAATCTTATATCTGAAAAGGGACTACATCTAGAAAACATAAATAACTCAATTATTTAGTGATAGAAATATAAATAATTCAGTTAAAAAAATTAAACAAAATACTTGTGTAGAGGCTTCTCAGAGAAAGATATATGAATGGCCAGTAAGCACATGAAAAAACACTCAGCATCAATTAATCATCATGGAAGTGCAAATTACAAGCATAATGAAATACCACTACACACACCAGAATGGCTAAAATTGAAACTCCTGATAACATCAAATGACAAAGATGTGGATCTACCGTAATTGTTGATAGGATGGTGTACCACTTTGGAGAAAAGCAGGACAATTTATTTATTTATTTAATTGGAAGCTAATAACAATATTGTAGTGGTTTTTTCCATACATTGACATGAATCAGGGGTGTACATGTGACCCCCATCCTGAACCCACCTCCCTCCCCATCCTGTCCCTCTGGGTCATGTCAGTGCACCAGCCCTGAGCACCCTATCTCATGCGTCAAACCTGGACTGGTGATCTGTTTTACATATGGTAATATACATGTTTCAATTCTGTTCTCTCAAATCATCCCACCCTCACCTTCTCCTACAGATTCCAAGAGTTCTTTACATCTGCGTCTCTTTTGCTGTCTCACATATAGGGTCATCGTTACTCTTTCTAAATTCCATATATATGCATTAATATACTGTATTGGTGTTTTCTTTCTGACTTACTTCACTCTATATAATAGGTTCCAGATTCATCCACCTCATTAGAACTGATTCAAATGCATTCTTTTAAATAGCTAAGTAATACTCCATTTTGTATATGTACCATAGCTTTCTTATCCGTTTGTCTGCCAATGGACATCTAAGTAAAAGCATGACAATTTTTAATAAAATTAAATTTATGCCTGCCCTATGACCCACCAGTTCTGCTACATGGTATTTAAGTGAGAGAAATGAAAAGTGCTATTCACAGAAGGGTATGTACAAGAATATTCATAGCATCTTTGTTCCAATCTTATAGCCAAAACCCAGATTCGCACCAACAATGGGCGAATGGATAAACATAACATGGTATTTTCTTGCAGTGAAATATAAATTGACAATATAAAGAAACTACTGATGTATAGATTAACTGCAGACAGTATGCTAAGCAAAGAAACTGAAAACTAAAAAATGTGTGTATATGGTTCAATTTATATGAAGTTGTAGAACAGACAAAATTAGTTTATGGTAGAAAAATATTATCAGAAAAGTGGTCACTTTGGAAGAAAGGATTGCCTGGGAAGGGGGTACTTTCTGGGATAAGAATATTTCATGACGTGATAAGGATGGATGATATCGTTTGTCAAAACTTATAGAATTATATGCTTACATTTTCATTTTACTGTATGTAAATGTTACCCAGAAAGAAAAAGTATATAATCAAGCAAAATTTCACACTCCTTATTGGGAAGAAAGTTTTTAGTAAAGAAGGAGTAGTAGACAGAATTTTCCTCAAAAACAACAACAAAAGGAATTTTTAAAGTAACTGATTTGAGATTGTGCAGTAAGTGGAAAGGCAACAGGTAAAAAGTGACTGTACATGATTCTTAGATACACAATTAAGAACACAAGGGTTTTGACAAACACCAAAATGATGGAAAATTTGAATAGTGGAGAAGTTTGGGGGCAATGTCTAGACATCATACTTTAGCCACATTGTATTAATTTAAGAAGTTATTCATCAATTGTCCTTTTTGCTCTGAGTAGTTCTAGAACTCTGTGTAGGCAGAGAAGTCAGGGTTTAAGAAGAGATTTTTTAAATGATTGGCTTGTTAAGAAATTTAAAGAATTGGAACTGTCCTAAAAGTAATGTAGGTTATCTAAGTCTCTTTTTCTTGCATTGTGTATTTGACCTTATAAACAGTCAGAGGAGTAGAGTGGCCATGTAATTTATCACCCAAATAAACATCTTCTGAGAGTAGAGGAGGAGGTGCTGTTAATAACTGAGGTAGGGTAACAAGTGTAAATGAACATTGTCTAATATGATTTATGGATTAATAGGATTTACTCTACCTGATGTTTTTGAACTCTCTGTAAAGTATTCTCAAAACCTTAGGATAAAGGAAGTGCTGATAACAACAACAATATTTTTTTCTTGCTTTGCTGACCAAGAGTCTGTTTTTTACCCCTGAGTTATCATGTGTAATATACTAACTTACATTGCTGCTTTTGCTTCTGTTATCTTAGGTTTGCTTTGTCGACACTAGTAATCTAGTACAGAAATGGCTGTTAATGAGAGGGCTGCCTTAGAGATGAAGAAGTTTAAATATTTTTTAAAAATCTTTGAACCAGTTAAGTAAAACTGGTTAGAATTTAGTCATCACTCGAACTGATAGATACTCCTATAATAATAGGGGAACCTGATTTCAAATATAGATCTGTGGTAGAGGGACATAAATGATGTCCACATAAAAATTATGGAAATGTCTTCTTTTTGTTGATTTATAAAAGCAATACATTCTCAAAGCAAACAAAACAAAAATACCACAGAAGTGTAGAAAGAGAGTTTTCTCTAAAGTTTTATAAATCTCCCTCTAAAGTTTGGTGTATCTAAGTATACAATATATGTCAGAACATAAGATGGTCCTCCATCCAGAATATATGAGTTCTTATAGTATTCATGTTATAAGTATTCTTTTAGTTTATTTTATATAACAAAGTCTGCTTGATGAAGACTCAGTAACTTCTAATTTCTTTTTGTTTTGGCTGGAGAAAGTATTCTGTATGGTTTTACTTCTTTTAAAGTTGTTGAGACTTGTTTTATGGCCCGTCATCTGGTCTGCCTTGCAGAATGTCCCATATGTATTTCAAAGGACTGTGTATTTTGCTGTTGGGTTGAGCATTCCATTTTCCTGATACACTGACTCTCTTGTCATTATGAAATGTTCCTCTTTGTTTCTGGTATTATCACTTACCTTTGTTTAGTGGCTAAGTCATGTCTGACTCTGTGTGTGTGTGTGTGTGTGTGTGTGTGTGTGTGTATGTCCGACTCTTTTGCAACTCTGTGGACTGTAGAGTACCCAGCTCTTCTGTCCATGGGATTTTTCAGGCAAAAATAATGGAGTGGGTTGCCATTTTCTTCTCCAGGGGATCTTCCTGACCCAGGGGATCTTCCCAACCCAGGGATCAAACCCACATCTCCAGCATTGCAAACGGATTCTTTACCGCTGAGCCACCAGGGAAGCTCACGCCTTATCTTCACTTTTTATTATATAGCCATCCCAGTATTCTGTTGTTACTGTGGTAAATGTTTTTCCATCCTTTCACTTTTAACCTTTTTGTATCTGTGAATCTGAAGTGTGTCTCACGCACACCCCAGTGTTCATTGCAGCACTGATTACAATAGCTAGGACATGGAAGCAACCTAGATGTCCATCAGCAGACGAATGGATAAGAAGTTGTGGTACATATACACAATGGAGTATTACTCAGCTATTAAAAAGAATGCATTTGAGTCAGTTCTAATGAGGTGAATGAAACTGGAGCCTATTATATAGAGTGAAGTAAGTCAGAAAGAAAAATACCAATACAGTCAGATCAGATCAGATCAGTCGCTCAGTCGTGTCCGACTCTTTGCGACCCCATGAATCGCAGCACGCCAGGCCTCCCTGTCCATCACCAACTCCCGGAGTTCACCCAGACTCACGTCTATCGAGTCAGTGATGCCATCCAACCATCTCATCCTCTGTCGTCCCCTTCGCCTCCTGCCCCCAATCCCTCCCAGCGTCAGAGTCTTTTCCAATGAGTCAACTCTTCGCATGAGGTGGCCAGAGTACTGGAGTTTCAGTTTTAGCATCATTCCTTCCAAAGAAATCCCAGGGCTGATCTCCTTCAGAATGGACTGGTTGGATCTCCTTGCAGTCCAAGGGACTCTCAAGAGTCTTCTCCAACACTACAGTTCAAAAGCATCAATTCTTCGGCGCTCAGCCTTCTTCCCAGGCCAACTGTCACATCCATACATGACCACAGGAAAAACCATAGCCTTGACTAGATGAACCTTTGTTGGCAAAGTAATGTCTCTGCTTTTGAATATGCTATCTAGGTTGGACATAACTTTCCTTCCAAGGAGTAAGTGTCTTTTAATTTCATGGCTGCAGTCACCATCTGCAGTGATTTTGGAGCCCCAAAAAATAAAGTCTGCCACTGTTTCCACTGTTTCCCCGTCTATTTCCCATGAAGTGATGGGACCAGATGCCATAATCTTCGTTTTCTGAATGTTGAGCTTTAAGCCAACTTTTTCACTCTCCACTTTCACTTTCATCAAGAGGCTTTTTAGTTCCTCTTCACTTTCTGCCAAAGGGTGGTGTCATCTGCATATCTGAGGTTATTGATATTTCTCCCGGCAGTCTTGATTTCAGCTTGTGTTTCTTCCCAGTCCAGCGTTTCTCATGATGTACTCTGCATAGAAGTTAAATAAGCAGGGTGACAATATACAGCCTTGACGTACTCCTTTTCCTATTTGGAACCAGTCTGTTGTTCCATGTCCAGTTCCAACTGTTGCTTCCTGACCTGCATACAGATTTCTCAAGAGGCAGGTCAGGTGGTCTGGTATTCCTATCTCTTGAAGAATTTTCCACAGTTTATTGTGATCCACACAGTCAAAGGCTTTGGCATGGTCAATAAAGCAGAAATAGGTGTTTTTCTGAAACTCTCTTGCTTTTTCGATGATGCAGCAGATGTTGGCAATTTGATCTCTGGTTCCTCTGCCTTTTCTAAAACCAGCTTGAACATCAGGAAGTTCACGGTTCACATATTGCTGAAGCCTGGCTTGGAGAATTTTGAGCACCACTTTACTAGCATATGAGATGAGTGCAATTGTGTGGTAGTTTGAGCATTCTTTGGCATTGCCTTTCTTAGGGATTGGAATGAAAACTGACCTTTTCCAGTCCTGTGGCCACTGCTGAGTTTTGCCAGTTTGCTGGCATATTGAGTGCAGCACTTTCACAGCATCATCTTTCAGGACTTGAAATAGCTCAACTGGAATTCCATCACCTCCACTAGCTTTGTTTGTAGTGATGCTTTCTCAGGTTTATAATTCAGTATTATAGTCACCATGTTGTACATTTTGTACATGACTTTTTGTATGTTTACAATTTTAAAAAAATTTATGGAAATATAGTTGATTTACAGTGGTTGGTTTCAGGTGTATAGCAGGGTGATTCAGAGTGATGTGTGTGTTTGTATGGATGTGTCCATGTGTGTGTATATATATATTCTTTTTTAGATTCTTTTCCATTATAAGTTATTACCAAATATTGAGTATGGTTCTCTCTGCTATACAGTAGGTCCTTGTTGGTTATCTATTTTATATAGACTTAACTTATTTTATACTCCTTCCTTGGTGGCTCAGACAGTAAAGAATCTGCTTGCAACGCAGGAGACCTGAGTTCGACCCCTGGGTGGGGGAAGATCCCCTGGAGAAGGGGATGGCAACCCACTCCAGTATTCTTGCCTGGGAAATCCAGTTATTTTATAATTGAAAGTTTGTAATTTTGACCCCGTGACTTTTGACCCCGCTCACCTTCTGCTTTTTAATCAGTGATTAGTCTGCTCACAGTTAATGTAGTAGTTGATATGGTTGAATTTTGCCTGTCATGCTCTTTGTTTACAGGGTGTCTCATATCCTTCATGTTCCTTTGTACCTCCTTTGCTGCCTTCCTGTGTGTTAAGTACTATATAAAATTCGTATACAAGTTTTATTTAGTATAGTTACATAGTTAGGATTTGTATATTAGTGTACAAATTTAGTATACAATTTTAATTTCTCTGTTGTTATTTTTAGATGTTTTTTGAAGGTTTTGTGTGTGTGTGTTGCTCTGGGAAATACAATATGAAGGTTTTTTTTTCCAGTATGAACTTTGAACATATCAGAATCTAATTAATACTGAATTCATTCTGATAAAATATTGCAAATTTATTCCAATATAGCTCCATTTTCTCCCACTTTCTTATTACTGTCATCATCAAATGCATTAGATTATATCTGTGATCATCTGAGAATATAGTATTACAATTATTGCTTTAAATAATCTTACTTTTTAAAAATGAAATGAAGAATATAGAAAAAGTGTTGTATTTTGTATACACTGTTTTTTATATGCACCCACATATTTACCATTTCTGGTGTTTTTCTTTTCTTGCTGTGAATTTTGGTTACTGTCTGGTATTGTTTCCTTTTATTACATAGGATGTGTTTTCGTATTTCTTCCTATCTTGTCTAGTAGCTGCAGATTCTGTATATCTGAAAATGTTTCCATTTCTCCTACATTTGTGAAAAATAGTTTCACAGGATATAGAATTCTTGACTGACAGTTTTTTCATGTTAGCACCCTGAATATGTCACCCTATTGCCTTCTGACTTTCATCCTTTCTGATGAGAAGTGAGAAATGTACCTGTTCGTTGTGCTGCTATTCTCCTACATGTGATGAGTCATTTTTCTCTTGAAGCTTTCAAAATTCTTTCTTTGTCCTTGGATTTTGGAAATCTCACTATGTTGTGTCTAGATTTGATGCTCTTTAAATTTATCCTATTTGAGGTTTATTGAGTTTCATTGATAAGTAGGATCTAATTTTAAAATTAAATATGGGAGATTTTTGGCCATAGTGTTTTTCTGCTGCTTTCTCTCCTTCCCTTTCCATCTCTCATTACAAATATGCTGGTGCATTTGATATCTTTCTCCAGCTCTCTGAGGCTGTCTTCATTTTTCTTCAGTCTTTCATTCTCTGTGTTCTTCTGATTGGATAGTCTCTATCTTGATCTCTCTTTAATAGAGCGGAATCCAAACTTATCACAATATATTATCTAAAATGTTCCCTGATGCTTTTTTTCATATCTTCTTTTTAATTCTAGAGTTTCTGTTTGGTTCTTTTGTACAGTTTCTGTGAGATTCCTATTGAGTCATTGTCTTTAATTTTCTGAACATATTTATAAAACCTACTTTTGAAGACTCTGCTAATATATCATCTCTTTCAGTTTCTACCTACTATACTTTTATTCTGGGTAAGAATCACGCTTTTTTACTTTATTACATGTCTAGTAATTTTTGGTTAAAAACTAGATGTTTGAGATAATGTGTTAGCAAGTCTGTTTTCTTTCTTTCTTTTTTTTGAGAATTGTTGTATTTCCTTTAGTAACTTGCCCTGGGAGCTCAGATGGTAAAGAATCTGCCTGCAATGCAGGAGATCCTGGGTTCAATCCCTGGGTCAGGAAGATCCCCTGGAGAAGGGATGGCAACCCACTCCAGTATTGTTCCCTGGAGAATTCCATGGACACACATGGAGTCACAAAGAGTCGGACATGACTGAGCAACTGACACTTTCACTGTGCAACCACCGATTTCTCTGCTTAGTTTTTGTTTGCTCTTTTATTAATTTTTAATAAATAAAGTCATGCAGACTTAGTGGTCAGCCAGTGACTTAGGCAGAGGTTGTACTCAAACATCTTAATCCAGAAAGGCCTTAGACTAATCTGTGGGGGGAGTTGGGTAACACATACAAAGTTGATGTCAGTTTCCAGGTCATCCTTTAGTTTTTGCTCTTTACCAGACTCTCTTGGGTCTTTCCCACCAAATCACATAGTTTTCCACTTAAGCAAAAATTTATGGAGAGTTTATTTCAGTCTTTTTATGGCTCTCTATTTTACAGGATCTCCCTGTTAAACTCCTGCCTATATACTGCCACTCACCTCAGACAGGACTGCATCTTAGGCTTCCAGAATTGTAGGGTTTTCTTATTCTTTCTTCATTGAGTTCACCACTCTTAGCTAACACAGTCACAGGTTTTTACTCACTGGTCCACAACCAGTCTGCCCCTCTGGCAACAAACAGCACTGTTTCCATGACCAACCATACACTAGAAAAACTCATTTCACCAATCCTTACCTGAAGTTCTAGCAATTTTCCAACAGTGCTCATTTCTTAATTGTTTTCTGCATTTAGTCCATTTCCAGTACCTTGAAATGGTAGTCTTTGACAATCTTTTACAGGTTGTCTTTATACAAGTCTTTTTTCAGAGAAGAATCACCAGCCTCTTCATACTGCCATAACTAGAAATTCTAATTCTCTGTTTATTTAACTTTATTGCTCCTATCTTCTATATACCTGTTTAATTTTCCCTTAATTGGTCAAAGACTGAAAATGATATTTTAGTCTTCTGCACTTGAGTTTTTAATCAGTTGATCGTTTCAAGCAGTTTTGCAATGAACATTTGTGTTCTATTAAAATAATATCATTTTTTTGTGTATAAAAATAGAGAATCCCCATGGACAGAAGAGCCTGGCAGGCTACAGTCCAAGAGTTGGATACAGCTAAGCGACTAAGCACAGCACACACCAAAATGTGTCATTTTGCCTAGTTTAACACCTTAAATGTTCTAACTTTTTCACCCATGCTGGTTGTTTCCTTGGATTTTCCTGATGTTACTTCAAACTGAATTTAAATAATAGTGGCACAAGAATTCATCTATGTGAGGGATCCCCAAGACCACACCCAGATTTGGTTTGGCGATTCACTAGAAAGACTCAAGTGTGTGTACAAGTGTGACCAGTCGCTCAGTTGTACCCGACTCTTTGCAACCCCATGGACTGTAGCCCACCAGGCTCCTCTGTCCATGGGATTTTCCAGGCAAGAATACTGCCCTTTCTTCCTCCAGGGCATCTTCCTAACCCAGATATCAAACCTGTATCTCCTGCATTGGCAGGTGGATTTATTACCACTGAGCCACCTGGGAAGCCCCAGAAAAACTCAAGAGTACTTGGCAAATAGTTGTATTCATGGCCATGGCTTATCATAGAAAAGGATACAAAGCAAAATAAGCAAAGGGGAAAATCAGTTCAGTTTAGTCGCTCAGTTGTGTCCGACTCTTTGCAACCCCATGGACTGTAGCACGCCAGGCCTCCCTGTCCATCACCAACTCCTGGAGTTTACTCAAACTCATGTCCATGGAGTTGGTGATGCCATCCAACCATCTCATTCTCTGTCATCCCCTTCTCCTCCTGCCTTCAATCTTTCCCAGCATCAGGGTCTTTTCAAATGAGTCAGTTCTTCACATCAGGTGGCCAAAGTATTGGAGTTTCAGCTTCATCGTCAGTCCTTCCAGTGAATATTCAGGACTGATTTCCTTCAGGATGGACTGGTTGGATCTCCTTGCAGTCCAAGGGACTCTCAAGAGTCTTCTCCAGCACCACAGTTCAAAAGCATCAATTCTTCGGTGCTCAGCTTTTTTATAATCCAACTCTCACATCCATACATGACTACTGGAAAAACTATAGCTTTGACTAGACAGACCTTTGTTGGCAAAGTAATGTCTCTGCTTTTTAATATGCTGTCTAGGTTGGTTATAACTTTTCTTCCAAAGAGCAAGTGTCTTTTAATGGTGGCTGCAGTCACCATCTGCAGTGATTTTGGAGCCCAAGAAAATAAAGTCTGACACTGTTTTCACTGTTTCCCCATCTATTTGTCATGAAGTGATGGGACCAGATGCCATGATCTTCATTTTCTAAATGTTGAGCTTTAAGCAAACCTTTTCACTCTCCTCTTGCACTTTCATCAAGAGGCTCTTTAGTTCTTATTCACTTTCTGCCATAAGGGTGGTGTCATCTGCATATCTGAGGTTATTGATATTTCTCCCAGCAGTCTTGATTCCAGCTTGTGCTTCATCCAGCCAGGCGTTTCTCATGATATACTCTGCATCCTCTTTTCCCTACTTGGGACCAGTCTGTTGTTCCGTGTCCAGTTCTAACTATTGCTTCCTGACCTGCATACAGGTTTCTCAAGAGGCGGGTCAGGTGGTCTGGAATTCTAAGAACTTTCCAGAGTTTGTGGTGGTCCATACAGTCAAAGGCTTTGGTATAGTCAATAAAGAAGATGATTTTCTGGAACTCTCTTGCTTTTTCGATGATCCAAGGGAAAAGTACATGGGGCCAAAGTCTAGAGAAAAACAAGTGTAAGCTTCCAAGAGTCCCCTCTGTATGGTGTCACACAGGACTTGCAGAATTCCTTTAGCAGCAAGTTGTAATCGCACTTATGAAATGTTGTCTACCAGGGAAACTCATTACTCAATGCCCAAGGTTTTTATAGGGGACTGCTTATGTAGGCACCTTTGCCTGGCTTATACAAGAATTGGAAAGCTGGTAACCACATTGTTTGCACAAACAATCTGGGTACAGTTAACCACCTTTCTTAGTATGGCAGCAGTGGGAACACTCTCTCACTGTTCAGGCTCCCAGAAGTCAACCTTGTAGGCGACCCTTTCTAAGGATAGCAGTCTGAAGCCTAGTAAATCTTTTCTGCTTAGCAACCTTGTCTTTTTCTCATTTGAATTATTCCTAGTGCTTCATTCATGAGTATAATGACCAAGTTTCTTTTGTTGACTTTTTTAATAAGTATTTTCCTCCTAGTTTGGTAGATATATGGTTTCATTCATTTATCAAATTAAGGATCACCATTTATAATTTTGTTGTTTGTTTCAAAAGTGTTTTAATTGATCTTCTAAACCTAAAATAAAGTATTAATACATAACTTTTGGGGAAACTTTAATAGACAGCAGTACTGTACTTTCTCCACTTTGAGGTACATGCTTGGAGCAGTTCTGTACGTGGGAGTTTTTTGTGTCCTAAGTACCATAATGTCTTTTTGTTTCTTTTTTTTAGCTCGATTACGTGGTGTTCATGATGGTCTCTTCACTGGACAAATAGATGCTGTGGATACTCTTAATGCTACTTATAGAGTAACGTTTGATAGGGCAGGGCTTGGAACTCATACTATCCCTGACTATGAAGTTCTTGTGAGTATTTATTTCACAATACATATTTGGTTTATGCCTATAAAATATGTTTTGTAGAGTTTTCTTAGGGGTTGTATTTATGATAGAAATCAAGATTTCAAGTCTTAAAGGAAGAGATCTTTAGGGGTTCCCAGCCCTGCCTCCTGAACTCCTGGAGCAGAACTCTAATTTTCTTCTACATTTTCCAGAATCTAGCATCTCTCTGCCTTCCTTACACCAAATTATAGTGTGACGCAACTGATTAGTTGTTTTTATAAAACAACTGAAACAAGTTTTCCAGTTTACAAAAAGGAGTTGTTTTGTAAAACAACTTTGAAAGTTGAAGTAACATCTTGTACTTTGAAATATATATATTTTTATATGTTCCTATTTTATCCTTAGAATATACAAGGTGGATGTTAATAACCTCCACTTTTCGTAAGGTGAAACTGAGACATAAGTACATTAGGTAATTTATTCAAGGCTTTCAAGATGGATTCTTGCCAGGTTAAGTCTTGAATCCAGGTCTTTTGAACTTCTGATATAGTCCATTAAACTATTGAACCATTATTTCATGATCATGCTTAATTTAGCAAGGTAATGGAAATTATATACTTTCCTAATAAGTTAAAATATAAAGAGTAAATATAACTCTGATAGTTTTTTTAATGAGTAAAAACTTTTTGAAAAAAAAATTGTTTGCCTCTAAGTATAATGGAAATTTAACTGTTTACATTAATCCCCCTGCTTCTTCATTCCTTTGTTATAAACTTGATTTTTAAGGATTCTGAACTTACAATTAAAAATCAGAATTTCTTTATCTCCTTAGTATAAAAATAGAAGACTGTTTTTCTGCTCCATACTTTTAAAAAAACTGTGACTCTGCTTATTCTAAGAGTTTCCTTATCAAACGTACTTTAGAGAGGAGTAGGAGAGAAAGACAATTTGGACTAAATATAGAGCAAGGTATATCAATCTTATTTTTTTCATTAAAGAATGAAATCTTTAAACCTCCCATTTCAAAAGAGAAAAATTACTCTTCTGTTGCATTAATGTAATTTCCTTTATGAGATCACCAAAACATCTCTCCCTGGCCAGATAAGAATTGCCTTTAATTACAGTGGGTAATATTCAAATAGTCTTTAACACAGAGACAGCCAAGGGTGGCCATAGATCACTTTTCTTTCTTTCATAGATCACTTTCTTCTTTTTGTGGGTTCAACATCTTAGTAGCCAAGTAATATTCATACTCTGATTTAAGTTCTAGCCCTTTGATCTTTGTAGTTAATATATTTTATGATAAATCATAATAAACTAGTGTACATTTAATGCTAAAATAGAATTTTTATAAAGCTAAAATGATTGGTAAAGTTCTTCAAGTTTTGGGGTCTGTTCTCTTTTCCCAAAGAGTAATGAGCCTCATGAGACGATGCCAATTGCTGCCTTTGGACAAAAACAGCGGCCTTCTCGATTTTTTATGACTCCACCACGATTACATTATACTCCTCCTCTCCAGTCACCGATTACAGTAAGTTATATTTTTTAAATGTCACCAGTAATTTAAATGATTATTTTGAATGTAAACTATGTCCTTATGAAATATACATTGATTGACTGTAGTAACTTTAGGTGGTGCCCGCATTATTTGGAGTTGTCAGATGTTAAATAAAAAGCTAATAAAGTAAATAAAATAGTTGCTTCAGCTTGGAAATATTTTCCTTTTCATAGGATTTCTAATAGAATATTAATTATAATAGAATTTGCTCTTTATTCAAAATTTTATGATAGTTCCTACTTTGTAGCTCAAAGAACTGTATTCAATATCCTGTGATAAACCATAATGAAATAGAACATTTAAAAATGTAACATATATGTAGAAAGGAATCACTTTGCTGCCCAATAGAAGTTAGCACAGCATTGTAAATCAACTATACTTCAATAAAATAAAGTTTTAAAAAATTAAAATGCTTCCTTTTGAAAGGTCAGTGGTTAAATGGTTCCCTTTTATTCCTATAGGATAATGATCCCTTATTAGGACAGTCACCTTGGAGAAGTAAAATTTCTGGCTCTGACACTGAAACATTAGGTGGTTTTCCAGTAGAATTCCTTATCCAAGTGGTAAGAATTGCTCTGAATATTTTGCTCATTTGTTAAAAAAAAATTCAATATCTTTTGTGTTATTAAAGTTGAAAATTTTTCTAGGACTAAATATTTTTACACTTTTTAAAATCATTGTGTTTTAAAAACTGTTATTTCCAACAAAGCTTGAAATTAAGTTATAACAGCCAAAAAAGACTTAGAGGTCTATTTTTGTTGGGCTTTTCTTGGGTTTGGTTCTTATTATTTTGCAATGTTAAGGACTCTAGCATAAGTGTTCTAGCATACACTCTATGAAATTGAATGGTTAGCTGTTAATAAATTGTATAAATATAAATGTTTTTATTTAGTAACCTCAGTAATCCTGCCATTATCAGTCACCTCAAAACTTATGGTGTGTTGGCCCGCTCTCCGGTTAGGAGGAACTTTAGTTTTTTTCTGTGACTACAAATAGCTATTCATTTGCTAAGTACTTAATGATTAGACACAAAGAAATCTAAAGCTAAAGCAGAAACAAATAGCAATTATTATATAGAACAGTTTTCTTGAATAGCCTAACTCTTAAGGTTGAATAAATTATTTAATTTGAATCATAGTCTAATGATGTTTGATTTGTTTCTTTTCTTTTCCTCTTCTTTTTCCTTTTTGAAAATAAAGCTATTTGGCTTGGGATAGATAAAGTCTTTATAAATAAAAATGTTTATAACATAAGCCATTAAAATATTCAGTGTTACCTTTTACAATTAATGTTATTTTGAGGAAAAGTCTTGTCACTTGTATGTATATGTATGGCATTTCTTATTCCTTAGTTATATGTTGTTAATTATCCTTGAACTACAGAATTATACCTTTTAACTTTCAAAGGTAGATATTTTTATATGAAAAATTTTAAATATGAAAAAAGCCAAGGCTTATCATTTCACAACTAGGGTACTTGTTTTTTAAAGACGTTCTTTTATTAAATACTGGAAGTAAAAACAAAGCTGATATGTCATATTTGGGCAAGGGGTAGAGGGAGATGGGGAAGGAGGGTGAAGAGGAAGAGGAGTGGGGAGCAAAAGATCCACCAGCAGAGGGAGTCAGAAGCTAAATACTAATACACCACTTCTAAAGGATTGATGTTTTTATTGCTGCTTAGATGTTTTGGTTGCAGTGCTTAATTTTAACTTCAAAATCTATGTGTAATGCCTAGTTGAAACACTGCTTTCATTATTTTAAGCTTTCTAGCAAGTAAAAATAAAAGCCCTTTTATGTACTTGTCTTTTGTAATATCTAAAGTTTTATGAAACTCAGGTTTGCTCTTGTCGAGCTGTAAGATACATTTTTGTCTTTGGTATTGTTTTTTCTTATGACAAAATAAACATCATTTTTTGCTAGTTTCATAATTCATAGTTCGCAATGAATTTTTTTTCTTGGGGTTAGGGATTTTGAGGAATCTGAAAAGACTGACCGACCCTCTCTAAGAGAGGACTCAGTTTTGAAAAGAATGAGAAAGAAACAGCATGATTTTCTATCAAAAACTAACAAGAAACACAAAACTGAAAGATAAACTAAAAATGGGAGAAAGATGTTGCCTTCATCCATTTTTTACTGTTTCTTACTCAGTAGAATCACACAAATTTCCATAAAACCCAACAACTAAAGACAGGAGACCAGTCCAGAGCTCTGGACCTACTAAAAAGGGTCAGTGTGAACAAGTATATAACATATCTTACCAGGCCCTCCCTCTACCTGTATCAACTTAGGTCAGTTTTTTTATTTTTATTTTTTTAATTATCAAAAATTTAGTACATATGAAAGCAGACAGTTGTATAATGTATCTCTCTGAACCCATTATCTAGCTATAGCAGTTATCAAAAACTCCTGGCCATTTCTATTTCATATATACTTCTACCCTCTTTCTCTCTTTTGAGAAATTAAACATCATATCATTTTATCTGTAAATATTTTGTTATGTATCTTTAAGTGGTAAGGGCCCTTTTTTAAGAAAAGAGACATAACTGTAATATTATTATTACATCTAAAAACATGTCTATTAAAAACATATCTTAATATCATCACATATCCAGTCAGCATTCCAGTTGTCTAGTTGGCTCTTAAATATTGGCTCTTCTTTTCTCCCATTAACCTCTTTGTTGAATAAACTGTATTATTTGTCTCCCACTGTCTGGATTTTGCTGACTAAATCTTTGTAATAACATCCAGTATACTCTTCTGTCTTTGTACTTCATGTAAATTGCTCATTGAATATAAAGGTTTGAATTGATTTGGGTTTTTTATTTGATTGGTATAGTTTGTATATGACTACTTTTATGCATACTTTTGTATTCTGATAGGATGTGTAGTAGTAGTGCTCAGCCATGTGCAACTCTTTGCGACCATGGACTATAGTCCACCAGGCTCCTCTGTCCATGGAATTTTCCAGGCAGGAATACTGGAGTGGGTTGTCATTTCCTACTCCAGGGATCTTCCCAAAGCGGCAATCAAGCATACATCTCTTGTGTCTCCTGCATTAGCAGGCGGTTTCTTTACCACTAGCTCCACCTGGAAAGCTCTGATAGGATACCCCTATTTTTTATCTCTTTTTAAATATAATGTTAGCTGCTACAAATTATCAATGCCTAGATCCATTCATTCATTAGGATTGCAAAAATGGTGCCATTCTTGTTCTTTATTTGTTAGCTGAAATCATTCTGCAAGGAAAAACTTCCCCAAATCTATTATTTGGTTACCTAATGGCATAGTTTGTATAGGAAAGGCAGGATAAATGCTTGATTTTTTTTGGCTTTGTTTTCCAGTTCATGAGTTTGGTTACTAGTGTTCTCCAACAGTGGTTAATTTTGTTTAAGTATCGGTCTGAATGCATGGATTTTAACATATTTGTGCTTCAATTAATTATAGTTATTATTCTGATTGGTCTACATGTTGTTCCAGTGAAAGCTTATTCAGGTTGACTTCTTATTCGTTTTGATGTACCTGCTTACAGTGGATTTTAAAATATCTTCCTCTCAGCCAGTCAGGTTTCTAAAATAGTGTCTGTGCTATATTTATATTGAAACACATCTGCTAAAATATCTTAGTGGAAACTTACAAGTTTGATGTCTACCTGGTATATTTAAGTGCCTCTCTTTATTCCAAAACATCTCTTTTTCATTGTCTGTAGACCAGACTATCAAAAATTCTCATGATTAAAAAGGAACATATCAAGAAATTAAGGGAAATGAACACAGAAGCAGAAAAACTGGTAAGGATATTTTTTTGTTTTCTTGTCTCATTTTCAAATGGTGGGGGCTTCTATATTTAAGGGTTGAAAATATTTTATGAAAGAAAACCTAGAGATAACTGTTATTTTAAAATCCTGATTTACTCTCCCTATGTTTTATTATACTGAACACATGCTTAATTAGCAGTACAGAACAGTTCATTACCCTGGACCTCCTTATGTCATTGAATAGGATTAATGGATATATATTAGATTCTTAGACAGTTTACATGAATGTAGAATTCCTAGCATTGGTGCTTCTGACTAAGGAAATCATATTAGCAGAGGTTATTCAAATGGTTCAGAATAAATAAATCAGGAAATATGTAGGCTGGTATCTTTAGTTATCTTGACAAAGCTTATATCCTATTTTATCAATCCAGTGAGTACAAAATATGAAAGTCAATTTAATTCATAGGAGAGAATTATCAGAATTTTTTAAGATGTAGAAAATATTCACTAAGAAAGTTTTTTAATCATACTGAAAGTCATAGTTATGATTTTATAGGATGGTGAATGGTTTTTATCTCAAATACCATCTCCAACTGATTAGAAATGGTTGCTAGAAAGTATGAAAGAAAAGGAGAGCTCAGTGACTAGACTTGGCGGCAAAGGGCTTTACTCTGTCATGAGTACAAGAATAGGGAGTTGTCATAACATTAATCACCTCTTGCATGGAATGGTGTGAGGGGTAGGTGTGAATAAACAGCTGGACAAGTAGATACAGAATTGAATGAAGAACAGTCTTCTTGTAGGTGTTTTTTTAAAAAATCTGAACATGACTTTGAATTATCCAATTCAAACCCATCATTTTTATGGAATTGAAAACTGAAGACCAAAGATGTCGAGGGATTTTGACCTAAGATTTTGCTGCTATTTAGTAGTACAGATACCAAAACAGACTTCTTGGTTCCAGTTTAACTCAAGTAGGCATGTTATAAAATTAATATTGTCAGATACACAGACTATCAAAGATCGAAAAAAATTAGGCATAACGTATTGCTGTTGTATATCCTGAACATAATAATATTAATGTGCTTGCTTCTTTGCTACTGGACTCTCGTTCTTATCTTGGTTTCCATTAGTTTTACTTCTGCCCTTTATTCTATGCTTTTTCAATGTTCACCCGCTGCATTTCCTCTGATCATATCATCTTTTCCATCTTGAGAAAAGTGTTTAAGTTCTTCAGTTGTGTCCGACTGTTTGTGACCCCATGAACTGTAGCCCACCAGGCTCCTCTGTCCATAGAATTCTCCAGGCAAGAATACTGGAGTGGGTTGCCATTCCCTTCTCCAGGAGATCTTCCCAACCCAGGAATCGAACCTGGATCTCCTGCATTACAGGAAGATTCTTTACCATCTGAGCCACTAGGGAAGCCATTTCATCTTCATGTGTAATCAAATTATTTTACTTTCATACCACTAACTAGGACTTTTCCCTGTAGCTGGGTTTCACACCTTAAAGTATTAGATTTGACTCAGCCGAATTAATGTTACCTACTTTTAAATAAAGGCCTATTTTGATGTTGGCTTGGCTTCTTGGCATGTGGAAACTCTGCACAAATCTAATTTTCTTGATAGACTTTATAATTTTATTTATGATTAGAAATAATTTCCATTATAAAAATACAAATATTGTGAAACTAGTATATGGTATAAATATTTTTTATGCTTAGCATATGGATTTCTTCTTCCATGCATTTACTTTCATATTTTGTTTTGTTTTTTGAAGTATAGTTGATTTATGGTATTGTCTTAGTTTCAGGTATACAGCATACTAATTTAGTGGTTTTGTCAGATTATATTCCATGATAGGTTATTATAAGATACTGGGTATAATTCCCAGTGCTATTCAGTATATTCTTGTTGTTTATCTATTTTGTATGTAATAGTTTCTATCTGTTAATCCCATACCCCTAATTTATCCCTCTCTATTTTACTCTCTCCTTTGGTAACCACTAGTTTGTTTTCTCTGTGAGTCTGTTTCTTTCTGCTTACACATTCATTTGCATTGCTTTTTAGATTCCACATATAAGTGATATGCAGTATTTTCCTTCCTCTGTCTGACTTATTTCACTAAGCATAACATTCTCTGGGTCTGTCCACATTGCTGCTGATGGTTTTATTTCATTCTTTTTTATGACTAAGTAATACTTCATTTGTGTGTGTGCAGGTGTGCGTGTGTGCCGTGTCTTCATAAACCAATCTGTTGCTGGGCACTTGGGTTGTTTCCATTGTCTTGGCTATTTTAAATTGTGCTGCTATGAATATTGGGGTACATGTATCTTTTTGAATGAGTGTTGTCATTTTTCCCGGATATATACCCAGAAGTGAGATTGCTGGATCCTATATATTTTTAGCTTTTTGAGGAACCTCCATAGTGTTCTCAGTAGTGACTATACCAATTTACATTACCAGCCATGTACAAGGGTTCCCTTTTCTCCACACCCTGACATTTGTTTTCTGTAGACTTTTTGATTATAGCCATTTTGACTGGTGTGATGTGATACCTAATTGTGGTTTTCATTTGCATTTCACTAATAATGGTGATGTTGAGCATCTTTTCATGTGCCTATTAGCCACCTGCATGTCCTTTTTGGAGAAGTGTCTATTCAAGTTTTTTGCCCATTTTTGGATTGAATTGTTTGTCTGTTTGGTTTCTTAGAGTTGTATGAGCTATTTATGTATTTTGGATATGAACCCTTGTCAGCCTCAAGTTTTTTTCTTTTGTTGATAGTTTCCTTAGCTATCTAAAAGTTTTAAGTTTAATTAGGCCCCATTTGTTTATTTTTGCTTTTATTTATTTTGCCTTAGGAGACTGATCCAAGAAAATATTGCTGCCAATTTCTGTCAGAGTATTCTGCCTCTGTCCTAAGAGTGTTATGGTTTCAGGGCTTACATTTAGGTCTTTAAACCATTTTGAAGGGGTTTTTTATTTGGTTTGGTTTGGTTTGGTTTTTTGTATAGAAAGTGGCAGGGTCAAAATGTATGAGCATTTTAAAGATTTAATTGTACTCCTAACTTAAGATGGTAGGCTGGACATGTGTTTTCTTGTCGCTTACAATTTCCACATAAAATAAGTACGAAAAAAAAGTAAATAGAATATATGGAAACAGATTGTTTAACAATGTATGAAAGGGTTTGTTTGTTTGTTTTTTTACATTTTCTGACGTGTTGGATGAAATTAAAACCTTGGCTAAAAGAGGCTGCATGTTGGAACCCTGAAGAGACTCCAGGCCAAGAGTTGCAAATATGATAGAGGAATGCAGAAGTGAGATGCTATACTTTAAAAGGAATTGATTTAATTTCTGTTTTCACATTTCCGATCTTCATCCGAGTGACAGAATGTAAATGTGGCTTTTACCCAAGTTAAAAGGAGAGAAAGAAACTGACACTCCCCTAAAGAATTTGAACATACTGTTTGGAAAAAGTTAATGCGCTTCTGCTTTTGGTAATGGTAGGCTAGATAATTTGGATTAGTCTTCCTAATCCAAATAGTTAAGAACAGCTATTTCCTCTGGAATAAAATGTAAAAACAAGCCAAAGACACTGGAGCATTAATAAGGTATTTAAGAATTTTAGGGATAGGATCTAGGAAAAGAATTAAACACAGAAGGAGGATTCTGGCAGTTAGGATTCCTTTTTCCTTAGGGGCTTATGCAAATTTCAGAAAAGATGGCTGAGAAACCGAGTGGTGTTCTCAAAGGGCTTAGAAGAGTAGGGAGGACAAAAATTAGAGTCCAGAGAACCAGCAAGGGTTGAGAGAAATTGGCAAATTCCTTCCATGTTCTGGATTGGACCCCAAAAAGGCTGCATTGGCCCAGCTTCAGATTATTTTATCTCTGAAATTGAACTAAGTTGATCATGGAGTTTCCCAGATGGTACTAGTGGTAAAGAACTCTCCTGCCAGTGCAGGAGCCATAAGAGATGTGGGTTTGATACCTGGGTTGGGAAGATCCCCTGGAGGAGGGCATGGCAACCCACTCTAGTATTCTTGCCTGGAGAATCCCATGGACAGAGGAGCCTGGCAGGCTACTGTCCACTGGGTCTCAAAGAGTCAGACACAAGTAAAGCAACTTAACACACACAGGCCCCAAAGCAGCCATCCAGAAGTAAGTAGTCCTCTTAGGGGAATATAATATCATACTAGACCTGAAATTATTTCTACAGTTATTAACATACAGTATCTAATACTCAATTTTAAATCCCAGAAACAGTAGGAGACATGATAACACTAACGAAAAACACAAGAAAATATGAACAGAGGGCAGATTAAGGAGAATGTTATTTTTAGACATAGATTTTGAATGCTTATTTTGTTTAACGAGGTGAGACAAAACAGAATTTTAGAAGAGAACTAGAAACAACAACAAAAATGACCTAATGAAAACTCAGGAAATAAACTACAGTAATCAAAATTAAGAATTCAATTGGTAGATATAACACAGCAGATTAGGAACAGCTGAAGAGAGAGCTAGTATTTGAGAACAGATCAGAATGTCCAGAATTAAGCATGGAAAGATGGATAGAAAGTACAGAAGAGAAGAATAAGAAATAAGGGATATAGTGAGGAGTCTAATAGGGTAGCAGAAGGAGAAGAGAAAGAAAAATGAGACAAAAGGAGAGAGAATTTTTGAGAGATAATAACTGAGAATTTTTCAGAACTCTCAAAATTCAACAGGCTACAAATCCAAGGCCCCCATAAATCATAAGGTAAATAAAAAGATAATGACTCCAAAACACAGCGTAGTAAAACTGCTGAAAGCCAGACACAAAGTGGGAGGTATTTAAAGTACCCAGAGTAGGATGGAGAGGGGGAAGTACTTTCAAAAACAGTAACAGTTCGTTTGACAGCTGACTTCTCCACAGAAAACACAGAGGACATAAGTGAATGGAATGACATCTTTATAGGGCTGAAACAAAATTACTGCCAACCTAGATTTCTATATCCAGTGAAAATTTCGTAAGGGTAAAGTTAATACAAGGACATTTGCAGGCAAGTTATAGAATTTGTTACCAGAGTATCTGTACTAAAGGAAATAGTACAGGTTTTCTTCAAGCGGGGGGGTGGAGGGAACAACTTGTTTAAGACACTTAAAAGTTTCAAAAAGGAATGAAAAACAACAAAAAGAATGAATATATGCATTAGTCTAAGTGTCACCGTATAAAATAATAAAATTGTATCTTGCGGCATTTAAAATATAAAGGTTTAAAAATACAGTGCAACATTTGTTGATTAGGGTAAGGAGTGTGTATTCCACATAGATTTTGAAAAATGAAGAATGTACATTTTACTTTCTAAGGCACCTATTCAAATAATGGTAAAAGATTAATAACTACCAAGCTTATCAGGGGGAGTTGCATGAGGGAATGGAACAATTAAGTGTTCACTCAGTCCAAGAGAAGGCAACAAAGGAAAGGAAAAAATGACACCAAACAAGTGGGACACGTAGAAGGAAAATAGTGAGATGGTAGATTTAAATCTAAACATTTTGATAAATAGCACTGAGTATAAGTGGACTAAATTTCTTAAATAAAAAACAAAGATTGCCAGACTGGATGAAAAATAAAACCCAGTTCCTACCATATGATTCAGCAGTTCCACTCCTGGGTATATATTTGAAGAAAACAGAAACACTAATTCAAAAAGATACATGCATTTCAGTGTTCATAGCAGCATTATTTACAGTAGCCAAGATATGGAAGCAACCTAAGTGTCCATCAACAGATGAATGGATAAAGAAGATATAGTCTGTATATATGTGTGTACATGTATATACACACATGCATGCATACATGCTTACACACACACACTCAGTGGGCTGTTACTCATCCATAAAAACAGAAATGCTGCTGTTTTCAGTAACATGGATCGACCTAGAGGGTATTATGCTTAGTGAAAGAAGTTAGAGAAAGATGAATACTACTCTGTGTTATTACTTAAATGTGGAATCTAGAAAATAAACATGGATATAACAAAACAGAAACAGACTCACAGATATAAAGAACTCGTGGTTACCAGTGGGAAAAGGGTAAGGGGATGGGCAAGATAGGGGATTTAGAGTTACAAGCTACTTCTATGTATAAATGGACTTCCCTGGTGGCTCAGACGGTAAAGCGTCTGTCTACAATGCGGGAGACCTGGGTTCAATCCCTGAGTTGGGAAGATTCCCTGGAGAAGGAAATGGCAACCCACTCCAGTACTCTTGCCTGGAAAATCCCGTGGACGGAGGAGCTTGGTGCAGGCTACTGTCCATGGGGTCACAAAGAGTCAGGTGCGACTGAGCGACTTCACTTTCACTTTTCACTATGTATAAAACAAATAAGCGACAAGGATACTACACAAAGAAATTCTTAATATTGGAGAGTAATTAGCCTCTAATTAAAAGAAATAAATTTTAAAAAATTAAATTAA
Organism: Bos indicus x Bos taurus; assembly: GCF_003369695.1. Classification (NCBI taxonomy): domain Eukaryota; kingdom Metazoa; phylum Chordata; class Mammalia; order Artiodactyla; family Bovidae; genus Bos; species Bos indicus x Bos taurus. The sequence goes on along the minus strand of NC_040091.1, from coordinate 28,588,329 downwards.
ATTTTTTTAAAAAATTTAAAAAAAAGAAATTCTTTGTACTACACAAGGACATTTAGCCATTATTTTGTAATAACTTTAAGTGAAGTATAATCTATAAAAAAAAATTGAATCACTGTGTTATATACCTGAAACTGATATATTAGTTTAAATAGTTGTAAATCAACTACAACTTTAAAAAAAATCCAACTCTATGATTCTTGAAAGAGACACATTTAATATAAAAAAATCCAGGATAAAATCACTAATGTATGAAAAGATAAACAATACAATTACTTATTTATTTGTGGCTATGCTGGGTCTTTGTTGCTTTGCGGGCTTTTCTCTAGTTGTGGTGCACGGGCTTCTCATTGCAGTGGCTTCTCTTGTTGCAGAGCAGGGCTCTAGGGTGGGTGGGCTCAGTAGCTGTGGCACATGGGCCTAGTTGCTCAGTGGCAGGGATCATCCCAGATTAGGGATCAAATCCATGCATCCTGCATTGGCAGGTGGATTCTTTATCATTGAGCCACCAGGGAAACCCCAGCAATACAAATTTTAAAATAACAACAGAAAAGCATGTAACTATATTCAGTTCAGTTCAGTCACTCAGTCGTGTCCGACTCTTTGCAACCCCGTGAATCGCAGCACGCCAGGCCTCCCTGTCCATCGCCAACTCCCGGAGTTCACTCAAACTTATATCCATCGAGTTGGTGATGCCATCCATCCATCTCATCCTCTGTCATCCCCTTTTCCTCCTGCCACCAATGCCTCCCAGCATCAGAGTCTTTTCCAATGAGTCAACTCTTCGCATGAGGTGGCCAAAGTACTGGAGTTTCAGCTTTAGCATCATTCCTTCCAAAGAACACCCAGGGTAACTATATTAGTATCTGATAATTAAATGTAGGGCAACAGATATACTGGTATTACTGGATATAGAGAGAGATGCTTTCTAATGAAGAAAACTTTAATTCACCATATCTTACTGGATGTAAAGAGGTGTGATTCTTAATGATGAAAGGTATAGTTTCAAAATAATAACTTGAAAGTTATATGTACTTAATAACATGGCATCCAAATATATAAAGCAAAAACTGGCAAAACTCAAAGGAAAAGTACAAATCCACTATTGTAACAACACAGTTTCCATAGCCCTCTTAGTAACTAATAAAACAAATAGTCAAAAATCAGTTAGAGAAAAAAAAAAAAAAATCAGAGGGCTTCCCTGATGGCTCAGTGGTAAAGGATCCACCTGCCAATGCAGGAGACACGGGTTCCATCCCCAGTCCAGGAAGATCCCACATGCCACAGAGCAACTAAGCCCGTGCGCCGCAACTACCAAGCCTGTGCTCTGGAGCCCAGGGGCTGCAACTGCTGAAGCCTGCGGGCCCTAGAGCCTGTGTTCTGTAACAAGAGAAGCCACCACAGTGAGAAGCCCATGCATTGCACTTCTCTCTTACCACTAGAGAAAAAGCCTGTGTAGCATTGAAGACCCAGAGCAGTCAAAACTAAGTTAGTTAATTAATAAAAATTTTTTAAAAATCAGAATATATACTTGAAAGACACAGTTAACAAATGATTTCATTAGCATACGGAGACAGTTACACCTGCCAACTGTAGGATACCTATTATTTTCAAGCCTGCATGGAATATTTACAAAAATTAATTGTACACTGGTCTTAGATCAGATTTCAACAAATTGCAAAATGATTAAAATTGTCCAAAGTAAGTTCTCTGACCACAGTACAGATAAATTTAGAAGTTAATAACTAAAGGATCAGTTCAGTTCAGTCACTCAGTTGTGTCTGACTCTTTGCGACCCCATGGACTGCAGCACACCAGGCATCCCTGTCCATCACCAACTCCCAGAGCTTGCTCAGACTCATGTCTATTGAGTTAGTGATGCCATCCAATCATCTCATCCTCTGTCGTCCCCTTCTCCTCCTGCCTTCGGTCTTTCCCAACATCAGGGTCTTTTCCAATGAGTCAGTTCTTAACTAAAAGATACCAAGAATAAAACTCACGCTTCAAGATTAAAGAATACAATGCTAAATAAACCATAAAGCAAAGAATGAGTTATCAGAGACCAGAAAATGTTTTTAATTTAGTAGTATTGAAAATTATATACATCAAAATGTTATTATGCAGCCACACCTATTTTAGAATAAAAGGCATGTTTAAATTGAAGATGGACTGAAAAAAATTAGTGAGTTACATCTATCTCAGTAAGTTAGAATAAGAACAACAAATTAAATCCAGAGAGAAAAGTAATGAAATAGAAAATAAATCTAAAATAGAGATGATCAACAGAGTAAAAGTTCAGCCCTTTGAAAGACCTAATAAAATTGATAATCCTGAAAATGCTAATCAGGAAAGATACAGCTTACTGCTATTAAGAAAGAGGGTGGTCCAGTGGTGGGGAATCAGCCTGCCAAGGCAGGAGACACGAGTTCTGTCCCTTGCCTGTGTGCCACAACTGCAAAGCCTGCACTCTAGAGCCTGAGAGCAGCAACAAGAGAAGCCTGCACAGTGAGAAGTCCAGGCACTACAACACAGAGTAGCCCCAACTAGGAAAAGCCCATATGCAGCAATGAAGGTCCAGCGCAGCCATAAAAAGAAAGAAAGAGGGAACATCGCTATAAAACCTACAGACATGAAAAAGATCTTGAGAGGATACTGTAGGATTGAATTTTGTGTGCTTCAAATTCATAAGTTGATGCCCTAAGCCACAGTGTAACTGTATTTAGAAATAGGGCCTTTAAGGAGATAATTTAGGTTAAATGAGACAATAAAGTTGGGACCCAAATCAGTAAGACTGGTGTCCTTACAAGAAGAGGAAGAGACCCCAAGAGGTCTCTCCATGTATGCACAGAAGGAAGGCCATCTGAGGACACAACGAGAAGGCAGCTATCTGCAAGCCAGATAAAGTTCTAAAGTTCTATTTAGAAACCATCCCTGACAGCACCTTGATCTTGAACTTACAACCTTCATAACTACAAAAAAAAATTTATTGCTATTTTTTAAGCCACCAGTCATGGTATCCTGTTATAGCATGCCAAGCGGACTAATACAGTTCATAAACAGCTTCCTGTAAATATTTTTGAAAATTGAAATGAAGGAGGCAAATTCTTAGAAAAATACTTGTCAACACTGATATGGGAAAAAAGTCTGAATAGTCCCATCACTGCCTTATAAATGAATCTATAATGTAAACTTGACCACAAAGAACCTACACCACTAGATGAATTCTTCCATACCAATGAATTCAACTAAATATTTACCATTACCATCACCTTGCAAAAACTTTTTTTAGAGAACAGGAGAAAAACTAGGAACATTTTCCAATTCCTTTTTGTAATTCTTGAATAAGTTGATATTAAAACCTAACAAAGATATTACAAAAGAAATAACTACTAGCCAATATCATTTATGAATATAGGTGAAAGAATCCTAAACAAAGTATTAACAAATGGGAATGTTTCCAAGGTACATCATGCCAACCAGTAGATTTATTTCAGGAATGCAAAGGTAGTTTAACATTCAGAAATAAATAAGTGGAGTCTTAGCCACAGAAGAAGATGATGGTCCACAGACAGATTACAAAAATAGAATATAAAACATGTAAGCTAAAATGACCTAAATATCCAGAAGCTCCTCCATTAGGTAGATTTACAAGAAAACTTAATATGAAAAGAGTTATTTCCAATGGGGTGGCAGATTCACAGAACATACTAATGTTAAGCAAAATGTCAGAATTCATATTAGCTTTAAAACATTACTTCAGATTCTTTTCCTGTTTAGGTTGTTGTATAATATTGAGCAGAGTTCACTGTGCTATACAGTGGGTCCTTATTGGTTATCCATTTTAATTATAGCAGTGTATACGTGTCAATCCAAAAGAGATACATGTATATGTGTAACTGAACCACTTTCCTCCACACATGAAATTATCACAACCAACTATATATATTGTTAACCAACTATACTACAATATAAGATAAAAGGTTAAAAAAAGCTAGGAAATCTAATGATGTCCAAAGAAAATATGAAACTTCTGCAGGCATTTATATAAGAAATAGCAGTTGATTTTAGGGGCTATCCAGCTTCCTGTCTTGGTTATTATGGTGCAAAAATCTCAAACATTTAATAAAGTTATTCCAGCTGGTGAACATAACATGTTCTTTCGTTGGTAATAAAATATTTAAAACATGTATACTCATTATGTTTTCAGACAGCAGGAGGACAATGTGCCCCTATTTTTTTCCTGATGTCAAGGACTGTCATTTAAGCATAAACCTGGAATTCAGTTCTATAGGATAAGATCAAGGTATGAAGTATCAGACTGCTTTAGAATAAAACTGTTCCCCAAAGAAGAAGAAGCATAAATCACATACTAGCCTGGCGAAAGAGTTGAAATTTAAATTGTTCAGTGTAGCGGGTATAAGGAATGCTATTGCAAATCCTGTTGCTTTTTAGAGAGTTGCTAACTGCCAGTAGTATAAAACAGAGAAGGCGATGGCAACCCACTCCAGTACTCTTGCCTGGAAAATCCCATGGACGGAGGAGCCTGGTGGACTGCAGTCCATGGGGTCGCTGAGTTGGGCACGACTGAGCGACTTCACTTTCACTTTTCACTTTCATGCATTGGAGAAGGAAATGGTAGCCCACTCCAATGTTCTTGCCTGGAGAGTCCCAGGGACCGGGGAGCCTGGTGGGCTGCCGTCTATGGGGTCGCACAGAGTCGGACACGACTGAAGTGACTTAGCAGCAGCAGCAGCAGCAGTAGTATAAAAAGTATATTCAAGGTTATTTGATCCTTGTACTCATTAAAAACAAATGGTGGAGAGAGATGGATTTCTATTCACAGTAGGTCCTGTGTATAACATATATCATGCATGGTAATTGTTTGGTCTTTGTTTAATAAACCATATCCTTTAATTTAAGTGGAATCATCAAAAAGGAAATAGTATGGTATGTGATGGCTCAGATGGTAAGGAATCTGCCTGCAGTGCAGGAGACCCAGGTTTGATCCCTGGGTTGGGAAGATCCCCTGGAGAAGGGAATGGCAGCCCACTCCAGTTTTCTTGCCTGGAGAATGCCATGGACAGAGGAGCCTGGTGGGCTATAGTCCCTGGGGTCGCAAAGAGTCCGACATGACTGAGCTACTAACACTTACTTACATGATTAGTTTTAAAAAGTAAATAAAACATGAAAATTATCTTCAGAGACTGCCATTTCTATTATATTGATATAAGTACAGTGCTTTGCTGCTGCTGCTGCTGAGTTGCTTCAGTCGTGTCTGACTCTGTGCGACCCCATAGACGGCGGCCCATCAGGCTCCTCCATCCCTGGGATTTTCCAGGCAAGAGTACTGGAGTGGGGTGCCATTGCCTTCTCCAATGCATGAAAGTGAAAAGTGAAAGTGAAGTCGCTCAGTCGTGTCCGACTCTTAACGACCCCATGGACTGCAGCCTACCAGGCTCCTCCGTCCATGGGATTTTCCAGGCAAGAGTACTGGAGTGGGGTGCCATTGCCTTCTCCGACAGTGCCTTATAGAGGTAGTAAAAATCAAATTATATCCATTAATCATAACATACCTATTATTTATTCTGTTTCGTATATCACTTGTGAGTTGAAATTTTGTCGAATATTTCAGGGACAAATACAAATTATTCAATTAGTTTAATTCCTTCTTTACAGAAGGAAGAATCCTAAGTATTATAAGGAGATTTTATTTTTAATATATCCAGAACTGTTGTTTTTTAATATCTTCAGAGGTATAACAGTTCTTTCATTTTTATGGATTACAGATTTTCTTGGTATGCATTTTTTCCTAATTTTCTGTGATACATCAGGTTAGTGTCATTGAACTAATTTAATGTTTATGTTAAACCCAAATGATTTTCACACTGAGTGATTTTATGGAGAAAAGGAAAGATATACCCATTTGAATGCAGAGTTCCAAAGAATACCAAGGAGAGATAAGAAAGCCTTCCTCAGTGATCAGTGCAGAGAAACAGAGGAAGACAATAGCATGGGAAAGACTAGAGATCTCTTCAAGAGAATTAGAGACACCACGGGAACATTTCATGCAAAGATGGGCTCGATAAAGGACAGAAATGGTATGGACCTAACAGAAGCACAAGATACTAAGAACAGGTGGCAAGAATACACAGAAGAACTATACAAAAAAGATCTTCATGACCCAGATAAGCACAATGTTGTGATCACTCACCTAGAGCCAGACATCCTGGAATGTGAAGTCAAGTGGGCCTTAGGAAGCATTACTACAGATAAAACTAGTGGAGGTGATGGAATTCCAATTGAGCTATTTCAAATCCTAAAAGATGATGCTGTAAAAGTGCTGCACTCGATATGCCAGCAAATTTGCAAAATTCAGCAGTGGCCACGGGACTGGAAAAGGTCAGTTTTCATTCCAATCTCAAAGAAGGGCAATGCCAAATAATTTCCAACTACTCCACAATTGCACTCATCTCACATGCTAGGAAAGTAATACTCAAAATTCTCCAAGCCAGGCTTTAATAGTAGGTGAACCATCAACTTCCAGATGTTCAAGTTAAATATAGAAAAGGCAGAGGAACCAGAGATCAAATTGCCAACATCCACTAAATCATAGAAAAAGCAAGAGAATTCCAGAAAAACATCTTGCTTCATTGACTACGCCAAAGCCTTTGACTGTGTAGATCACAACAAACTGTGGAAAATTCTTAAAGAGATGGAAATACCAGACCACCTTACCTACCTTCTGAGAAATCTGTATGCAGGTCAAGAAGCAACAGTTAGAACCAGACATGGAATCTTTAAATGACATCCCTTCCCTTGTCTCCCTGTGACATTGTTTCCCTTCCTCCTCTTTCACTGCATCAGATCTCATGGTGGAGGAATTCTGATGCAGTCTACCTTCAGATCCTGCATGCTTACCACTTACTGGCTGTGGTACATGGACCTCAGATTCCTCCATATGTAATGTGGGGATAATTATAGTATCCTTCTTGGGATGGTTGTAAGGATTCTGTGAGATTCTCTTAAACACTTAGAACAGTACCTGGTACATTATTAATAGTGTGTGCTGTTGAGCAAAACATTTAACTTTCCTGGGCCTCAGTTTTCTCATCTGTAAAATGACAAGGCTGAACAAGATGATTGCCAGGTTTCTGTTAGCTCAAACAATTAAAACACTGTGATTGGTTATTAGTGCAAGTAGTTTACCCTACCAGTCTAGGCACACTTTTCTTTCTTAATTGTACTTGTTTCTCCAGTGCACGATGGTCTGCTTTCTTAGAAATCCTGTGAAAAACAGAAGTGTGGTTCAATTTGGCTTGACTAAAGAAGTCTCATTGCAGCATTTGTAGCTGAAGTGGAACGGATAGTGTAATTTATTGGAGGTGTTATGAAGAGAGGAAAAGAAATGGAATCAAAGTCTGTTTACACTTACTGGTAGGAAGCAGATACGAAATGATGGCAATGGTGATAACAGTTAATACTTAATGAATATTTTCTATGTGGAAGGCAATATGCTACCATATATTATTTCATTTAACCTTTGCCATAATCTCATTAGATAGAAGTTCTTTTATCCCCAGTTTGCAGATGAGAAAACAGGCACAGAGAAATTAAGGAACTTGCTTAAAGTCACACAGCTAGTATGTAATAGTGTTGGGTTTTGAACATGTAATCTGATTCTAGCACGCATGACTGTTATCCATTATGCTATACTGAATTGAGTCCAAATGGAGAATCAATTAAATTACTAGAACACTTCAAATGAATATATATAATTTTTTACCAACTTTTTATTTTTGAAAATGATAAAGTTACTAAAAAGTTAAAAGATTTTTAAGAAACATAAGAAACATACATAGATTCAACAGTTTTGAACATTTAATCTGTCTTGCACACACACACACTCTATATATATATATACAATCTCCATTTTTTAAAAAGTAAATGACAGACATCATGATCATGACACTCATAAGAACAAAGACAATCACCTAAATAACAATAATACCATTACCACATATAAGTAGTATAACATTGAGCATAGTCTGTTTTAATAACCTGTTTGTCTATTTTGAATAAGTCCTGGGGAGGGAGGAGGGAGGAGGGTTCAGGATGGGGAACACATGTATACCTGTGGCGGATTCATTTTGATATTTGGCAAAACTAATACAATTATGTAAAGTTTAAAAAAAAAAAAAAAAGTCCTGTATCCTAGTAGATCGTTGAAATTGCATTGTTAAAAAAAAAAACGTTATCAAAATCTGACTTTTTTTCCTTCTCAGAAATCATATTCCATGCCCATTGGCATTGAATTTCAACGGAGATATGCAACGATCGTTTTAGAGCTTGAACAACTGAACAAGGACCTAAACAAAGTCTTGCACAAAGTTCAGCAGTACTGCTATGAGGTAGGTGGTGTGTGCAGAGTTCCCTTGAGGGGGCTGTGACCCCCTCTTACTTGAAACTGATACTGTTACCATCCCATCTTAGAAAACCCAAACTAAGCCAAGATCTTTGAGCAGAACCATATTTTATATACTTTTTTTTCCCTTACAGCATCAACATTGAAGAGTGCTTTATACACACCTGTCAGTTCTGTTGGTTTTTTGTTTGAATTACAAATGATTATAGCTCTCTAAAAATTTAGAAACATCCAGAAAAATAATTACTCTTAATTCTACTACCACAAAAACTTTATTTTTGTTTATTTCCTAATTTTTTTAAACCATACATGCTTTTTCTTACAAAGTTATGACCATGCTGTGTATACAGTTTTGATTGCTCCTTTTTAAACTTTACATTTGGGGATCCCTGGTGGTCCAATGGTTAGGACTCGGTGTTTTCACTGCTGAGAGCCTGTGTTCAATGTCTGCTTGGGGAACTAAAATCCCACAGGCTGTGAGGCACAGTCAAAAAAATAAATAAATAGAAATTTTAAAAATAAACTTTACATTAGAACTATGCATTTTTGAACTGCAGTCACATACATTATAGGATTATTTGTGAATTATCATTATTGTTATGTACATATAATTATATGTATGAAGGTGGTTCACCAGTTTCATCAAAAATTTGAGTTTCTTACAAGGAAGAATGAAATGATTGTAATGAGTTTAGTATGCTCCAGCATTTGCATTCTTAGAAGTTGTATATTTCCAGTAAAGCCACTTTTTTTTTTTGAAGTAGGGTTTTTTGAATTAGCATTCAAAAGGTATCCTTTTGAATTAGAGTTTTCATCTTTTCCATGAGTGGGATTACTTGATCATAATGGTAACTCTGTTTTTAGTTTTTAAGGAACATCCATACTGTTCTCCATACTGACTGTACCAATTTACATTCCTACTCAGTGTAGGAGGGTTCCTTTTCTCCATACCTTCTCCAGCATTTATTATTTGTAGACCAGTTGATTTACAGTGCTTCAAGTGTACACAAAGTAATTCAGAGACATATGTTCTTTTTCACATTCTTTTCCATTATAGATTATTACTGAATACAGTTGCCTATGCTATACAGTAGGACCTTGTTTATCTGTTTTATATACGGTAGTGTATATCTGTTAATCCAAAATTCCTAATTTATCCTCCCCCCATCCCTTTTCCACTGATAATCCTTTCTATGTCCTCTTTTCTATGTCTGAGAGTCCATTTTGGTTTTGTAAAAAATTTTATTTGTATCACTTTTTGATCCTTTTTTTGGTACCATGTTTTTAGATTCTACAAGTAAGTGTTATCATAATGATATTTGCCTTCTTTGTCTGACTTACTTCACTTAGTATGATAATCTCTAGGTCCATCCATGTTGCTGTAAATGGCATTTTTCATTCTTTGTTTAAAGCTGAGTAATATTCTATTGTATATATGTACCACATATTCCTGTGGTTTGTTTTTTTTTTCCTTATACCACATCTTCTTTATCCATTCTTCTACTGATAAACATTTAGGTTGCTTCTATGTCTTGGCTATTGTAAATAGTGTTGCTATGAACTTTGGGGTGCATTTATCTTTTTGAATTAGAGTTTTCATCTTTTCCATGAGTACGATTACTAGATCATAATAGTAACTGTTTTTAGTTTTTAAGGAACCTCCATACTGTTCTCTGTACTCGCTATACCAGTTTACACTCCTACCATCAGTGTAGGAGGGTTCCTTTTCTCCGTACCCTCTCCAGCATTTATTATTTGTAGACTTTTTGATGATGGCCATTCTCACTGATGTGAGGTGATAACTTTTTGTAGTTTTGATTGCACTTCTCTCATAACTAGAGGTGTGGAGCATCTTTTCATGTACTTGTTGCCCATGTGAACGTCTTCTTTGGAGAAATGTCTCTTTCGGTCTTTTGCCCATTTTTTGATTGGGTTGTTTGGGTTTTTTTGATATTGAGTTGTATAAACTCTTTGTTTATTTCAGAAATTAATCCTTTGCGGTCACATCATTTGCAAACATGTTATCTCATTCTGTAGTTTGTCTTTTTATTTACAGTTTCCTTTGCTATGCAAGGCTTTTAAGTTTAATTAGGTCCCTTTTTTTTTTTGCTCTTGTTTTCATTACTCTAGAAGATGGATCCAAAAAAATATTGCTGTGATTTATGTCAAAGAGTGTTCTAATATCTGGTCTTACATTTAAGTCTTTAATCCATTTTGAGTTTACTTTTTATATGGTATTAGAGAATGTTCTTTGCATGAAATGTTCCCTTGGTATCTCTAATTTTCTTGAAGAGATCTCTAGTCTTTCCCATTCTGTTGTTTTCCTCTATTTCTTTGCATTAATCGCTGAGGAAGGCTTTCTTATCTCTCCTTGCTATTCTTTGGAACTCTGCATTCAGATGCTTATATCTTTCCTTTTCTCCTTTGCTTTTCACTTCTCTTCTTTTCACAGCTATTTGTAAGGCCTCCCCAGACAGCCATTTTGCTTTTTTGCATTTCTTTTCCATGGGGATGGTCTTGATCCCTGTCTCCTGTACAATGTCACAAACCTCTGTCCGTAGTTCATCAGGCACTCTATTTATCAGATCTAGTCCCTTAAATCTATTTTTCACTTCCACTGTATAATCATAAGGAATTTGATTTAGGACATACCTGAATGGTCTAGTGGTTTTCCCTACTTTCTTCAATTTAAGTCTGAATTTGGCAATAAGGAGTTCGTGATCTGAGCCACAGTCAGCTCCCGGTCTTGTTTTTGCTGACTGTATAGAGCTTCTCCATCTTTGACTGCAAAGAATATAATCAGTCTGATTTCGGTGTTGACCATCTGATGATGTCCATGTGTAGAGTCTTCTCTTGTGCTGTTGGAAGAGGGTGTTTGCTATGACCAGTGCATTCTCTTGGCAAAACTCTATTAGCCTTTGACCTGCTTCATTCCGTATTCCAAGGCCAAATTTGCCTGTTACCTCAGGTGTTTCATGACTTCCTACTTTTGCATTCCAGTCCCCTATAATGAAAAGGACATCTTTTTTGGGTGTTAGTTCTAAAAGGTCTTGTAGGTCTTCATAGAACTGTTCAACTTCAGCTCTTCAGAGTTACTGGTTGGGGCATAGGCTTGGATCACTGTGATGTTGAATGATTTGCCTTGGAAACGAACAGAGATGATTCTGTTGTTTTTGAGATTGCATCCAAGTACTGCATTTCTGACTCTTTTGTTGACCGTGATGACTACTCCATTTCTTTTAAGGGATTCCTGCCCACAGCAGTAGATATAATGGTCATCTGAATTAAATTCACCCATTCCAGTCCATTTCAGTTCGCTGATTCCAAGAATGTCGATGTTCACTCTTGCCATGTCCTGTTTGACCACTTCCAATTTGCCTTGATTCATGGACCTAACATTCTAGGTTCCTGTGCAATATTGCTCTTTACAGCATAGGACTTCGCTTCTATTACTCACATCCACAACTGGGTATTGTTTTTGCTTTGGCTCCATCCCTTGAATCTTTCTGGAGTTATTTCTCCACTGATCTTCAGTAGCATATTGGGCACCTACTGACCTGGGGAGTTCCTCTTTCAGTATCCTATCATTTTGCCTTTTCATACTGTTCATGGGGTTCTCAAGGCAAGAATACTGACGTGGTTTGCCATTCCCTTCTCCAGTGGACCACATTCTGTCAGACCTCTCCACCATGACCCACCCGTGTTAGGTGGCCCCATATGGCATGGCTTAGTTTCACTGAGTTAGACAAGGCTGTGTCCGTGTGATTAGATTGACTAGAAATGGTATACCTAACAGAAGCACAAGATACTAAGAAGAGGTGGCAAGAATACACAGAAGAACTGTACAAAAAAGATCTTCACGACCAAGATAATCATGATGGTGTGATCAGTCACCTAGAGCCAGACATCCTGGAATGTGAAGTCAAGTGGGCCTTAGAAAGCATCACTACGAACAAAGCTAGTGGAGGTGATGGAATTCCAGTTGAGCTATTTAAAATCCTGAAAGATGATGCTGTGAAAGTGCTACAGTCAATATGCCAGCAAATTTGCAAAACTCAGCAGTGGCCACAGGACTGGAAAAGGTCAGTTTTCATTCCAATCCCAAAGAAAGGCAATGCCAAAAAATACTCCAACTACTTCACAATTGCACTCATCTCACACGCTAGTAAAGTAATGCTTAAAATTCTCCAAGCCAGGCTTCAGCAATATGTGCACCGTGAACTTCCTGATGTTCAAGCTGGTTTTAGAAAAGGCAGAGGAACCGGAGATCAAATTGCCAACATCCGCTGGATCATGGAAAAAGCAAGAGAGTTCCAGAAAAACATCTATTTCTGCTTTATTGACTGTGCCAAAGCCTTTGACTGTGTGGATCACAATAAAGTGTGGAAAATTATGAAAGATGTGGGAATACCAGACCACCTGACCTACCTCTTGAGAAACCTATATGCAGGTCAGGAAGCAAGTGTTAGAACTGGACATGGAACAACAGACTGGTTCAAATAGGAAAAGGAGAACGTCAAGGCTGTATATTGTCACCCTGCTTATTTAACTTATATGCAGAGTACATCATGAGAAACTCTGGGCTGGAAGAAGCACAAGCTGGAATCAAGATTGCCGGGAGAAATATCAATAACCTCAGATATGCAGATGACACCACCCTTATGGCAGAAAGTGAAGAGGAACTCAAAAGCGTCTTGATGAAAGTGAAAGTGGAGAGTGAAAAAGTTGGCTTAAAGCTCAACATTCAGAAAACGAAGATCATGGCATCTGGTCCCATCACTTCATGGGAAATAGATGGGGAAACAGTGGAAATAGTGGCAGACTTTATTTTGGGGGGCTCCAAAATCACTGCAGATGGTGATTGCAGCCATGAAATTAAAAGACGCTTACTCCTTGGAAGGAAAGTTATGACCAACCTAGACAGCATATTAGAAAGCAGAGAGATTACTTTGCCAACAAAGGTCCATCTAGACAAGGCTATGGTTTTTCCAGTGGTCATGTATGGATGTGAGAGTTGGACTGTGAAGAAAGCTGAGTGCTGAAGAATTGATGCTTTTGAACTGTGGTGTTGGAGAAGACTCTTGAGAGTCCCTTGGACTGCAAGGAGATCCAACTGGTCTATTCTGAAGCAGATCAGCGCTGGGATTTCTTTGGAAGGAATGATGCTAAAGCTGAAACTCCAGTCCTTTGGCCACCTCATGCGAAGAGTTGACTCATTGGAAAAGACGCTGATGCTGGGAAGGATTAGGGGCAGGAGGAGAAGGGGATGACAGAGGATGAGATGGCTGGATGGCATCACTGACTTTATGGCCGTGAGTTTGAGTGAACTCCGGGAGTTGGTGATGGACAGGGAGGCCTGGCGTGCTGAGATTCATGGGGTCGCAAAGAGTCGGACACGACTGAGCGACTGAACTGAGAGAATGTTCTATTTCATTATTTTACATATAGCTGTCCAGTTTTCCCAGCACCATTTACTGAAGAGATACTACCTTTTTTCCATTGTATATTTGTGCCTCTTTGTTGTAGATTGACCATAAGTGCATGGGTCTAGGACTTCCCTGGTGGCTCAGATGGTAAAGAATCCACCTGCAATGCGAGAGGTTCTATTCCTAGATTGGGAAGACCCCCTGGAGGAGGGCATGGCAACCCACTCCAGTATTCTTGCCTAGAGAATCCCCATAGACAAAGGAGCCTGGTGGTCTACAGTCCATGGGCTCACAGTGTCAGACACAACCCAGCAACTAAGCACAGCATGGGATATTTACAGCCACATCTGTTTGTGATGTGAGATAAACAGCTTTTTATGATACTAACTTCATCATTGAGTCCCAAAGATCTGCCATTTTTGTTGATACCAGTCCACTTGAACTGAGAGAAATGAACTGCGATTACCTTTAACTAAATTCTGAGTATGTTTTGCTCATTCCTTCAGCCATCCATTATTATTTTTATTTTCCTGATAATTGTCATTTACCTACATAGCAATATGTGTTGTCCCTGCAAATAGAGTTCTCCCCCTGGACTAGCAACCATCCACAAGAGGTGCAAACCATGCTGTCCAAGATGACGTGAAACATGCAGAAGTGGATGTCCTTTTGTATCTCACTGTGTACACAAGGCCATATGTGACACTCATTTCCTAATGGAGTAAACTTAATTTAATTTTCACAAAGCTCTTATGGAAGCACAATATTGATTTTAAAATGAGAACAAGCAATTCCACTTCTGTGTATATATCAAAGATATATGAACATGTATTTACCAAAGGATAGACACTAGAACATATATAGCATCACTGTTCATTATAGCCAAAAATTAGAAATTACCCAAATACCCATCAATACTAAAATGAATCGGTAAGTTATCATATAATATGGAATTCTTAGCAATAAGAATGAATATGTGAACATATTTGTTCATATGAGAACATGCAAATATTGAACAAATAAAGTCAGACACAAAAGAATATATAATGCATAATTTCATATTATGTAAAGCTCAAAAGCCAGCAAAAACTAATATATATAATAATATATAGGTCTGTATTGTTTATATATATATAAAAGTCAGGATGGTAGCTACCCTTGGAGTATTATATATTTATGTATACTTCAGTTTAAAAAAATGTTAAATGTTAGAAGACAAGATTATTCATTGCAGTGTTTCTGACAGTCACAAAATATTAGAAGTAACCTAAATGCCCATACATAGGGAATTGGCTGAATAACTTATGGCACATCCCATAGTGGAGCGGTGTGCTGCTCTAAGAACAAGGAAGCTGTCTGTGCTGATGGAGGCACATAGCTTCCTTAACCAGGTGATCAAAGATAACATAAGCAGTAGTGGGGCAGATAAACATCATACACCTCCTAGTCACAGTGAACTGAGAACAACATCACTTTCGTGGTGTTCCCGCCGAAGACCTATTACTTTAGTCTAATCAAGAGGAAACAGACAAACCCACATTGAGGGATATTATGCAAAATAATTGGCTGATATTCTTCAAAGCTATCAAGGTTATGAAAGACTGAGGAGTAAAGGAGTCTAGAGAAACAGGACAACCAGATGTATTCAGGGGGAAAAATAGCTAGGTATTGGGACAGTTGATGAAATCTGTATATAGACTGTTAGAAAATGGTATTATGTCTTTGCTAAACTTCCTGATTGTGATCAGATCATTGCTCTGTGGTTATTAAGTATTTAGGAGTAAAGAGGCACAGTGTTTGCAATTTATTCTCAAATAATTAAGAGAAAAAAAATTATATACAGAGAAAGGTCGAATGTTAACTCAAACACAGTAAACCATAAGCAGTTAGTGAATCTGGGTAAAAGGTTATCAAGAAATTTTTGTTCTATTCTTTTTTTAGAAGTACCTCAAAATTAAAAGGTACCCAAAATATAAAACAAATCAAAAAATAAATACTGTTAGAGGAGAAAAAATTTCTAAGGTAAAAGTGAGGTTGTTTTTGTTACACAAATGCTACTTTTTAAAAAATCCTAATCTGCAAACAGGGCACAAACACACAGAAATTATCATGGCCTTATGAATGTGTATCTTGTGTTTTAATCATCTGTATTCAGCTTGCTCCAGACCAAGGGCTCCAGCCTGCAGATCAGCCGACAGACATGAGACGAAGGTGTGAGGAAGAAGCACAGGAAATAGTTCGGCATGCAAATTCCTCAACAGGACAGCCCTGTGTTGAAAATGAAAATCTGACAGACTTAATCTCCAGGCTTACAGCTATTTTATTACAAATTAAGGTAAATTTCAGAGGACCTTTTGGGGAAAATATTAAGAATACTTTCTTCATTTTGACACCTAAACAAACTGTGCTAATTTGGTGCTAAAAAATTAAACTGTATATTAGAGCAGAGTTTTTGTCTGTATTCGAAGTACAATTTTGAAATTTTTTTTTCTTTAGTGTCTAGCAGAAGGAGGCGACCTGAATTCCTTTGAATTTAAATCACTTACAGATTCACTAAATGATATCAAGAGTACAATAGATGCTTCTAATATCAGGTAATTCGTTAGATGTACTCTATTTTTATTGAAATTCATAGTGATTTCCAGTATAAGCTTTAAGAATTGTACATATTTATGAAGTAGTCATGATTTTTATCCTTTAAGTAAATTGTAAATGAGCTTTCATGTTATATGCAGTCTATTGACAGAATTTTCAGATGGATTTTTTTATATAAAGGCGTCAAAGACATATAATATTTAGGTTTGGGTTTGGCATAGAGGTTTAACTTTGAAGTAAGTCTTCCCCAAAGAGAGATTTGTCCATCCTCTTTCCAGTACTTCCATGGTTTCTTGGCTTCTTTCAAGCATACCTTTCAGTTACTACTGAAATAGAATTATGGCTAATGTAAAGGGAAGATATGTTACTTATGTGGGGTTGTTATCTTAGCTATTTCCTAACTGAAATTCAGCTTTTTCTTTTTAGAAAAACTGTTTTTAATTTTGTGAGATAAAGTAGTTAACCATATTTCTTCTTTCTTTAGTTGCTTTCAGAATAATGTAGAAATTCATGTTGCACATATTCAGAGCGGCCTGAGCCAGATGGGAAACTTACATGCCTTTGCAGCAAATAACACCAACAGAGACTGAATAGAAGATTTAATTATCCCAACTGCATAGGACATTGTTTTTGTGAAGTTCTCTTCCTTTATATAGGCTTCCAACACCAAATAACCTATCTGCTGGAAAACAAGGAAAATTTAAATCTCCAAATAAGGCGTTTTAATATACTCTACTGCTTCTTGAACCAGCATTGCTGACCAGCATTATATTTATTTTTCTTTTATTACTCAGCTGCAGTAGCACTGCTTATGTTATATATGTTTATTAGCAAGTATTTTTAAACTGAAAATGTCTGAACATAACATAATTTCATGGAAGAATATGTTGACCATTTTTTTAATGTGCATGAATTCAACTCAACCCAGGCAGACAACTACTGCAGTGGAGAACATGAAGAAACATGGTCTTTTGTGCATTATGCATGGCAATGTGGAAATTCTATCTAGAAAATTACAACTCCAGTTCATTTAGTTGATCACCACTTCAGTCTTCAAAAGATAACATCATGAGATATGGGAAGTCCTCATTTTTAGGAAGCCACTGGAATATAGGTGGGAAATACGGACTTTACAAGTATATATGATATATACTTGCAATGTGACATGGTTCTATAGATCATTTTATAATAATAAATATTTTAATTTATCATAATTTATAAAAGAAACCTTTGTTGTTTGTCTGTTGAAAGAAAATGAAGGAGCAGGAAAGAAACATTACTGCAAGATGCTAAATTTCAGCAAATGGATTTGGCATGTCTTTTCCCATCAATTCAGGGCAAAAAGTGCCATTGTTATGGGATTTATTTTCAAAAGACTGATAACACACTATTTTCATATTTTTTTGTTTATTTGCACAATTTTTGAACCAGATTACTGGTTAAAATCCAACAGTTACACAATTTTTAAAGTAAAAAAAATTTTATAAGGAAAACAAATACAATAGCCAGTGCTAGAAAATGGAGAAAAAAGGTTTGTATTTGGTTGTGGGCTTTTTTGGTTCTCGGTTTTTTAAGGAAAACCCTGCCTAAGATGTTAATCTTGTAAAAAGTGTGTATTTGGAATTTTCTCTGTTTTAATATAGAATATTATAAAGTCAAAATATAATAAATTGTTTTCAGATTTGGAGTTTAAGATATAGCTGTAGAAGTGGCTTTGATTCTTTTAGATGTCTCATAAAATGAGACTTTTTATATTAATGTATAATAAAACTGAAACAAGATTATTTTCCATTTGAAATTTTTGTATAGTTTAAAAATGCTTCCATATTCTTTGTTGGTATTGTGCCACTGCAGAACTTTAGTGCAGAGTTTATATTTAGCTAAACTGTTATGTTTAATTAAGAAATGCATAAATCTTTTATTATTAATATTTGTAATTCTAAATAAATTGATTTATGAAAATTAATGATCTTCATTTTCATTTAATTAATACAAGTTGATAAATATTTCTTCTATTTAAAATGTTTTTTAAAATTATCTTTTCCACTAAACTATATTTTTTGGAGGAACAGTACAAATTTATTACTAAGTCATTTTGAATTAAAATACCATTAGGACGTTTTTTCCCCACGGCTAAGTAGTCACTACGGAAAACACTGAGCACGTAAGTTACTTGGCTTACTCTAGACTAGAGAAAGGTTGCTTTTCAATATATTCTGCCTAGACTTAGGTAAGCATTTTTTATATTTTTTCTTCTACATTTCTTAAGGCTGACTTGTCACACTTAAATTATACCTAGTTTTGCACTTACGTAATTAAGCATCATCTATATCTTTCAGTGCCATCATGTGTTGATGACAAGAACTGTGCCTAAGAATAAATATGAATTTTATTTTTGTTTAAGGAAGAAGAAATCTATATAATTCAAAGTAGTCATTTGGGATCTGCTGTGCATTAATTTAAATGATGCTGCCACTGCTTAACACCTTTATGGAGCCCTAAAGAAAACTATCAAAGCCAGATTGAGCGAGCAAGCAAGTACATCATGCTTTATGTAGATTTGGTTCTGAATTTCTATTAGTTCCAAAAATCAGATTCACTTGCTACCATTGAGAATCTACAAACAAACTTGCCTGTTAAATTTTTTTCCTTGAATTCAAGCCCTTTCTCCATCTTCATTATCACCAGTACTGTCCACCCAGTGCCCTCATCCCTATCCTGGAATACAGCAGAGAGTTCTTGTCTCCCAGCATCCACTCAGCTCTCCGCAGAAGCGGCCAAAGCGATGCTCTTAAAATGAAGAACTGGTCAGGTTATTCCCAACTAAAGTCTTCTGTCTCTCAGGACAAATTCAGAACTCTTCTACAAGACCTACACAGCCATGCCTGATCTGGCCTCCCGTACAGTTTCTCCACCCTGCTCCTTAAGTCTCCAGGGTCTTTGCACACTCAGTGCCCTCTGTGTTCCCTCTCCCTTTACTTTGGTAACTCCTGATGATCCTGCAGATTTTACCTTCAGCATCCCTGTCTGAAGGTATCTTCAGAAAGGAAGATAATCTTTGACCACTACATGTCCTCTCCAGGCCCTCACAGGCCTCCTCCATCCAGCACTGGGTCACATTTGCAATTTTGTATTTCTTCTGTCTCCATCCTGGCTTCTTGGGTCCATTAGGTGGGGGACCATTGCTGGTTTTGCTCACCATTTTATTTCCAGGCCCTGCTAAAGTGCCTTTCATAGGCACCAAATATTTGTGGAATAAATGAACAAGAGTTTCTAAGGAGTTCTAAGCAACATTTGAGTCCCTGGAATAAAAGTAGGGTCCTTTGTGAGGATTGCTTTGAAAGATGAGACATACTCACTTGGATGTACAAATACTGATTAAGGAGTTGCCTTTAAACCTATCACATTATCATTAGTCCTAACTAAAAGGTCAGGCCAATATAACAGCCATTATATGGTGGTGAATAAATGGTGGACTGAGTTCTAGATTTGAGTCCTGGCCATTATTTATTAGCTATGTGACTGTCAACCACTACTTAAATTTCGTAATTTTTAAAATAATAACAGTCCCTACCTTACATGGCAGTTGTAAGGATTAAATCTATAATGCCTGTAATGCATTCAACAGTTAGGGTCTCTTAAGTGTTTCAGAACAGTACAGACCACTCTTAGAGGATCCTATATTAAAAATTGTGACAGTACTTAAACATTTGTAGATTTTTTTTTAACTGTTCACTAGGGAAAAGAGAACATAATGTAAATACAATAATAAAATTAATATGTTCATTATAAGATTTCCTTTAAATGTGCTCCTTAATGGACTGTTAAGTTTAAATGATATGCCTCTCAGTTGTGAATGTATTTATATTATCTCATTTGGCCTTGTCACAAGTCTAAATGCGAAGGAAGCTGTGATTGTGAGACCTCCTGGCCAACCCCATAGTAGGCCCCAAGTATAATGTATAATACAAAGCAAGCACTGAAAATAAGACCTAATGTTTATCATCCCATTTTTTATTTCAGACAGTTTTCAGAAGTCATCTGCTACTAAAGCCTGAACTATATCCTGGTTGCTTATAATAGTGGATGTGCTACTCGGAAAAGTACAGGCCACTCAACCCTTCTATGAAGATCAGGGTAGTGGGCACGTATAATCTCTGAGGTTTTCAGTGTAGTTCACAGTCTTCTGGTAATCAAGACCTGAGTCCTGTGGAATTCCCTGGTAGTCCAGTCCTGGGGAATTTCCTGGTGGGCCCTCGCTTTCACTGCCAAGGGCCCAGGTTTGATCCCTGGTTTGGGAAATAATATCCATGCTAAGGCATGTGTACTGAGTCACTTCATTTGTGTCTGACTCTTTGCAACCCTATGGACTCTAAGCCCCCCAGGCTTCTCTGTCCATGGGGATTCTCCAGGCAATAATACTGGAGTGGGTTGCCATGCCCTCCTCCAAGGAATCTTCCCGACCCAGGAATCTAACCCACGTCTCTTGTCTCCTGCACTGCCACCTGGGAAGCCCCATGCCAAGGCATATTCAAATAAAAAAAAAATTCCATTAAAAAAACAGAAACACCTGAGTCCTGGCCCCAGCCCTGGTTTCTCATGCTGCTAAGTTGCTTCAGTTGTGTCCGACTCTGTACGACCCTATAGACGGCGGCAGCCTGCTAGGCTGCCTCATCTCTGGGATTCTCCAGGCAAGAACACTGGAGTGGGTTGCCATTTCCTTCTCCAATGAGCTGCCTCCAAAGTACAATTCACAAAAAAACCTTACCTGTGATTACCTCATATACAAAGAGTTTCCTTTTGCCTTTAGAAGTTTAAAAACCCTCAAAATAACAAGACAATAATTTATCTCAGAATAACTTGAAAATAATAATTTTCATACATCCTTATCATATAAATTGGGAACAAGAAATCTCCTGGAACCAAAAGATTCGTGTTACTAAACTTTGAACAAGCTAGACCGACTTTTAACCAAGTTAAACTTAATACAGTGGCCTCCGGATATACCAGTGACTGGCTTTAGAAACTACATTTGCAGAAACTTCTTGCAGAAATGTTCTTCATGGCCACAAAATATGTGCTGAATAGTTATGGAGTGAAGTGCTGTACTAAGAGCTGTCTAAAGAACAGAACTCATTTAAATAGAATTAACAATGAAACATTTGTGGGAAACATTTAATAATAATAAACTAAAGTTGCACAGAAGTACAGTTAACAAGTGCTAAGGGTAATGATGCTGCAGTGACTGAAGTAACAGGTACAAAATCAGGATTAGAGAAAGTTACAGCCTTCAGCAAGAGGGAGGTCTAGAGTGTTTTGAAAGAGAGAGGTTATGCATTTGCTTCCAAAACTGAAAGAAATGGCTTTGAGACAGACATATATTGTGGATGGGTGAAATTAAAGATGTGCATAACTGTCCTATAGGCTACCAATGTCCGTTACCTAGAAGAGTAACCAAAGGCTAGGCTAAGGTTAAGTCACTTCAGTTGTGTTCGACTCTGTGCAACCCCATAGATGGCAGCCCATCAGGCTCCCCCGTCCCTGGGATTCTCCAGGCAAGAACACTGGAGTGGGTTGCCATTTCCTTCTCCAATGCATGCAAGTGAAAAGTGAAAGTGAAGTCGCTCAGTCTTGTCCGACTCTTCGCGACCCCATGGACTGCAGCCTACCAGGCTCCTCCATCCATGGGATTTTCCAGGCAAGAGTAACCAAAAGGTCTTTATAATTTGGCAGCAACTGAAAGTTACTACAGGTTTTAGAGAGTAGTTTTTTAAAAGTTGAGAAAATAGAGGCAGGGGTCTCTTGAATAATCTGGATGCAGAATCACTGGAACTATGAAGCTGTGTAAAGATGTGAGGCCCGATTTTAAAAGCAGTAAATCTTGACGATAGGAGGAGGGTTGAAGGAGCTGGGTTAACATAAGTTTAGCCTTTGGGTATTAGCCTTTGGAGGAGCCATATGAAGACAGCAGCTGTCAAGCAAAGGGGAAATTGAGTCAAACTGAGGAGTTCTTGTGAAAATAATGAGTTCTGAGAAACTAATTTGAAAAAATTACAACAGGGCTGGTAAGAAGGAACAGATAAGGGGACCAAAATGAATGTGCATATTTGGAGATGTGTTGATAAAAATAAATGCCAGAACTCCTAGGTGGTGTGTACTGTGAAGAAGGAACAGGCCATGAGCAACAGGTGAGAGATGACTCAAGGACCATTATCAAGGTTAACACGGATGAGTCCTTAACATGGAAGCCAGAAAGGACGGTATTCCGATGTGCGTCCCCCTGACTGTCAGTCATGGTTCCTCTGAGCTCACCCTGAGTCCTCCCAGACTCAAGAGTTACCAAAGGCAGAAAAGATGTGTTCCTCCCATGAGTCCAGCTTTGAACCAATATCTTCAGAGAGAGGAGAACAGGTTTCAAAATTCTGACTCTGGGAGCTAGAGTCAGAGATGCCTCCTCCAACCTTGTTGGGATTGGGCAGGCAGTTCACATCTACCTCCAGAGGCGGCTGGGCCTTCAGATATTTTGCTTCAGTTTCACAAGCAGAGTGGTGGAGGAACAGCTCCGGCCTGGCTGAGGGTTGAAAGGGTTTCCCGCTCTGACGACGTGACTTGGCACGCCTGTTCTGGAACCACACCTGCAAGAGGGAAGAAAGAAACTGCTTCTGGTTGGAGTCCTCGTGCTACTTTTACCTTCATAGTTCACTGTAAGTTCCAGTTAACATGCCCTGGCTCCCTGCTCTGGAACCTTATGGTTTTCACACAACACTTCACAAAATCAGAGCACCCGGCTTTCTCGACCTCATCATTCCCAGGTGCAAAACTGCAGTAATACCTAGTTCTTTATATAGGGACATCTGCAATGAAAAAATGCCACAGCAACAACAGCACTTAGAATTTTAGGGGGAAAAAATGCTACTATGCCTTAAAAGAATCTGGAGAGTCAATTTTCAAAAGTATACTCCCTTGTCAAATTATTTAAGGAGGCATTTTTCTCAGTGGACTTCATTGACTTAGGTGAATAAAATTTTTGCTCACTATTTCCCCACAAATACCAAAGGACCTGTCCTGCTTAGGAAGCTTCTGTGCCTGCTGTTGAAACTGACAGATGCATTCCACCAGAGAGGCAGAAAAACAAGTCCACTGTCTCCCAGTGTGAAAATCAGGGCTCCTACTTAGAATTGCTCTTAGGTACAGACCATGGTGCTACAGACCAGGCAAAAAAGGCAGGCTTCTTATGACCACCAAGCTCCAGGATTCTGATCTAAATTACTTTAGGCAATAAACACACCTTGCACTAAACTTTTCAAACCGTGACAAGAGACTCCATATGCTTCAGGCTTTACCCGCAAGACATATCCTTTACAACCCACATTACAAATCCAACACCTGCCAAGGAAGTGGCCTAGGGACCCAGGGGGGGCAACTTGGTGAGCCAGCAGGGGGAAACACCAACTGCACCTCATCTGCCCCTCCTTCCTGGATAAGGAAAAAAGTGTGAAAATACTCCCTATTACCTTCCTGCTGAGGATTTATTTTTTGACCATTTTAAGGGACCAGCTAGCCTCCCGGAAGGAGCCCTTATACTCAGCAATGAGAGGCAGAAGTCATTGAGCCTGAGACTGAATTACTTCATTCAAGCCTCACGATCACCGTAGCCAATAGACACTTATTTTACAGCCTAGAACACTAAGGCTCAAAGGAAATAACTTGCCCAACGTCAAGTAGGTGGCACCGGCGAACTCGCCAGCCCGCCGCGAGCCGCTCACCTGGATCCTGGACTCGGGGAGCAAGGTGAGCGCGGCCAGGCGCTCACGCAAGTGGATGTCGGGGTACATGGTCCGGCGGAAGACGAGCTCCAGCAGCTGCAGTTGCTCGGGTCTGAACGACGTGCGCTTGCGGCGCTGCGATGCCGACGAGACGGCCGCGCCTTTAGGGGGCGCAGGCGGGCCCAGGCCGGCGTGGGGCGGCGCGGCGGGCCCGGGACCCCTCCCGAGAAAGCCGGCGAAGGCTACTGGGGCGCCGAGCTCCGGAGCGGAGCCCGAGGGGCGCGCGAGGAGCAGGCCAGCGTTGGGGTTCGGGGGCGGCAGGAACGCCCCGCCGGGGTGAGCGGGCAGGTAGGCTGGGGGCGCGGCGATCTCCTCGAACTGGAGCTGGCTGGACTCCGCTGCGGCCATCGCTGCCCGACCCCAGTGCACCGCCGGGAGGGACACGGCCTTTAGTTATACTGGCCCCGGGGCCGAGGGCGGGGGCCCGGGGTGGCGGTGCGATCAAAGCGGTGGACGCGGGGAGGCCCGTGTCTCTTCGGGGTGCGAGCCCGCCCCCCACCCCGCCAGACGCCGGTGGGGAATAATCGCTTCCGCTGCCCGTGGGATGGAGGGAGGGAGGCGTGAACTTGGGCCTGGGCCCCCTCCGCCCCCTCCCCCGTCCATCTGCCGGGCCAGCCCCACCACCGCCGCCACCACAATCAACATCCCCCAGAGCAGGTCTGCCCGGGAGGGCAGTGCCTAGGGGCCCGAGTGCGTGGGCGGAGTGGGGCAGAACCGCCCTCCTCTAGGGCCAGGTCCCGCACGCAGGGCAGCGAGGGGCCAGCCGCCTATCTCTCCCATGGCCAGGCAGAGAGCCTTGCCCGCTGCCCTGTCTGTAGTCATCAAAGGTATTTATTTACACCCCCTGCTATGTGCTAGACCCGGTACCAGGTTGGTCAAACAGCCCAGCCCCTGTCCTCCTCAGACCTCCGTAACAAATCCTGAATCAGAAGGAGGGGGTGCAGATAAAGGAACCTCAAAGAGAGGCAGTAAACTCACCTTGGAGGGGAGGAGACCTTTTGTCTGGAATGTCCCAGTGGGCCTAGGAATAAGGGTACCCTAGACACAGCAGAGTTAGGAATGTGCCTTTCTAGATTCAGTTATTGACTCCTGATCTGGCCTCTCTGGAGATATCCTGCAATGCTCAAGGCTCATCTAAGCTGGAAGGGAGAAGATGAAAGGGGCACCCTGAAGTTTCCACTCCCTCTTGCCTTTGCCCTCAGGGCCTCACTTAAGATTCCTATTTTATTCTTATTTGTACTGTGGTTATGGTTCCTGTACCTGCCTCCCCTCCTAGATTGTAAAGGCTTAGGGAGCAGGAGCCACTTCTCTTGATCATGTCTGTCGAGTGTCTGCTTTGTATGTCCGCTGCTATGTATGTACAAGGCACCATGCCAGACTCTCAGTGAAGGTCTGTAGAAGTGGATGGCACTGAACCGATTTATCGGAACTCACGGTCCAGAACGGAAGCAGCTCCACCACAGTGCAGTCTTCAGGAGAGGAGCACAGAGACTTGGCTCTTCTTGCTCCCAGAACCTGAGCCCTGATTTCACCAGGACCATGTTCTGTCATTGGTTAGACATGAGCTAGAAGGATCTTTTAGGCCACAGCCCCTGCCTGTCTCTATCCATTCTAGAATGCTCAGAGACAACCTCAGGAAGAGCTTGGATATTTTTGTCCTGAGTGGACCTTCCAGGTGTCAAAGCAGAAAGGATTTTTTTTTTTTTTTAACTTTTTGGTTGCACCTGAGCAACTTCTTACTTTCTCTACCAGGGATCGAACCCTCACCCCCCTGCAATGGAAGCATGCAGTCTTAACCACTGGTCTGCCAGGGAAGTCCCCAGAAAGAATTATTGGGGCTGCTGCAAATAGGATCCCTGTGCTTGATTCTCTCCCTGTGGGTGTGGGGGTGGAAGATGGGGTCTGGGACACAGTCCCAGAGTCTCTTGCAGGCAGTCTGACCATTCTCACAGCCTGCTTGCTCCTCCATCGACCCCACAGCACCCCTCTTTCTCTTCCCCCTCCTCCTTCCTTCTTATTCCTTAGCCTGGTCATTGGGGTTTTCAGACATAGACTGTATGGGATGGGAGGTCAGACCCTTTTATTTTACTCTGTGCCTTCATTCTTTCATTAATCCAAAAACCACTTATGAAGTGTCACTGTACTAGACTGTGCTTGGCATATGTACCTGTGAAGTCGAAATTCCTATCCCAGTTTTCCAGATCAAGAAGTACTCCACAGTCTAGACGAGGCCCAGATGACTCCAAAGCCACCGTGCTAAGCCGGTCTCCAGACATGACCCCTGGGCCCCCTGCTGATCTTCCCAGCCGCCCTCAGAGGTGGGTGAAGCCCCTGGCCCTCTCCCATCTCAGGGTTGTTCTCTGAGGCACATTGGGCCCTCTGGGTTCCCAGGCACAGGCGATGGAGGTGATGGAGCCAGATCCACTGCTTCCATTGCTTTGCTCTGGCACCGTTAGGCCAACCAAGCGAGGAAAGCAGAGCTTGGCTTGGCTGCTGGCTGCCAGCTGAGGTCTAACAGCCTGATGGCCCAGCAACCCAGAAACTCTCCGCAGAGGTCGAGTCATCGGAATTCTCTAGCCTATGTGAAAATCCCCGCTAGTCCAGTGCCCAGCCTCATTCCTCTGCTGCTGTCTGCTCGCCTGTGAGGGGCCCTCCCCTACCCTCAAGCCTGCCTGTTTTACAGTGAGTGGGCCAGGAAAATGGACCTGCAGAGACAAATGGAGTGCCTGGTGACGATCTGATGAAGGAATCTAAACCTATAAGACAGTCTTCTCTCTGTCTTTTAAACTAGTGGTAGGAAATTGCAGTCTTCAATTTGTGGCTTGATAATCCTCCAAACTGACTAAACAAGCATTATCTTCTTATGACTTTTCCTGAGAATCTATGAGAGTCTGTGGAATTAGAATCCTCCATGTTGAAATAACATTTCAGCCTTTCCCCTTCTCTCCTCCTTTTCCTCTAAAATGAAGTTTTATTCATTTCGATATTTGGCAAAACTAATACAATATTGTAAAGTTTAAAAATAAAATAAAATAAAAAAATAAATAAAATGAAGTTTTAATGGCATGTGCTTGTATATACCTACAAAATAACTTCAGTGAGGAGACTGTGCTGCAAACCCAGGGTTGGGAATTGGAGTCAAGTATTAGAGATGGAGATTTTAATGTATACCTTTTGGTGCTGGTTTTTTTTTTTTTGTTTGTTTGTTTGTTTTTTACTTTTTAAATCATGGCCTGTATTGTTGTTATAAGTATATTTTTAAAACTTAGTTTTTTGATGACTAAATGTCCTGTGGTATTCTGAGTTGGGTCGTTAGAAAAGAAAAAAGAACATTAGTGGAAAAACTGGTAAAAGCTGCATTTTTTTTTAACAAACTAACTTTTAAAAACTGAAGCACTGTGGCAGATTCATTTCAATGTTGGGCAAAACTAATACAATATTGTAAAGTTTAAAAATAAAATAATTTTTAAAAAAACTGAAGCAAAGAATACAGGGAAATGCATCTGAAAAGAGATACTACTTCCTGGTAGGAATGAATTTCCCAGTTCTCTTGGATTTTCATTGACTAAAATCGGTAAGCTATAAGTGTCTAGAGGGTCTCTGCAAAGCTCTGAGGTGTTCATTCACTTGAAAGTTATTTTCTGCTTCTCCTTTGTTTGACAAACACCTATAAAATCATGAGTGAGTGAAAGTCGCTCAGTTGTGTCCAACTCCTTGCAACCCTGTGGACTGCACACCACTAGGCTCTTCTGACCATGGAATTCTGCAGGCAAGAATACTGGAATGGGTAGCCATTCCTCTCTCCTTCTCCAGGGGATCTTCTCGACTCAGGGATCGAACCCAGGTCTCCCACCTTGCAGGCGGATTCTTTATCATCTGATCCACCAGAGAAGTCTCAAAATCATGAGTGGTTTTCACTAAATCCAAGTTTTAGATTCCATACTCAGTTACCATGCCGCAAGCACACAATGAATATTCATTCTTTCTCCTATACCTGTTTCTCCAAATGGAAAGTGGAAAGAGCTCGATCCTTGGCAATATCTTAAAAAACAATTATTCCAAGTAATTTTCCCAAAGTAGATGATCTGTGAAATTTAAGTATATTTTAAATAAGCTCTGTAAAGTACTTGTTTCTATCAAAGGAAGTCAGTTTACCAGTTTCAGAATAGCAGACAAGTTCAGGGTTAGCTGAAGATGAGGATCACTGAGATCAGGGGTCTGATTCCCCCTCGCCAGTACCTGGGCTCTGCTCCTCACCACTTGATGTGCTGAGAATTTGGGGCCATTATTTTATTCAGCCTGTCAGGAATGCCTGTTGAAATAGACACAGGAAAGGGCAAGGTGAAATAGCAGACAATTTTCAAGGCTGCTTTCTGTATTAAGAGGGAAGTTTGGTAAAAATACAAGTAAAAATGCAATAGAAAAGTGATGCAGAAAGAAAACATTATTCTCCAGAGCCACACTGGCTCTGAGGCCACCGGGCTGGGGAGGATGGAGCCATTCGGGGTCACCGTCGTGTTCTGGTTGCTCCACATTTCCCACCACGGTTCCTGTCACCGACTCCCCCAGACTTCACAGAGGCCTGCCTTTCCTCTCCAAGTGCTAAGTACTCTCTTCCCCTCTGCGCTGCCCTCAAACCTGGCCCTGGAGCCCCGGGTGTTTATTAAAGAGAGAGCCAGGAAAAGGCAGCCCAGGGGAGTCGATGGCTCTGCTTTCACCTTGAGATCCCAGAGCTGTTGGCCCCTTTGATCCTGGCCTCGCTTTGATTTCATCTCCTCGGCTGCCCAGGCCTCTTCGGTTTCTGAAGTTTATTTCAGAACCAGTGGTTGCAAGAGATCGAAAGGCAACACCCACCTCCCCCCTTCCCCTGCAAAGGTATCAATGTGCCAGGAAAGTGATAAAATGTTAAGAAGCTTTTTTGTTGTTGTTGAGTCAGCGTCATATAAATTCAAATAACAAACACAAAACAGATTTGGAACCTAGCCTGTTGAGCTTTTTGAAAGGATGATTCCTTTTCTTCTTTCAAGGATTTTTACCCAAAAGCCTCTAAGCAAGAAAGACTCTTCTGGACGTCTTTCACAATGCTGATTCCCATAGCTGAGAAATGTTAAAAGAACATTTCAGCCTCAGAGAAAGGAAACCGTAAATTTTTAAGTTTATGTCTACACACTTGAAAAGAAAAACGGAAACAACTAGCAGAGTATTTTGTCCTCACATCCACACTTGTCTGACATTTCTTTCTACAACGTACCTACTGAGCACTTTAAATAGGGCTGGTGCCACCAGGAACTGCATTTTTAATTTTATTTCCATTCAATGATTTAAAATCAAGTAGACACATGTGGCTAGCGGCTGTCGTATTTAAGCTCTATGTCATCCAGCAAATCACTCTTCTTTGATCTTTTTTTTCATATGAAGTTTTTTATCTGGTAAATGCTAGGTTTTGTAGCTTAGGTTCTGAAAATTTTCATATTTGTCCACAAGCTGTATGTCTGTGCTCCCCTTTGTTTTGATTCTATTTATTTTTAATTGAAATATAGTTGATATTTTTTATTGACGTATAGTTGATTTATTTTGTGTTAGTTTCAGGTGTACAGCAAAGTGATTCAGTTTTGTATGTTTAAATTTATAGTTACATATGTAAATATATATATGCTTTTTCAGGTTCTTTTCCTTATAGGCTATTATAAAATATTAAGTATAATTCCCTGTGTTATACACCAGGACCTTGTTGGTTAACTATTTTATGTATATTAATGTGTACATGTTAATCTCAGACTTCTAATGTATCCCTCCCCCTCTCTCCCCTCCGGTAACTGTAAGTTTGTTTTCTATGTCTGTGGATCTATTTTTGTTTTATAAATAAGTTCATTTGTATAATTTGTTTAGATTCCACCTGTAAGCAATATCATATGACATTTGTTTTTCTCTGACTTACTTCACTTAGTATGATAATCTCTAGATCCATGATAATTTTTTTTTTTGGTCGTGTCTTTCAGCTTGTGGGATCTCAGTTCCCCGACCAGGGATTGAACCTGGGCCATGGCAGTGAAAGCCCAGAATCCTAACCACCTAACCAAGGAACTCCCCCATGGTAATTTTTTATATTTAGATACAAAAAGGTATTCAGTTGATACAAAAGCATATACTAGATTTGAATTCTAGAATCTCATTTTTATTGTTTAAACAAAACTCTGGATCATCAAAATGATTACCAGTTTCCAGCCAGTCAGTCTCATACAGATTTGACTGAGCAGCATATGAAGTACTCCTGTAGCATTCATGCATGGTCTTTCTCCGAAGTGACAGTGTGAGAGAGCACTGCTGATTGAAGTCTTATGATACCATGAGTTTCTTCAATATTGTCATTTGACTTAAACTCCATTTCATTTTGATGATTCTGTTCTCTTCTAACTAGGTAATGAAATTTAGCTTCAGAATTCCCTGATTCTCTGTGGAGTGTGGCATGGTATTGAATTAATGCATATCATGTGTCTTGCACAAAGTTAAACTGAACCAGGACAAGTAAAGAGAGAGGTATTAGGAGAACACAGAATCTGCCCATACCTGTCTTTTCTGCCCCCAAATAATTTATTCATGTGTTAGCAGATACTCAAAGTAATCTAAGATCATTTCTGGACTCTGTCCCAGCCAGCATGTACTGGGTCTGAATTTCCAATACATTGTCTTTTACTGGATATATTATAAGCCTATAATAGATGGGGCTTCACGGGTGGTTCTAGTGATAAAGAACCTGCCTGCCAATACAGATGTAAGAGAGGCGGGTTCAATCCCTGAGTCCAGAAAATTCCCTAGTGGAGGGCACAGCAACCAATTCC
Organism: Bos indicus x Bos taurus; assembly: GCF_003369695.1. Taxonomy (NCBI): domain Eukaryota; kingdom Metazoa; phylum Chordata; class Mammalia; order Artiodactyla; family Bovidae; genus Bos; species Bos indicus x Bos taurus. The sequence continues at coordinate 28,557,224 of NC_040091.1, read as the reverse complement.
AGTGTTCTTGCCTGGAGAATCCCCATGGACAGAGGAGCCTGGTGGGCTACAATCCATAGGGTAGCACAGAGTCAGACACGACTGACGTGACTTAGCACACACGCATGCTGTAACAGATGAGAAATTCTGTGCAAGTAAAATACCACCTATAGTTAGTCTAATCAATCACAGATTCTTGGTGGATATAAGATATAATAAGGCACTTTCAGGGTTTCCCAAGTGGCTTAAGTGGTAAAGAATCTGCCTGCCTATGCAGGAGACACATGAGATATGGGTTTGATCCCTGGATTGGAAAGATCACCTGGAGGAAGAAATAGCAACGCACTCCAGTATTCTTGCCTGAAAAATCCCATGGACTGGCAGGCTGCAGTCCGTGGGGTCGCAAGGAGTCAGACACAACTGAACGTGCACACACGTGCAAGGCACTTTCAAATAGATCCTAGTCCATTTTAGCGTGCACCAGGAAGGGCAATTTTTAAGTAAAGAGATCCACTCTTTCAGACAGTTGGGCATTTAGCTTTTCACAGTCTCAGCATTCAGACTCCTTTGGAAGAGGAAGTAACCTTGACCTCCCCTTCTTTTAGAGCACTCCCGTGCTTGGTGGCCAGCTCTGCTCCAGACACCAAGCTGCAGGACCATGAGGAAAATGTCCTTCCTGCTGGGCCTTCTGCCTTCCAGCTTGGCTTCTTGGGCCAGTGGCCATCCCATGAAGCCCACCCCATGCGGCTGAGCCACCGCTCTGAGGCCCCAGTCGTAGACCCAGGCTCAGCCCACCCCCTTTTATTGCCCAAAATACACTTGCCTTGGGCTTATCGCTTATACATAGTGCCAAAGCGGGTCCTGCTTTTGATTTGGTTGCTTATTCTAGGATTAATTAAACTCATTCGCATTGAAACTTTGGCTTCTACATATTATTTCCTATTAAAAGGGGGAAAAAAATGCTCCTTTGCGAAATGATTCATTCTAGGCCTAGAACAGCAAATGTATGAGTCTGAAATATTTAGTCATACCTGAAAATGACAAAACTATTAAGCACAACCGAGGGAGCCCTCACAGGAGACAATCTGAAGAAGCTCCTGCTCGCCAAACACTAGGAAAGTTTGAGCATCAATAAGAATCCTGAAAGCAAAAACAAAAAATCAAAAGCAGAATACTAAAAGCAATAAACCTATCAAACATGTTAAAATCCTTTATTTCATAATGATCACACAAAAAAACCCCCAAAATTGGTCACCTTGGAAAAATCCTTCATTCTGAAGAAAAGCAAGTATTTATCCTGTCTTTTCTGTATGACTGTAACTCCTGGGAAACAAACTCTTGATAAAGAAAAATTTCTCCTTATAGAGGTATTTTGCTAATACCCGAAGAAGAAATGATAGAATATTCCCATTTGCAACTTCTAATGAAATAGGGGACCTAAGCAGTGATCATCATGCCTGCTAACTGTGCTTTCTTTAGAAATGCACATCACCACCTATAACTCGTTCTCGCCAAAATTTAGAACCAGAATCTCATCCAGTTATTAGAACTCCCTAACGGTTCAGAAGAAATACAGGGAACAGGCACAGTCTCACAAGGATACTCTCTCAAAACCCAGATTGTGGAAAATTCTGCAGGACAAATCGATAGCTGCTTCATCAAATAAACTGCAGAGAGAGAGAAAAAAAACCTAAAGACTAAACGAGACCAAAGAGATGTATCAACCCAGTGCAATATTTCGGTCCTGATGCCAACAAACCATCTGTAAAAATTCATTTCAAAAACAAGGTAAAACATTTAAACAGTAGATAGGAGATGATATTAGGGAATTGCTGTTAACATCTTTTTCATTATGGTGATTTTGTGTTCTATTTTTTAGAGATTCATTGTCTTTTAGAGATATATGGAAACACTGGCAGATGAAATAAGATGTTTGGGGGTCATCTATTTTGGGGGTTGGGAGAAGAGAGGCAAAATATAGCAGAAACAGAATTGGGTATGAATGATAACAGTTGAAGTTATGTCATGATCATTTATGATGTTGTTGTCTCTACTTGTGTAAAAGTTTGAGATTTTTCCAGAATGAAAGTTTTAAAATGCAATAGACAGTATTTTTTAAAGAAGTGGAAGACAGATGTTGAGCCTGAGGAAAAAAGTATCACTTTGGAGCAGCAGGGTCTGCTGACCTAGAGGTGGCACTTGCTTTATGAACCCCGAGGAGAGCAGAGTCACTGCTTGCAGAGGTGGGGCTGGAGATGAGTAGGGTCTGTAGCAGAGTCTTTCCTCTAGGGAATCTGCCACAAGCCAAGCTGTGCAAATCACAGCCAGCAATCAGTACCTACTGCACAACCATGATACTGCCACGCTACTGTGTCAAATGAAGGGACGCTGGCCGGGGCGGGGAGGAGGAGAGTACATGGGGGAGAGCCGAAGGCAGGCCTGGCGGGCTTAGTGGTGCAGAAACAGTTCCTGGGCGCAGAGTGGCTGGGCTGAGCCTCGCAGACGGTTGTCAGGCTTTAGGGAGGCTGTAAGAAGGACTTTGGGAGAAGAGGGTGTGAACCAGGTACGAATGCAGGAATAAGCAAGGGCCTGTCCAGGAGCTTGGGTCCCCACCACCAAGCATCAGCCTAAGGACAGGGACCTGGAAGAAGAGCTAATACACTAGAGGGAAGAAAATCAAGCTTCTCCTTCCACCGCTCTTGAGGAATTTTTTCTTCTTCTACAAACTGTTCTTCACCCAGAAGGCCCCTTTTTCTTCCCCATCATCCTGTGCAAGTTTCTGGGGCCTCTGAGTTGAGTTCTGGGGCATCCCCTGGAATTTGTCTCATCTGTTGTTAAGTCTTCGCCAGAGGAGAAGTTGCTGGAAGTCATGCCCACCGTGGTGGCAGAGAGCCAGAGAGAGGGCAGCTTGGGACTGATCCATTTAAGTCTGCGAAGAGACTCCTCAGCTGCAGCCACAGCCCTAAGATGTCTTTGAGTAGGGCTTAAGAAAACAGCCCACTACAGGATGGCCCCTCTCCGACCTTGGGCGCTGGGGCTGGGTGTGCCTTGGGGTGCACGCTGCTTGGGGACCCTCACCTTCCTGCGCTCCTGGGCCTGGGCCCAAGGGCAGGAGCAGGGGTACAGGTGATGGGGAACCTCTCCCGGAGGTGCTGAGCTCAGGAGCCCACCCTGGGAACTTTCTAGAACAGGAAAGACTGCCTCAGCCTGTTGCCAGTTCTCCACGTTGTCCCTGTGGGCCTAGCAGAGGACTTATCAGAGGAGGCCTGGCCTGGAGCTCCCTGTGCGGAGGCCGTGCAAGCCTAATCTCATGGAGCCTTGGCTCCCTGGGGTGAAGGGTGACCCAAGAAGGGGACAGGCCCAGGAGGCCCCGGGGGGTTGGAATCAGAGCCCGGCTGACCCAATCCAGAGCCTGTGTCACCTGCTCCCCCTCAGGCCATCCCCCCGCCCCACAGCCTCTCAGATCAGCTCATCTATTCCTCCTCCTTCTCTGGAGTAACTTGGTTCCTCCTCCTGATACTTGTTCCAGATCCCACCCCCACCCACTGCCAGACTGGGTGCCAGTCCTCCTCCCCCAGGCCTGCCCCAGCTGCCACTGTTCCTTGGTTGTGTATGTGGGGGTCTCCAGCCAATTCCTGTGAATCCTGGTTTCTGCAAAAGTCAAATGTAAACCACAGAAAAAAGAAAAGACCCAGAAATAAATCTATCAGAGGTCATCCGTGATCAACTCATTCATATAAAACCTTTTCTTTGTAGCCATGTGTGTGGGTGTGTGTATTTATACATATATTTATATAATTTTATGTATAGTTTTATGTAGTTGAATCTTGTTTCCTTAGCCAGACTATAATTGCTTTGTTTGATATTACTGTGCCCCCTCCATGTGCCTGCTGCAGCTGCTGCTGAGTCACTTCAGTCGTGTCCAACTCTGTGCGACCCCATAGACGGCAGCCCACCAGGCTCCCCCGTCCCTGGGATTCTCCAGGCAAGAACACTGGAGTGGGTTGCCATTTCCTCCTCCAATGCATGAAAGTGAAAAGTGAAAGTGAAGTCACTCAGTCATGTCCTTAGCAACCCTATGGACTGCAGCCCACCAGGCTCCTCCGTCCATGGGATTTTCCAGGCAAGAGTACTGGAGTAGGGTGCCATTGCCTTCTTGTGTGCCTAGCACACTGTAAAAATCTGTCATGGGCTGGAAAGAAGTCACAATCTAAAATCTGTGCGTGTGCCCATCTGTGCAGGGAGGGGACCTAGGTGGGAGAGAGCGGTTTTCACACTTTACCTTATAGACTATAGTGGTTATATCTGTACTTATTGTACAGCAATCAATCTCAAACTCTTGTAATCTCCTGTGTGTTCTAGGTTTGGAAGGACTCAGGCGATGCCCAAGGATGGATGCCCCCAGGGAAATCCCTAGATTCCCAGTTCTGGGACTAGCCCACTTTACTGGAGTCAGTCCTGCTTTGGAAGCATCTGATCCTGACTCTGCATGAGCCTCTTGATGAGTGTGAAAGAGGAGAGTGAAAAAGCTAACTTAAAACTCAACATTAAAGAAACTAAGATTGTGGCATCCGGTCCCATCACTTCATGGCAAATAGAAGGGGGAAAAGTGGAAACAGTGACAGATTTTATTTTCTTGGGCTCCTAAATCCCTGTAGATAGTGACTGTAGCCATGAAATTAAAAAGACAGAAGAAAATGGCAACCCACTCCAGTATTCTTGCCTAGAGAATCCTGTGGACAGAGGAACCTGGTGGACTGCCATCTATGGGGTCGCACAGAGTTGGACACGACTGAAGCGACTTAGCAGTAGCAGCAGCTTATAAGAAAAGCTATGACAAACCTAAACAGTGTATTAAAAAGCAGAGACATCACTTTGCCAACAAAGGTCCAAATTGACAAAGCTATGGTTTCTCCATTAGTCATGTATGAATGTGAGAGTGGGACCATAAAGAAGGCTGAGCACCGAAGAACTGATGCTTTCAAATTGTGGTGCTGGAGAAGACTCTTGAGAGTCCCTTGGACAGCAAAGATATCAAACCAATCAATCCTAAGGAAGATCTGCTGCTGCTGCTGCTGCTAAGTCACTTCAGTCGTATCCGACTCTGTGCGACCCCATACACGGCAGCCAACCAGGCTCCCCCGTCCCTGGGATTCTCCAGGCAAGAACACTGGAGTGGGTTGCCATTTCCTCCTCCAATGCATGAAAGTGAAAAGTGAAAGTGAAGTCACTCAGTTGTGTCCGACTCTTCCGACCCCATGGACTGCAGCCTACCAGGCTCCTCCGTCCAAGGGATTTTCCAGGCCAGAGTACTGGAGTGGGGTACCATTGCCTTCTCCGCCTAAAGAAGATCAACCCTGAATACTCATTGGAAGGACTAATGATGAAGCTGAAGCTCCAATACTTTGGCCACCTGATACAAAGAGCTGACTTATTAGAAAAGAGAAAAGACCTTGACACTGGGAAAGATTGTGGGCAAGAGGAGAAGCAGACGACAGAGGATGAGATGGTTGGATGGCATCACTGACTCAATGGACGTGAGTTTGAGCAAGCTCTGGGAGACAGTGAAGGACAGGGAAGCCTGGCGTGCTGCAGTTAATGGGGTCGTAAAAGGTCCACAGGACTTAGCAACTAAACAACAACAGCAACAAAAATGTTCTGCAAGCCTTTAAATTAGGAGAGCGCCAGAAACTTGAGCACACCTCTCCTTCTGTGACCAGAAAGGAATGAGGGTGAGTAGAGAGCGTGGCTGAGTGTATCTCTTACTTGGGGTCCATGAGCCACCTTAAGTCTGTGGGCTGAAGGGGTGGAGTCTGCAGGGACTTGGGTGAGGAGGGGCTGACTGAGCTGTTTGGGGAGCACCTGTCTTAGACTCTCAAAGGTCACTCCCTGTGTTAGCCCCAGCTTTTCCTCAAAGCAAGAGTCAGTTCAGGAATATTACTGGCTGTGTTTGAGTATATTTGACATCCTGGAGCCAGATAGGGGTGACACTCTGGCACACAGTCCATCTTCACGACTCCTCCCTCCTTCCCACACCGTCACTACATTTCCTAATCTGAGCTGGATGGCCTTGGGTTCTGTCCCAGGTAGAAGTGTGGTGTGAACACCTAAAAGGAGTGCTGAGCCCAAGACCAAAGCCCCTGCTCCCAGCCCTCCTGTCTGCATGTTGCCTGGGATGCCTGAGTAAACATCCACCTGCCCTGGGAGACTAGCGGAGCTGAATCTGACTTATTCTCCACTCCCTCAACCCCAGCCTGATATCCAGCACATAGCAGAGACTCGGCGCACTTTTCATTATGATAAACACCTAGCAGGTCAGGGCGCTCTGGGGCCTGGCACATTGCACAAGCTCGGGGGTCCTGCCCGCTCTGGGTCAGGTTACCAGCCCCCAGGGAAGGGTGCAGATTCTTGTGTTTGTTTTCACTTTAGTCTTGATTAGTCGTTGGACCTTGGGCAAGGGCTTTAATGTCTCCAGGCTTTGGTTTTCTCCTCTGCAAAATGTGCCCGCGGAGAGTAGAGGCCCTTCCCTCCCCGCCACCCACTCCCCACCTCCCAAAAAGGCTTTTTTTTTTTTTTAATATTTATTTATTTGGCTGCACTGAGGTCATAGTTGCAACATGTGGGATCTAGTTCCCTGACCAGGGATTGAACCTAGGTTCCTTGCACTGGGAGCCTGGAGTCTTGACCACTGGACTGCCAGGGAAGTCCCCTGAGAAGGCTTTTTAAGCTGGGTAGCCCGGGCCGTGTGCACGCCTCGGCTGACATGGCAATGAACACTCCAAAGACTGCGCATGGAGCCTCTGGCTGGTGCTTAGGACATTACTGGTGGTGCTGCAGAGTGAGTGAGGCAGAGGGACCCTGTGCACTCCCTTTGGCTCTGCCCACGCGCCCTCCCACCCGCCATGACCTCCACTGCTGGGTCTCTCACATCTCACATGCTGCTTTGCAGTGTTTTTTCAGGTGTCCTCATCTCGGCTCCCATCTGGCCTGTGAGCTCCCAGAGGGCAGGTCCCTGGTGTCCGCTGAGCTCCGGGGCTAGCTCCACCGTGGCTGCACGGGCAGTGGTTATACGAGGCTGGGGCCTTCGGCTCCTGAGGGTACGAAAGTAAGGGGGTTGCAGCACCCACCCCAGTTACCGAGACGCAAGAAGACATGGGAGGCTGTCCAAGCCAAAGCCACTGTCTGGTCCACCAGCTCTTTCTGGAAGACTCAGTGGGGTTTCTTTCAGCGCCTGCAGGTTTCTGTCAACTGATTTATCTCAAGAGGAACTAGAGGGGGGACAAGGAGAAGGCAGCAACTGACAGCTTCTTCCAGAGCCTCAGTTTTGCCAGCAGTGAAATGGGGGGAGTGGTACCTGTCTCCTACCTTCTTCCTGGGGGTTCTTTGATAGGTGAAACTTTTCACTTTTAAAAGGCTCAGATGAAAGGCTCTGATGGGATGAAAGGATCTTGGGGCCATATTAAGTTTCTCCACAGTTTTTGAAGCCTGAGAGGAGCTGCTGGAGGAAGTGGTCAGCTGACAGGTACTTGTGAAGCCGCCCAGAAGGTGATGCTGGGCAGAATTAGCATGCCAATCAGCCACACCTAGGGCGTGAGGGCAGCAGGGAGCGGAGCCCTTATCTGGGGCAAAACCTGTCATTTCCCTGAAGAGGGGGTTGGGGCAATGTTCTGAGGGAGATGGACAAAGCCCAGACAGGCAAAGCCTCGGGCAAGCCCTCCCCTCCCTGGGCCTCGGTTTCCTAAGGCACAAAAGGAGGAAACAGAGGAGTAAGTTGCCCCCGAACTGGGCCGTATTCACACTGTGATGTCATCTCCTGGGGACATCTTTAAACCCCTGACTCCAGATTGTACTTCAGATGGAATAAACCTGAGCCTCTGGGGTGGAACCCTGGCATCAGAAGTTTTTAAAGCTACCGGGTGATTCCAGTGTGCAGCCCAGTTCAAGCTCTGGAATAAAGGATTTCCAGGATTCTAAGGTTCGCTGAGCATAACTTTCCCCCGACTCAAGGAGTCTCTGAGGGATTCTGTGAGGGATTTGAAAATTTAACTCACATATCTGAGTCTTTTGGAGCCCTCTCTGTGTGCGGAACTCAGTTATTAATTTATTTCAAACCACTTCTCAAATATAAAATTTTTCTAGTGTTCTTTTTAGTCCGGTTTAGTTTTCTTCCTCTAAATTATTTTTTTAAAAACAGAGGACCTCCCTGGTGGTCCCTTCCAATGCAAGGGAGCATGGATTTAATCCCCGGTGGGGAGCTAAGATCCCCCTTGCCTTGTGGTATAACCAAAAAAATGTTTAATTTAAATTAAAAAAAATAAAAAGAACAATTGCAAGTGGGGAGGAGCAATATAGGGGTTCGGGAATGAGAAATACAAACAGGTGTAAAATATGCTACAAGGTAGATAACCAATGGGCTTCCCTGGTAGCTTAGCTGGTAAAGAATCTGCCTGCAATGCAGGAGACCCCAGTTCAATTCCTGGGTTGGGAAGATCCACTGGAGAAGGTTTAGGCTAGCCACTCCAGTATTCTTGCCTGAAGAATTCCATGGACAAAGGAGCCTGGCAGACTACAGTCCATGGGGGTGCAAAGAGTTAGACATGATTGAGCAACTAAGCACAGCACAGCACAGATCACTAATAAGAACCTACTGTATAGCGCAGGGAACTCTACCCAGTACTCTGTAATGACCTATAAAGGAATAGAATCTAAAAAAGAGTGGATATATGTAAACATATAACTGATTCACTCTGCTGTACAGCAGAAACTAACACAACACTATAAATCAACTATACTGAATAAAAATTAATCTAAAAAATAAAGGGAGTGACATACTTTGAACCTTGAAAAAAAATAAACATAAGCTACAAGGTTATATTATACAACATGGGGAATATAGCCAATATTTTATAGTAATTAAATGGAGTATAACCTTTTAAAAATTGTAAATCGTTCTATTGTACTTCTGTAAAATATAATATTGTACAACTATACTTCAGTTTATTTAAAAGTTTAATCATTAATTAATTTAATTTTAAAAACCAGAGTTGCAACCCCAGTAGTATTTGAGTTTTCAATCTCCTGTCATTTTTCCTGACCCTCTTTGGTGGAAACCTCAGTGAGCAGTGAGATGGGCACCAAAAGTCAGCAGCCAGGAGAGAGGGCGCAAGAATGGCAGACTTTCCAGGCACCACCAGTAGGAGGGGTTTCCTCCTGATGCCAGCTCCTCTCCCTCTCTCTGCCACAGGGACTCCATCCCCATCCAGCAGAAACTTGCCGTGGCAGGGACTGGTTGGTTTCAGGGTCTCACTGAGTCCCTTGGCTCTGGACCTGCGCCAGGGTCGTGGGTACAGAGAGCGAAACTGTAGTGCCTGAAAGTGGCAAGGATCCTTTGTTTGGCCTAACTTTAGTCAGGTTCCTGAAACTTCTCCCAGGCTCATCTGTGCACTTGAATCCAGTTTTAGCAAGAACCCTGGGCTTCCCTTGTAGCTCAGTTAGTAAAGAATCTGCCTGCAGCGCCGGAGACCCGAGTTTGATCCCTGGGTTGGGAAGATCCCCTGGAAAAGGAAATGGCAACCTACTCCAGTATCCTCGCCTGGAAAAATCTCATGGACACAGAACCTTGGTGGGCTGCAGTCCATGGGGTTGCAAAGAATCGGGCATGAGTGAGCAACACAGTTATTGCTATGTTAGTTTAGCAGGAAACCCCTACCCTCCATGTTTGATCAGGTTCCTCGTCCTTCACTAGCCCCAGGTGATGTCTGGTCACCCTGGCCTGTCTTCAGCAAGAACCTTGTTAGCTTGATTAGCCAGAATACCCCTTTCCCCTGATGTAATTTTAGCAATTACTTCTTAGTAATTTCTGTCCACTAATTCCCATCCTGTTCCTTGCCTAAGCTGTATTTGGAGCTGAGACCAATCTCTCTCCCTCCCTTGCAAAATTCGGTCATTGTGGTCCCTATATCTATCAAGATGTTCCTGAATAGAGTGGACTCCAGCATCTTTAACAAGTAGCATGAATACATTTTTTTTTTCTTTAACATACAGGCTGTTCAGAGGGGAAAGGACCTCGGAGGTATGCCCATGACTGCACATCGTGCAGGGGCCTCCAGACTCACAGCAGCCTGCGGGCTGTCACCCCAGACGTCATGGGAAACGAACAAACAGCTAGTGCTGTGTTTGGAGTTTCGGGGACCAGAGGGAACAGACAGAGGTGGCCAGATATCCAGTGGATTTTTCATCTGTACCAAGTTCTCTGGCCCTTGGTCCCTTGTATGCTAGGATCACTGCCTGCCCCCTCTGCTGACCCAGACACTCTCCCACCCCACTGTCTGAAGCTCTGCAGCAGTCCCTGAGTCTCATCGTGTCCACCACAAGGCCTGGCAGAGAGGCGGCAGCAGCCCTCAGCCCCACCCTTCTGATGGGAGATGCAGCCGTGGTTTTATTAGACTGCTGAGAACAACCCGTGGGACACAGTATGTTGTTGTTTAGTTGCTAAGTTGTGTCCAACTCTTTGCAACCCCCTGGACTGTAGACTGCCAGGCTCCTCTGTCCTTGGATTCTCCAGGCAAGAATACTGGAATGTGTTGGCATTTCCTTCTCCAAGGGATCTTCACGCCCCAGGGATCAAACCCGAGTCTCCTGCATTGTAGGCAGGTTCTTTACCACTGTGCCACCTGGGAAGCCATGGGACACAGTCCACCAGCCTTTCATTGCAAATCTTTTCGTAGCTCTGACCAATAGTGTACTTCATGTGCATGCATGCTTCAGTCATGTCCGACTCTATGCGACCCCATGGACTGTAGCCCGCCAGGCTCCTCTGTGCATGGGATTCTCCAGATAAGAATCCTGGAGTGGGTTGCATGCCCTCCGCCAGAGGATCTTCGCAACACAGGGATTGAGCCTGCGTCTCTTACACGTACTCCAAGTAGACCCACACCAAACCCTCTTGTGAGACTTTGCTCTCATATACATATCTACTTAGAAACAGAGACTCAGCACAATCCACTTAGGCCCTCTTCAGCCCCACTGAAAGGAGAAAGGAGGAGTAAGTATCCATGGTAGGCCAGGACCTTTTCTAGCTGCCATGCACCTATTACCTTAATCCATTCCTCAATAATCCACTCTTCTTGTGCCTTTTCTCCCATTTTTCCTTTCTTTTTTTTTTTCCTGTTGCCTTTTCTCTTGTTTTACAAGTGAGGAAACCAAGGCCCCAAGAATGTAGATGACCAACCCGAGATCCCACAGCTTGTGTGTGGTGGAGATGGATCTACCTACACCTCCAAGCCCCATGCAGTTCCCACTACCATCCAGCAGCTGGTACTTGCCTGGAGACGATGAGAAAGCCAGCACCTTCTTCCTCAGCTGCCCTGCCCTCTTTCATCCACCCAGGAACAGCTAGGTGTCGAGTAGTTATCTCGCAGGAACTCGAAAGGGACTGAGGCTTGAGATGACAACCTTGTCTTTCGGACAACCACTCAGGACAAAGCAGACGTTCCCTGACTTTTCTGGAGCCTGTCCCCTGCTCGATGTGCTCTTGCTCCAGTTCTTTCTCAGCATACTCACCTCAGAAGTTTAGGATTTCTGAGCCCCCGACATCCCTCGTGAACCTCAGACACTTTCCTGAGCCCCCCCACCCTGACACAAATTACAGGGGAGGCACGCTGGCCTCCTGACTCATTCAGAGGTGTTCCAAGGGTGCCTACCATCAGCCCAGCACTGTCCCAGGCCCTGGGAACACGGCAATGCACCAAACAGCAAACCTCCTGGCTCCCATGGGGTTCTAATTGAGAGGAGACAGACAATGAGCACAAGAAGTGATTGATAAGATGTGAATTTGGGATGGTGTAACTACACAGTTTGGTAGAATTGGTATAAAGAGTAGGGAAGGAAAATAGGGTGGAACATCTCTGGTGATCCAGTAGCTAAGGCTCCATGCTCCCAATGCAAGGGGCCCAGGTTCGATCCGTGGTCAGGGAACTAGATCCCACATGCTGCAGCTAAGACCTGGTGCAGCCAAACAAATAATTGTTTTTTTTTAAGAAGGAAGACACTGTGAAGCAGCCTAGTCAGGGAAGTCTGAAACAAACACTGAAGGTGATGGCTGTGAGTGTCTGGAAGGCAAACGCTAATGCAAAGGCCCTAGGGAGGCAGTGTGGCTGGTGGGTTGCAGGAACCCCAAGTCCTGTGTATGCAGTCGGGGAAACAGTAGGAAAACAGGCCCGGGAGGGGACGGGCCCACATTAGGTCGTAGATGGAGTAATGACTTTGGCTTTTCCTGGGAATCCAAGCCCTGGAAGGCTTTGTTCAAAAGAGGGGCTTTGTAACCATAGCTGACACTAATTGAGTTTTCTGTGCTGAATTCTGCACTCAATGCTTTCTATTCTTTATCTCATTTCACTTTCACAGCCTCCCTATGTGGTAAGTACAGTTACTGTGACCATTTATTTTAAGGAATGAACACATAACCTAAAATTAACCACTTCAAAGTATACAGTACAGTGGCATTTAGTATTTATACAATATTGTGCAACTATTGCTTCTATTTCCAAAGGATTTCATCACTCCCCGGGGGAGATGTCGTGTCCACTAAGCAGTTACTCCTCCTCCTCTCCTCCCCCAGCCTTTGGTAGCTGTCAGTCTTTATTCTGGATATTTTATAAAAGCCAAATCATTCAGTATTTGATCTTTTGAATTTGACTTCTTTCAGTTCAGTGTAATACTTTACACTAAAGGTTTGTCTAACGTTGTGGCATGTATCAGCACTACATTCCTTTCCCATGGCTGGAAAATATCCCATTGTATGGTTATCACTAGTTATTTCCTAAATGAAGAGACTGAGGTTTGGGCACAGGACCAAATAACTTACTCAAGACCTCCTTAACCAAGCTGCTTAAGTGGCCGGCCTGATCCAAGCCCAGGTCTGCCTGACACCACAGTCCAACCTCCTCACCATGGCAACGCTCCATCACTCCCTTCTCTCAACTCGGGCACATTTACAACCTCCAGCAAAACGATGCATGGTCTCCTGTCATTCTCCCCACCCCACACACCACCGCTGCCAGCCACACAGTGCAGCATTCAGGATCTTAGTTCCCCCACCAGGCATGGAACCCACGCTCGCAGAGTCTTAACCACTGAACTGTTGGGGAAGTGCCTCCTCTCATTCTTAATCAGTGTTTGCAGATGTTTGACTTCTGGAGGACAGGAGCTGTGACCAGCATTCTGCCCTTCCCTCAGCACATGCTGGACTCAGAGAAGGTGCAGGAAATATGGACTGGGTGATAACTTAACCCCTTTACAGTTGATCTGATTACAAACCAGCACCAGCAGAAGGTTGGCTGGATAAATTATGGTACATTCATAATATAGAACATGATCCAACCATTGAAAATTGTGTTGTGATATAACATTTATTATCATGAGAAAATGACATATAGCCCCCTCCACCACAAAGGGGGAAAAGCAACCTGTGTGACAAAACTATGGAAAATATATCATTTTCTGAAGATAAAAAGCACACATACACATATAAATTCACGGAAAAATTTCTGGTGGGGCATCTTTGAAAATACTAATGCTGCTTCTTTTCAGATAATGAGATCATAGGTTGTATTCACTTATTAAATATGGGGGGAAATACTCCAATAAATCCATTATTTTAAAACTCCATGAGTCAGATGGATTCACTCCCCAAAGAAGCTACAGCAAAGGCCCCTTGCTGCCCTGACCCCTAGTTCTTGGTAAGGCACATGAAGGCCCCTCTCAGCAGTTTTCAAAGCTCTTCCCAGACCAAGAGGAGGAAGAGGCCAGGGTGGTGGAGTGTGAGGGCAGGGGGATCGAGTCCATAGGGAGGGGTGGTGGGTCAGCTGTGCTGGGGGACTTTGGGTCAAGTACAGGCTTCCCTGGTAGCTCAGCTGGTAAAGAATCCATATGCAATGCAGGAGACACCAATTTGATTCCTGCATCAGGAGGATCAGCTGGAGAAGGGATAGGCTACCCACTTCAGTATTCTTAGGCTTCCCTGGTGGCTCAGCTGGTAAAGAATCTGCCTGCAATGCGGAAACCTTGGTTTGATCCCTGGGTTGGGAAGATCCTCTGGAGAAGGGAAAGGCTACTCGCTCTAGTATTCTGGTCTGGAGAATTCCATGGACTATCTATTTCTGCTTTATTGACTGTGCCAAAGCCTTTGACTGTGTGTATCACAATGAACTGTGGAAAATTCTGAAAGAGATGGGAATACCAGACCACCTGATCTGCCTCTTGAGAAACCTATGTGCAGGTCAGGAAACAACAGTTAGAACTGGACATGGAACAACAGACTGGTTCCGAATAGGAAAAGGAGTACGTCAAGGTTGTATATTGTCACCCTGCTTATTTAACTTCTATGCAGAGTACATCATGAGAAATTCTGGGCTGGAAGAAGCACAAGCTGGAATCAAGATTGCCGGGAGAAATATCAATAACCTCAGATATGCAGATGACACCACCCTTATGGCAGAAAGTGAAGAGGAACTAAAAAGCCTCTTGATCAAAGTGAAACAAGAGAGCAAAAAAGTTGGCTTAAAGCTCAATATTCAGAAAACGAAGATCATGGCATCTGGTCCCATCACTTCATGGGAAATAGATGGGGAAACAGTGGAAACAGTGGCAGACTTTATTTTGGGGGGCTCCAAAATCACTGCAGATGGTGACTGCAGCCATGGAATTAAAAGACACTTACTTCTTGGAAGAAAAGTTATGACCAACCTAGATAGCATATTCAAAAGCAGAGACATTACTTTGCCAACAAAGGTCTGTCTAGTCAAGGCTATGGTTTTTCCTGTGGTCATGTATGGATGTGAGAGTTGGACTGTGAAGAAGGCTGAGCACCGAAGAATTGATGCTTTTGAACTGTGGTGTTGGAGAAGACTCTTGAGAGTCCCTTGGACTGCAAGGAGATCCAACCAGTCCATTCTGAAGGAGATCAGCCCTGGGATTTCTTTGGAAGGAATGATGCTAAAGCTGAAACTCCAATACTTTGGCCACCTCATGCGAAGAGTTGACTCATTGGAAAAGACTCTGATGCTGGGAGGGATTGGGGGCAGGAGGAGAAGGGGACGACAAAGGATGAGATGGATGGATGGCATCATTGACTCAATGGCCGTGAGTTTGAGTGAACTCCGGGAGTTGGTGATGGACACGGAGGCCTGGCGTGCTGCGATTCATGGGGTCACAAAAAGTCGGACACGACTGAACAATTGAACTGAACTGATACAGTCCATGGGGTGGCAAAGAGTCGGACACCACTCAGCAACTTTGCAACTTTCACTTTCACTTCTCAGGCTCTTTGACCATCTGGTGGTGACTTGGGTCAACACAACCCCTCAAGTTTCTCATCCATATGGTCTGTGCACTGGACTCTTTGTTGTTGTTGATGTTTAGTTGCCGAGTCACATCCAAATGTTTTGTGACCCTGTGGACTGTAGCCCACCAGGTTCCTATGTCTGTGGGATTTCATATGCAAGAATACTGGAGCGGGTTGCCATTTTCTTCTCCAGGGGAACTGGAATCTAAGGCCCCTTGCAATTCCAGGATTCAAACCCTTCCCAGGCCTGCAGTGAGAGAAGAGATGCTGCTGCTGCTAAGTCGCTTCAGTCGTATCCGACTCTGTGCGACCCCATAGACGGCAGCCCACCAGGCTCCCCCGTCCCTGGGGTTCTCCAGGCAAGAATACTGGAGTGGGCTGCATTTCCTTCTCCAATGCATGAAAGTGAAAAGTCAAAGTGAAGTCGCTCAGTCGTGTCCGACTCTTAGGTACCTCATGGACTGCAGCCTACCAGGCTCCTCTGTCCATGGGATTTTCCAGGCAAGCATACTGAGTGGGGTACCATTGCCTTTTCCAGGAGAAGAGATAATGACACACAAAAGCCACCTTCTGGAAGGTGGCCCCTCTGCCCCACCCGTCCCCAGGTGTGCCTGAGAGGCTGCAGGGCTGAGTGCATCTTGTCAGGTTTGCTGTGCCCTCCACCCCCCAAGTTTCCAGACGGTGCCCATACTCCCTGCTTTAATAAACTGGGGTACATTGGTTCAAAGGCAATCTAGACCCAAGCAGAAAGAATTTGTATTGAGTTGGCAAAAAAAGGTTGTTCAGGTTTTCCCATAACATGGTTTGGAAAAACTCAAATGAACTTTTTGGTCAACCCAGTAGCTCTAAATGTACTGTCTGGAAAGAACTGTGAAATGAGAAAAGGAAATTGCCAAACAAGACCATGTATGCTGTGTGTGCTGTGCTTAGTTACTCAGTCGTGTCCAACTCTTTGTGACCCCATGGACTGTAGCCCACCAGGCTCCTCTGTCCATGGAGATTCTCCAGGCAAGAATGTTGGAGTGGGTTGCCATGTCCTCCTCCATGGGATCTGCCCAACCCCGGGATCAAACCCAGGTCTCCCGCATTGCAGGAGGATTCTTTACCGTTTAAGCCACCAGGGAAGCCTGATGCTACTTTAAACACATGTGTATGTTTCTAAAGAGGTTCTAGACTGTATATACATGAATATATTTGCATATGCATAGAAAAAAATTTCAGGGAAGGATACTGGAGAAACTCTGACCTCTAGAAGGTGGGACTGGGGAGTTTAGGGGTAGGAGAAGGGAATTTAACTTTTCACTTCATATCCTGCAGTGCTGTGTGAATATATTTTATCACAAATCTGTGTTATTTTGTGATGAATTTAAAAGTAAATATATTAGAAAGAAGTCAAGAGAAATAAAGAATATTTCTCTAAGAATTAATTACTATTGGTATTTATATAATTATTTTAATGATTGTATTATATCAATATGATGTATTTGGGCTTCCCTGGTGGCTCAGTGGTAAAGAATCTGCTTGCAATGCAGGAGACGCAGGAGATGCAGGTTTGATCCCTGGGTCGTGAAGATCCCCTGTAGGAAGGTATGGCAACCCACTCCAGTATTCTTGCCTGGGAAATCCCATGGACAGAGGAGCCTGGTGGGCTGCAGCCCATGAGGTCACAAAGAGTTGGCCACGACTGAAGTGACTAAATATGCACAAATGCACATGATGTATTTATCTTTTAAACAATGCACCATATATTAAAGTTTATAAATTATAATTAAGTATTAATATGTAAACTTCATAAGAAATAAAAATAGTAAGAAAATATTGCCTGATCCCACTGTCTGTTTTTTGACCACTGAACTGTTCTCTAGGGCTCTCAAGAGTTGCCATCATCACTCTGCTTCTCAGGCAACTTAAAAAAGTTTGCTTTTTTAAATAAATAGATATAGGCTGGCACACAACCCTGTGCCATGGGGGAGGGCGTACGTATACGTAGCTGGCATACTCTTGGTACTTATTTTAAAGCCCTTTGTGATGGGGGTTTTATTTGATTATCACCTTTACATCTGCCTCAGCCAGAA
This sequence comes from Bos indicus x Bos taurus, assembly GCF_003369695.1. Taxonomy (NCBI): domain Eukaryota; kingdom Metazoa; phylum Chordata; class Mammalia; order Artiodactyla; family Bovidae; genus Bos; species Bos indicus x Bos taurus. Next base: position 28,539,827 of record NC_040091.1, on the reverse strand, counting down.
CCCTGCTGTCTGGCACCTGGAGCCTACCCCCCAGTCCTAGCGCTGGGGCTTGCACACCACATTTTTCCTGGGTGTCGGGGCTTCCTGCAGCTTGAAGATATGCAGTGTGACTGGGCTGGTTCTCTGCACCCTCCCGTGGCAGCCTCTGGACCGGGTGCTTTTAGTGTCTCCCTCGAGCATTTCTGCTTTTGTCACCCAAGCAGACAATGAACCCGGCGACTCGTGGGCAGGGCGGGGACACTCCATGTCCTTCAACTCTCAGGTCAGGTCACCCAACTCCCACGTCCCACTGGGTGGTCACGGAGACAAAAAGCCAGTCGGCATTTATCCAAGCACAGACCCTGACTTTCACAAAGAAACACAGTGAATTTTTGCACCAAAATTTCCAGGGTAGTATCTATGCATAATTTCTTTTCAAGAGTCGTTCATAATTTCAAAAAGCTTATTGCCAACAGCAACAACGTCACCCATCTGTATTTACAGCAGATTGTTATAGCGCCTTGTTTTCAAGGTGTACTACGTATGCACGCAAGTATCTGACCACTTCATTATTGTTCTAGAAGTCATGCTTAAACAGCAACACTTTTATTATTAATCGCTTTCCCTGCATTTCTCCTTTATATTAAATTTAGGACATAAAAAATGACTTTATAGATACGCCATTTCATCATCTGATTTTCTTCAGATAGGAAGAGGGATACTAAAAATCATTTGTTTTAAGAAGAGGCGTGGGGTCTGCTAGAGTTGAGATTCATGGCCTTTGACCTCCAGGTCCTTCAGTGCAGAAACCACGTCTGTTTTGCCCCTGCACCTGGAATACATGATAGATCCTCAGTAGATATTTATTGATCAAATAATAAATTCTCAAAGTAATTGGGGGAAGCTAACGCCAGCCCCTTCCTCTGCCTTGTCCATATAACTGACCAATAAATAGTTCCTAAATGAAGGTGTGAAAATGTACTTTTGGGTAGAACACCAGGGCTGCAAAGGTTACATTTAAGATAACTTGCTCTGGGACTTCCCCAGTGGCCCAGTGGTTAAGACTCCACACTTCCAATGCAGAGAGCATGGGTTCGACTCCTGGTTGGGAAACTAAGATCCCATTCACTGAGAGAAATGCACTCCCTGCCAAAAAAAATGAATAAAATAAAAAAGATAACCTGCTCTTCAGAGACTACGGGAGAGCTTGAGGGGTTGAGCTCCATAAGTGCAGGAATTTAACCCAGGAAGTGTTCTCTGAAGGTAAACAAAAGTCAGAAAGATATGCCTCCAACCTATTCATCAAAAGTATTCATCCAATGAATAGTTTACTCAGCATCTACTATGTGCCAGGCACGAGGAGGGGTGGTAGTCGTGCCAGCAATGACGGCTATCACCTCAAAAATTCCTAAAATAGTCTTTGAATAAATGTTAACTTTTATGAAATTTATTTTATTGAAGTATAGTTGACTTACAATGTTGTGTTAGTTTCTGCTGTACAGCAAAGTGATTCACTCAAACATATATGTGTGTAAAATGTTAATTTTTCATATACAAGAATAGATTATCTGTAAGAGTAGAAGAGCCATGTATTTTAACACAAGAATACACAACAGATAGGTTTTAAAAATAAGCCATTATCTTCCTTCCCAGATAATCCTCAGGGGTATTTTAAAGTAAAGCCCATATAAGATTAGAACATTCAAACAGTACAGAAAGGTAGAAAATGAAAGGTTAAAAACCTCCCTCATATATCCCATATACATCAATTTCTTTAGCCACACAAATATTCTAACCTAAAAGAACCATGCTATAAACGTGGCTCTTAACACAGTAATATATTTTTGAGAGCTTTCCACATTGGAACATTTTTTTTAATAGTTACTAGAACTCTACTAACGGAGAAGGCAATGGCACCCCACTCCAGTACTCTTGCCTGGAAAATCCCATGGACGGAGGAGCCTGATAGGCTGCAGTCGATGGGGTCGCACAGAGTCGGACACGACTGAGCGACTTCACTTTGACTTTTCACTTTCATGCATTGGAGGAGGAAATGGCAACCCACTCCAGTGTTCTTGCCTGGAGAATCCCATGGACAGAGGAGCCTGGTGGGCTGCCGTCTATGGGGTCGCACAGAGTCGGACACGACTGAAGCGACTTAGCAGCAGCAGCAGCAGCAGCAGACTTTATTTAAAATCACTATATTCCCTATGCTGTACAGTATATCCTTGTAGCTTATCTATTTCATACACAGTAGTTTGTATCTCTTAACACCCTACCCCTATCTTGCCCTTCCTTGCTTTCCTCTCCCCTCTCTACCGGTAATAAACCACTAGCTTATTCTCCGTATCTGTGAGTCTGTTTTGTTATTTTCACTCATCTGTTTTATTTTTTAGATTCCGCATGTAAGTGACAACATACAGTATTTGTCTTTCTCTGTATGGCATTTCACTAAGCCTAATATCCTCTAGATCCATCCGTTTTGTTGCAAATTTTTTTATTCTTTATGTTTGAATAGTATTCGTGTGTGTGTGTGTGCACGCGCGTGTGTGTATCTTCTTTATCCATTCATCTGGTGATGGACACTTAAATTGCTTCCATGTCTTGGCTATTGTAACTAACGCTGCTATGAGCATTGGGGTGCATACATCTTTCTGAATTAGTGTTTTCATTTTCTTTAAACACATACCTAGCAGTAGAATTGCTGGATCATATGGCAGTTCTATTTTTAAGTTTTTGAGGACCCTCCATGCTGTTTTCTTTGGTGTTTGCACCAATGTACATGTCCACCAACAGTGCACAAGGTTTTTCTTTTCTCCACATCCTCACCAACATGTGTTCCTTTTTATTTATTTTTATTTTGGCTATGAGGCACGGGTGGCAGGATCTCAGTTCCCTGACCAGAGACTGAACCCAGGCCAGGATAGTGAAGTGCTGAATCCTAACCACTAGACCACCAGGGAATCCCCAACATTTGTTATTTCTTGACTTTTTGATGATAGTCATTCTTACAGGTGTGAGGTGGTATCTTGTCATGGTTTTGATTTGCAAAACCCTGATAATTAGTGATGTTGAGCACCTTTTCCTGTACCTGTTGGTAGATCTCACCAGACAGAGCCTCTTCAGGGAAAAGGCTGTGCATATTCTGCATATGAAATGCAAGAGCCCATGGGCCAGCAAGATGCAGGAGATACTGGCAGACAGGGCCGGAGGAACTGGCAAACCTCCAGGGTGGGGTCGGCTGTGGCTTTGGTATCAGACAGCTTTGGTGCAAATCAAGGCTCCTCCACTTGCTGTGAACAAGGGTTTGTGACCCTATGCATGTGACTTAACCTCTGCAACTTCGTCTCTTCATTTTAAAATGAGGACAGTGATGCCTATTTCAAACAGCTACTGTAAGGCTTCAATGGGAAATGTACATCAAAAGTTTAGCCTAGTTCACAGCACATACAACATGTTCAGTAGCTATTATTGGTGTTCTTCAGCTGTCAGTTCTAATTTTTAGAAAGTCCTTCCTCCTATTGAGCTGAAATTGGTCTCCTGTAACTTCCTTGCATTGCCATGAAATCTGTAAGTATGCCCTTTCTTTTTTAAAAAAAATTTATTTATAATGTTTTTTATTGTGGTATGTTCTTTCAGTCATTCAGCAAACATGGATTGGATGTTTCTTGCTGCCAGGGACTGGGCCAGGCCTGTGAGCACAAATGAGAAAAAGGACCGGTCCCTCTATGTGGGAGAAGTACCCCTCCTCCACATCCGAGTCACTGGAATACGTAAGGAGAACCATCACTTCTTCCTTGACATATCTTTTTCCCAGACTCAGCCCCCCTCTCCCACATCTATTTAGCTGTACTTCTTGCTCTTGTTGCTTGTTGATTTCAATCAAGGCCCAAAATCATCCCTTCTCCAGGAAGTCTTCGAAAACCGCACTCAGCAACCATATCCTCCTGCCCCAGTTATCCTATCAGCACGTGAGGACCCAGTTTCCATTCTCCCTGTTTGTTTGCACTTGCCAATTTTCTGATGGATTCCCACTTCTCTGGAGAGCAAGCTAAGGCTCCCAGGCACTGTGAAAGGAAAGGGAAGACAGCAGTCCCGAGTCACAGCCGGTGTCCCTCAGGAAATCTCAGGTCAGTCTTTGGCTTGGCCACCAGGGAGCTGAAGCCCATGTGCAGGTAAAGTAAGTTTTCGCTGCACCGAGTGTGTTGTGAAGCTGGAAGGAAGCGCAGGTTGGATCCAAGATACAGGACAAGTGACCAAACCATCCGGGAAGTTGTGTCTCCAGCTTCAGTTCTATGCTCTTTGGAGAGCAGCCCTCCAGCGCAACCAAGCAAGGGCAGGCACATCCTGGCCCGAACCTTATTCAACTTTGGGGGGGACAGGGAACTCTTAGAGAAAAAAGATAAATGGTTAGGTACAAAAATGAATGCTTAATCAAACTGAGAAATGAAATCACAGTGAATCACGAATAAAAAAGCTGACTAGCAATGACAAAATTCAAAGGACACAGCTACAACAATGGTCAACAACAGCTATTACTATTATTACCAACAGCTATTACTATTATTACTACTAATACTGTTATTTGATTCCCTGACACATCCTTCATTTTTTTGCCTGCATACTCCTTGTCCTCCATTTGATAACAGTTTCATAATTTAATTTTTTACTGAGAGCATAGAAAGATAATTTAGTCTTTTCCTCTAGCATGGCTGATCAAATTTTAGGTTTTACATTCATCATTTTGAAGTGTCATCATCTAGGCAAACCTGCCCAGGGCCCCAGGCTTCATCCTGGCTCTGCAGCTCACAGGCGGAGCCCCAGCAGCTGCTCCCCTGTGTGTGAGTTGCTCAGTCGAGTCTGACTCTGGTCTGTCCATGGAATTCTCTAGGCAAGAATACTGGAGTGGGTGGCCATTCCCTTCTCCAGGGGATCTTCCTGACACAGGAATTGACCCGCATCTCCTGCATTGCAGGCGGATTCTTTGCCGTCTGAGCTACAAGGGAAGCCCAGCTGCTCCGCATGGCTGCCCGCATCTCTCTCCCCCAACCCAGGAGATGGTTACAGGGCCGCGGCTGAGGAGGCAAGTCTGGCAATCCCAGAACACCAGTGAGCCCCGCTCAAGCAGCGCTACCTCCTCCCGCCAGCAGGTGGGGCTGAGGGGCCCTAAAGCTTACACATTAGTCTCGCATTTTTTGAATAGATCCCTTGCAATCAGGGCATCTCTCTTCCTGAACGTTTCACCTCTTCTTACTGTAAGTGGAGAATATTACTTTATAATCATCACCATTATTATATGAATATTATTATTTGCAAGACAATGAAATAATGTACCCCACATTGCTAATACTGGTTAGATCTCAATAATGGGATTATGGAAGAGTTATATTTTTAGATACAAATATCTATGTTTTTGACTTTTTTTTTTAACACAATGGAGCAAAAAATATTCTTTTATTAATCTGATGTCCATTGAATATCTTTGCAGCTGTTCATGAATATTAGGTGTCTGGCACATAAATATATACACACTTCCACAATTGAAAGATTTGTGCTGTACACCAGTCATCCCTGTCTTTGACTTCTTTTATTAGACTCACTTTTACTTTTGAACCTGAAGAAATATACATCATTTCATAATGGAAAGTGGCCCTAAAGTGTTTTGGATGTGGAGGCCTGGGAGGAATGGTAACAGCAGCCATGCTAATCATATCTTATCTGTTCAGGAATTTTACAGTTTCTAAAGCACTTTCACAGTATAATTTAGGCCTTTTCACATCTTGATGGATTTTGAAAGGCCAGGGCAGAAACAATTTCTACTTTTTATAGATAAAGAGACAGAGGTCCAGAAAATGGCCCTAAGTTCACACCACCTAAATAAAAAAGGATTCAGTCCCTTGCCCTTACTGACTCTGGCTGGCTCTGTTGTACATCTCTGGAATCTGTCTCTTCCTTGTCATCTCCTTAAGCTGCTCCTCTTCAGGATCACCTGGTTTTCACCTGGGCTAACAGCAGCTTCTTTCTGAGCTCCCTACCTCCTGCCTCCTCTCCAGGTTCTCCTTCCACCACTGCCTAAGTTATTTGTGAAACTCCCTTGCATAAAATCCTTCAGTGACTCCCCACCAGCTTCAAGACTGCCTCTGGCCTACCCTTCTAGGCTCTGCACATCTGACCCCTCCTATCTCTTCAGGCTTTTCTCTACTTCTCTAAGGCTAACCAAACCTGCCAGCTCTCTTAACCCTCAGGAAGTTAGCAAATGGTATCCCCTCTGCCTGGAATGTCGTTTCTACTTTCCTCTAATGTAAGCATGCACAGTGATCATACTTATCTCCTCTCTGAGGCCATCTCTAAACCCTCCTGGCAATATACCATTCTCTTCCTTCTGCATTAGGAAGTTCCAAACACAAATGCCTACAACAGCCAGGCAAGTAGCAATATAAACTGAGTCAATATAAAATGAGCAGTAGCCCAAGCTACAGGCCCACACTAAACACCAAGAACGGTGTCTGTCCCAGTGGGCTGGGCGGGGGGGGGGGGGTTGTTGCAAACTTGAGAGCTTGTGTCCCTTGTTAAGAAGGCAGCCTCTACAAAGTTCTAGCTCATGGTTGTCTAGCACCAGTGCCAGGCCAGTGCCACCAACTTTCTTAATGTTTTAAGGTAACTCAGATATCTGAATTTTTAACTTAAAATTCCAGATTTTTAGGGGGAACTCTCTGACAGGCCAATGGTTAGGACTCAGCTCCTTCACTGTCGTGGGCCCAGGTTTGATCCCTGGTTGGGGAACTAAGATCCCATAAGCTGTGTACCGAGGCCAAAAAATAAATAAAGTAAAAATTCTGTCTAAAAAAATTCCAAGTTTTAAAATGCTAGCAACTGATTCAGATTTAAAGCACTGCAGGGACCAACTCTTGCGAGCCAGGTAGAAGACACTAGTGGGCAGGCTTCATTTGATGGGCCTCCAGTGTGCAATATTTCTTGGAAATTTTTTGTCTGCATGGCCTGTAGGATCTTAGTTCCCCCATCAGGGACTGAACCTGTGACCATGGTAGTGAAAACACAGAGTCCTAACCAGTGGAACACCAGGGAACTCCTCTCTTCTACGTTTTAATAAAACATTGTACATAATAGTGGCCAAATTTACTTCATGCTCACTATATGCCTGACAGGTCCTTTTCTAAGTGCTTTACACATATTCATGCATACAGTCTTCCCAACAGCCTAAGAGGTGGATAGTATTATCACCCCCATTTTATAAAAAGTCACCGGATTGCTGAGTTCATTCCAGTACTGGTACTGATCATAATATAAGTGCTTCTTTCATGTTCTTACCTACTGGACCGCGATCCTTTTGTTACAGACACCAGAACCTCTCATCTGTGTATTTCCTACAATAGCGTATGGGGCACTCCTTAAATGTAGGCTGAGCTTTACTGCATGTAATAGATGTAATTATACCTTCATTCATTCACTCAGTAAAACATCTGGAGTGACTACCATGTTTCCTGTCCTGTGTTAGGGGCTATGTCCCATAGCCGTTGGTCTCCAGGTGCTTCCAATCAAGGAGTACAAAATAATTATCACTGGTGGCTCAGGTGGTAAAGAATCTGCCTGCAATGTGGGAGACGCAGGTTCGATCCTTGGAAGATCCCTTGGAAAAGGAAATAGCAACCCACTCCAGTATTCTTGCCTGGAGAATCCCATGGACAGTGGAGTCTGGTGGGCTATAGTCCATGAGGTTGCAAAGAGCTGGACACAACTGAGCGACTAAGCAGCAGCACAAAGGAATAGTATTGATCATTAACAATTTGTTATTATTTTTATTTTTTTGCACTGGGTCTTTGTTGCTGCTTGTGGGCTTTCTCTAGTTGTGGCGAGCAGGGGCTATTCTTCACTATAGTGTGCAAGCCTGTCTCTGACCTATGGGAGACCGGATTCTCATTGCAGTGGCTTCTCTTGTTACAGAGCCCAGGCTCTAGGCAGATGGGCTTCAGTAGGTGCAGCACTTGGGCTCAGTAGTTGCAAGCGTGCAGCTCTGAAGCATGCGGCCTTCAGTAGTGGCAGCTCTTAGTTGCTAGAGCACAGGCTCAGAAGTTGTGGTACACAGGCTTATTTGCTGTGGAATCTTCCCAGACCAGGGATCGAACCCATGTCCCCTGGATTGGCAGGTGGATTCTTATCCATAGGGCCACCAGGGAAGTCTATAATTATCATTACTAAATAAGACTAACTGGAAAATTTTACCAAGGACCAATAATGAATTCACCAGATGAAGCAGGAAACATACAATTCAACCTAGTCTCTGTCTGGTGATCTAATTAGTCTACAGAGAAGATGAAAATATGTGGAGAGAACAAAGGGAAAAGTTGATTTTAGGGAAGACATCTCAAAAGCATTTGAAATTTTTGGTAGATTTCAAATGGTAACACTTCACCTGAATGTGATGGTGCTTAACTGAAATCCACACAACAAAGTTGTTTGGTTAAAAAGCACTCTTTTGTATAGAAACAGACTTAGGGAAGATATTCGAAAGGTTTCAGAAAATATACCTTTTTGCTAACTCTGTGTCTCCTCACATATAAAAGACAGGAGTGTGGAAATAGAGGTAGTTTCCCTGAACTGTTTATAGAAATCAGATTCTACTGTGACAAGCACATTCGAGCAACTATTGACTGAGATGTCTTGGGGGAGGGAGGCACTAAAGAAAGGGTGATGCACATGTTTGTCATCTTCATTGTGGTAATGGGTCTGACAGGTATTTGTATGTTCAAACTCATCAAATTGTGAACTTGGAATATTTGCAGTTTATTTGATGTTAATTATACCTCAATAAAGCGATGAGAAAAAGTTTCCTAAACACTTGAAATGCAGTCTGTAGACAGCAGCATCAGCCCAGAAAGCTTATGAGAAATGCAGACTCTTGGGCCTCCCTCCTAAGTCAGAATCTGCAGTTTAACACGACCCGTGAGTGATTCTCATACACGTTAAATTTGACCTCTTATAGTGAATGTCTGGAACTCATTTCCCACCATGAGTTGTTAACGGAAAATTATATTCCCTACTCTGTTTTAGTCACTAAGAGCAACTGCCTACTGGGCATTCTTTGATGGTTACATTAGAAAGAGGTTTACCTGTTTGCTCTAGAGGATGAGCAGATTTTCAAGAATTTTCAATATGTTAAAGTCCAAACCAATTTTTAAAAGTCAATAATTACTAGTGTATCATATTTTACCTGTCCACCTTTCTAGGTGTGTTCTATAGGCTTTAATATTTACAGTGCTTTGGAAAAAATTATTTTCTGATCACAAAAGAAATGCTTATTATAGTAAACTTGGGAAGCAGAATCTGTAATTCTAGGAAGTAGAGTTATATTTAACCATCTCATTATCACCCTCAAAAGTTACTGAATACTAAAGATAGACTACAAAAAGGTAATGTATATATGACTTCTTGGAGGCAGCGCCTTGTATTCTAACATGCATATTTTTTAAATAATTAAAGCTAAATCTGAAGATCCCAGCTAAGTGGAAAAACTCACTGGGCTTGGAATAGCAGAATTCATTTTGAGACATGGGTTTACCATAGATTAATGAAGCTTAAGCTTCAGGATGCCTAACACTTGCTCGGGTCACTTCCAAAGCCCTTGGAGAGACCCTGGCAATATATTCACTAGGTCAAATGTTTCTGTAAAAGTTTCTAAATTATTTAAGACCATCGTCACATTGTATTCAAACTTCCATCATTTCTCTTCTGCAGTAAATGGCGCAGGAATAGCTACTGGCTTTTTTGAGACCTGGCTAAGGAAACAATAATTGACTTAGGGATATATTTCATTTGGGTTTAGTGGCATGCATTGACGGTTTGCAGTCATTTCCGTCTACTGTTAAATTATTATTCATTGTGGGTGTAGGACTGGCTTTCTGGAATTCACCTACTGCCCATTATGCCAACTCAGCCAGCACCATGTCACAGAGGTACAGGGCTAGAGGCGAGAGCTCTGTGACGCCGGGCACAGGAAATACACGGGCGACAGAGAAACAAGGTTTGAAAGAAAAGGAGAAACGAGCCCATTAAAAAATCCTCCCCACTCTCAAAAGTAAACAACTCTTAAGTGGAGGGATCAATTTTCTCAATGCCTAACCTAAAATGAAGGTTCTCATTCATCAGGAATCTAAGTAATGTCTTATATTCAATTGTAAGTGCACCGTACTTATTTTTGTTTTTGTGTGAAGCATAAAAATGGAATATATTGGAATTCTTGTATCTGTAGAAAACAAACTTGCAGTTGTTTTACCGAAAGGTATGCGTGGGGAGTCCAGCTGCTTGCCACTCAAAAGCCAGTAAACAGGCCAGGTTGGTAGAAAAGAAAGTTTGCTTTATTTCAGATGCTGGCGACTGGGCGGGTGGCAGGAGGGTGGCAGACATCTGTCCAAAGACTGACTCCACCCCTGACAAGCAGGGGGTGAGAGCATTATAGACAGAGTAGGGTGGGGCGGGCGGCTACATGCAGAAACAGCACAGTCATCTTCAAATTGGTCATCAGTGGTCTGACTAGCATCATCTTGGTTGTTTTAGGTACAGTTAATCTTCAGGGCTGGGGTGCACTTGTTTCCATTTCTTTGGGGTCAGTTCTCGGAATTGTGGCAGCTCAAGCCCTAGGTACAGTCTGGTCATCACATGGTTAGCTTCTCCTCCTGGTTTTTTAGTATCTATAAGACAGCTCACAGGATATGGCTCAGAATATTATCTATAGCCCTTGAGAAAGAACTAAAGGTCCTCCAGTGTGCTTGATGACTACATTATTATTTAGTCTCCTTATACTGTTTTCGTTTCAGCATTTCTCACTTCTCAGGTTAAACTTAGTCTTTGACTAAAGTTTTCCAGACAATAGGCAGACATATGGCCCTGATCCACTGCAGTTGTGCTACAGTAAGTCTGTACGTGAAGTCACATGTTTTATTCATCTTGATTAATGAGACCCTGCCTTAACATAGATAAATCTTTCCCTGAAGAGTACTAGAGATCCAAGAAAAACTAAGCAATAAATTGCCATTGAAACAGCCAAACATCCTGAAATATTATAACTCATATATGAGAGAAGCTTCATACATGTTTTCCCAAATTTGACAATAATCCTCAAAAAGTAGTAAGTTGCGAAGCTAAAACTTATAAACAGTAATAAAAAACCAATTGTGACCACCATGTTAAAAAGACAATACTGATTTTTCTATTTTCTTTAAACATTAAAAAATAACTGTTATATATAGCAAAGTGATCAAAAGTATACAAAAACAGCGGGGGAAATGATTGTAAATGGTGCCCCGAAAGTCTAGAGACACAGATAAATATACATAGTTGTCAAGAGCATTATTAATCTTAAAAAAAAATTACGTTTCTGGATTTTTTGACACCCTGTAGAAGTGCGTCAGGCAGTTACCAAATATTTTATGGTTTACCTGTGTGACGTTTGTGAGTTTTGCTAGCCTTTCAAATGTCATTTGTGAATTCTTTCTCATTCTATATATTCATTTCCCTAACTCTCTGCTTCTAACTTTTTGCTTTTTAACTAAATAGGGACCCCACAAATTGTATGAGCTTCAGTTCCAGCGAAACCAGGATGTGCTCTTCTACGAGTCTCAGAAACCGCGGGATTTCTCTGCAGCCTCAGTTTCTTTCACAGGAAAAAAAAAAAAAAAGGCATTTTCTCGGCATCTCCTTAAGAGTTACCAACAATTACTCCAACCACACAACTCTCTACAAGTGGGGAGGGTCTACAAGTGGGGAGGGTCTGACCCGAAGGGTAGGGCGCCCGCCAGGAGTCACCCTCTCCGCACAGACTGCACGCGGGTCCCGTCCGACCCCGCCCCTGCCGGACACCGCGAGCTGCGGGAAAGAACGGCAGGGCCGGGGCCGCTGGGCGTAGCACCAACCCTCCGGGAGGAACGAGGGCCGGAAGGGAACCGGGTGAGGGTTGGGTGGGGCGTTCGAAAGCTGCCGGGGTGGTGGGCGGGGCGGGTGGTGAAGGGGCGCAGCCCACAGACGACCCCCGGGGTGGGGGCGGGGCACCAGGCCGCAGCCCCTCTCCGGGAACTCTAGCGCCTACTCAGCGGCGGAAGTTCCGGTGTTGGTGAGCGGAGGTCATAGGTCAGCAGGAAGTCGATACGTGGCCGCCGCCTGTCCCCGCCGAGGAGGCGCAGCAGGCGGAGATGGCGGCGGTGCTAAGCGCAGAGCGACTCGAGGTCTCCGTCGATGGCCTCACGCTAAGCCCGGACCCGGAGGAACGACCCGGCGCGGAGGGCGCCCCGCTGCTGCCGCCGCCGCTGCCGCCGCCCTCGCCTCCAGGGTCCGGCAGGGGCCCGGGCGCCGCAGGGGAGCAGCCGGAGCCTGGGGAGGCGGTGGCTGGGGGCGCGGCGGAGGAGGCGCGGCGGCTGGAGCAGCGGTGGGGCTTCGGTCTGGAGGAGCTATACGGCCTGGCGCTGCGCTTCTTCAAAGGTGAGCCTGACAGGCCCCACCCCCGCCGCCTCTGCCGGGCCTTGGGGAGACTGGACCCGAGTAGCCCTGACCTACCCGTGCGGGACCGCGGCGACTGGAGCTGGGCTCTGTCCTTGGGGGTACTCGAAGTTTGTCACTATCCGCTTGGTCACTGGGTCACACTCCTAGGGGCCTGGAACCTTGGTTTAGCTTTCCGGGTCCTGCCTCCCGGAGGTTACCTAGATTTAGTTTCTCGGTTTTCCAGGATCCTGGATGGAAGAATGAGTTCTCTTTCCCAGAGGTTCCCAATCTGGGATTTTTTGTTTTTTAACAGTCGCATTCTTTTTCTTGTTTCTTGTGACTGGCACGTAAGAACCACCGATTTTTGCCCTCCTATAGTGGAAGAAATTTTTTCATGGGTTCTATTCTTAACGCTTTCCATTCATTCTGGGGATCCAAAACTCGAATAGGGCTTAATCACCTGGCAGTATTGATATGGCAGAGAGAAAGAAGTATTAAGCTAATCCTTTCTAGCTTGTCAAACTCTAAGTTAGAGAAGGGATAGCTGCTGTGTTCTAGCGACTTCTAGATGGTTAAAATTTTTCCAGTGTCCAAGAGTGGATTCTCACATAAAGGCCTAAAAGTAGCCTCTGTATTTCTCACAATTAGTTGTAGTAAATCTTGTCTTAGACCAAAATTGTGGTCTTGGATTTGTTTTGTTTTTTTTAATTGGGTGATTCACTTAGTCAAATGGTGAGTCACATGACCTTGTCAGTAGGAAAGACTGATGAGATATTTAGATCTCGTGGGGCAGACAAACAGGGAGAAACATCGGCAAATGAAACTTTAAAAGTGGTTGCTAGGTTCTATATACATTCCAAAACAGCATATTTATGACCTTTCCCCAGAGGGAGTACCTTTTGGAGTATATATTTTACTAGCTGAAGTTGAGTCGTTGAAACTAGTGATACATTCAAAAGTTACTTGTTTTCTCTGAAAATAATTGTGCAGACTGATGATAGCCTTTCTTGTATAAATTTTACAGAAAATTTAGTCATTCTCCATTCATTGCATTTAAAAAAATTTTTTTATTAGGGTAAAAGATTGTTTTACAATGTTGTATTAGTTTCTCCTGCACAGCAGAGTGAATCAGCTGTTCATATGTATATACCCTCTGTTTTTAGGATTTTCTTCCCACAGAGAAAGAAATGTGGGAAATGTCAGAGAAATGTCACCACAGAGCATTGAGTAGAGTTCCCTGTGCTCTCCAGTAGGTTCTCATTAGTTATTTTATATATAGATACATAGTAGTGTGTATATGTCAGTCCCATTCTCCTAATTCATCCCACCCCCTAGTTCCCCTCTGGTATCTATACTCACTGCATTTTCTATTAAAAAGTTTACCCTTGAAATATTCATGGTCGTTGCACTATTAGTTCAGCCCTCTACTAGTTTGGGGAACTGGTAATGGCTAATGTGTTTCGGCGGAGGCAGCAATGGCACCCCACTCCAGTACTCTTGTCTGGGAAATCGCATGGACGGAGGAGCCTGGTGGGCTGTGGTCCATGGGGTCGCACAGAGTCCGACACGACTGAAGTGACTTAGCAGCAGCAGCAGCAATGAGTTTTGGAACACTTGACCCTTAGATCACTGGCTTGAATTTAGAGTTTCCTGAGGTGATGATATACTACTGCTTACATAAAAACCTGGTGGTTTTTGTAAAATTTATATGACTATATTTTACTTTAAATTTTTATTCTTGAAACTTATGTTTCCAGTGTATGATAAGATTAAAGTGTATCTTAGCAGAACAATGTGTAAGAATAGAGAAGAATGAACTTCTGGTCCTAACTTTTGCCACATGACTAACAAATGAATAATTTTATCTTCTGAGTCTGTATTATTTGAAGATAGTAGTAGTGTCTTCTTTGAAAAATTAAAACACTGTTAATGTGCAATAAATTTAGCATTGCTTGGGAGTCAAGTTTGGACTCTTTTTTTAATTTTTTTTTAAGTCGTTCAGTCATGTCAGACTCTTTGCGACCCCATGGACTATACAGTCCATGGAATTCTTCAGGCCAGAATACTAGAGTGGGTAGCTTTTCCCTTCTCCACAGGACTTTTTTTTTTTTTAATACACTAGGCAGCCTTCGTGACCCCAGTTCCCCAACCAAGAATTGAACCTAGGCCACAGCAGTGAAAGTACCAAGTCCTAACCACTGGACTGCCAGGGAAGTCCCTTTCGATTCTGTTAACCTACTCCTAGCCAATTAACTTTTTTCTTTGAGACTCAGTTTGTTTCTGTCCATGGGATTTTCCAGGCAATAGTACTGGAGTGGATTGCCATTTCCTTCTCCAGGGATCTTCCCAACCCAGTGCTTGAACCCGGGTCTCCCTCATTGTAGATGGACGCTTTACCATCTGAGCCACCAGGGAAGTACATAGATATATATGACTGGATTAAATGAAATTTGACATCTCACATTCACGATTTAGTGCTCTAAACCTCCCATTATTTTAACATGTTTGTCAAATTTAAGACTCTTAGGGGAACCAGTAATTTGGGAACTTAGTTACAGGTCACCATAGAGGGAAAAAGCTACATTGATAAGTATGGTTCAGGAAGTTCCAAAGCTCTCAAAGTGGTATCCAAGTACTTAAAAAGAGAAATAACGGTCTGGCAATTAAAAGGTACATTTTTGCATGGATCATTACATAGTTAGCAGTGAAGAAGCTGTTAGTATATGAGGTTACTGATTTAGGTTGAGGGGAGGGAGGAAGGATCTAAAAGCAGTCAGAAGGGTTATGGAAAGTGGGGTGAGTGAAGTGTTGCTGCCTTTGAATTAATGTGTGAAAAACCCTTTTTCCTGCATAATACTTGACATTTTTATCAGTCTTGCGGGGACTTTAATAAATCACTATTTTGTGGTTTTGTATCTCACATGAATTAGAAATAACATTACATTTTATCTTTTGCTGTGGGATAAATATGAATCTTGAAAGCATGGGCATCTTTTTTGATTGAAAATGACTTGAATTAAGAATCAGGAACCCTGTTTCTTATTCTATCTCTATCACAGTGATCATAGGCCAGTGACTGAATCCATTGTGTCAACTGCCTATGCTCTTAGTTTTTGATGGTAAAAGTGAAATAATAGATGAAAATATTGGCAAATGTAAGTTAGCATTTTATCACCTAAGCTGAGTTGTTGAATCCTTATTATGGGTACAGCTTTATATTAGGCTACCACTGTAAATGAATAGTATATTCCCTTTTGCTGTTATGAAACTTATAGTCCAAGGAGTTAAAGCCTCAGTGGCACTGCAGCACAGTGTGGAGGATCCAGAGAGCAGAGACCCTTCCAGAGAAGGGAAAGTTCTGTGTGTCTGGGAAATGGCAAGTAGGGATTAGGTAGTTTGATGGAGAGAACTGGGAAGCTAAGTTGGTATCATATCCATATAAGGACTTGAATGGCATTGTAAATAGCAAGATTAAGCTGATTTTCTTACCTGTTTGGGTTACAGACTAAATTGGTTGCCTTTACTGGAGCCTTTATACTTCTTGGATATAGTTACCTGGGAAGTTGTGTTTTGGTTTTTAGAGTTCTTAGAATTGAGGTTTTCCTTCTCTAATAACTTTATTACCTCACTCCATTAGCTGGTAGGTGGTTGCATTCATTTAAAATTCTAGACTAATAATTGCTGCCAGTTATTGAGCAGATGTTTGCTAAATATCAGGTACTATTTTGAGAGCTCTTATGATAGATGCTCAAATTGTACCATCTTTAGCAAGTGGTAGGTCTCTTCAGATTGGCTCCTAAGTTCCTTTGACATGACTAATAGTCTTCATACCTTCTTTGCCCTCTGGTATAATGAAATAGTCCAGATTCATCATATGCATTTCCTGCCTCCATTGCAATCAGCCATTTCTCCAAAGAGACTTGGTTCCTTTAGTGGAAAGTGGCATTTGAAGAGCCATAATCAGGATGCTGGCAGTGGGCGCTCATTGCTACTAGATTGGTCATTATTTCAGTAGACAGATCTAGGGGTGTGTGTGTGCGGGGGGCGGTAATGTGTGTGTGGAGTGATAAGTTTTTGAGAGTATGATATGTAAAAGGAAGCTGTAGTCAAATTTGGAGGGAACTAAAGTTTTAGACTCAGTTTTTCTATGGAATTGTTAATGCATTTCCACTAACATTGCTATCTATTACATGGTGTTATGTTGCTGATAACAGAGAAGCAATTATATGGACATACTGAATGGTTCCATTTTCTTCTGTCTTTAAATATATGCACTTCCAAGAACTTTTATAAATGGCTCCATTAATGTTTTAAAATACTGTAAAGCTGTAATTTATTCTTCGGTGACACATATAATTAGTGTGTGCTTCCTGGACTTAAGTGGACTAGCCTCAGATAATTTCAGGTTTAATTGTTACTACTGAATGTCTGTTAAAGTTTGAGTTTATTTTCCTCTTCTTTATTGTCTTTAGGTATAAGTGTATAGCATAGAACGATGCAGAGACCTGAGACAAAGAAAGAAAATTATAACCACCAGGAATATAATGCCTTTTAAACATCTCTTCTTATTTGCTATTTCATGTTAGATTTGAACTGAACTAAAATTTTCCTTTGAATACGGGGTATTCAAGGATATATATATGTGTTTATATTTATGGATGTTTTATTGTGATTTTAATATTTACCTGAGGCCTCCCCTTTGTTTACTACCCCTGCGGAAAAGTATACAAGTCATAAGTGATGCTTGATGAATTTTTGCAAATGAGTACACTGTGGTAACCAACCCCCAGAAGATGTTTACTTTTGTCAGTTAGCTAAAATGAGAGCTTCTCTGCTTAAGTATTTAGAAGTTGAGCTCTGGAGTGAATACTACCTGGGGTACTACTTCCTCGTTCTGTCACTCAGTTATTTAAATTCTGCCTTCCTTTACTCAGATTATTTATAAACTTTTAGCAGAGTACCTAGCAGTTGGTATCCTGTGACTGCCTATGTTGAAGAGGAGAGATTACCAAGAATTTATTATGGAGTGTGATCAACTTTTATTAAGCACTTCATGCAGGCTAGGCAGTTTACAGGGTTGCATATTCATTAACTCAGAAATACTGCATTTATTATACTTTATTATAAGTAGTACAAGAATATATCAAATATATAAAAAATATATCACTTTTTTCCTTAATTGAACATGGGGAAAATGTGGTTTTAATTTTAATATTTCTAAAAGATGGATTTTATTCGATGTGTGTTCTCTGCCACGCAACAGTGATAGGGCCACAAAAGAAAACAGATTTGAGCTTCGGCTGCTTTGGTGGAAGTACAGTATCTGGAATGAGAGAAGAGAGAGATGGTCCTGCTCTCATCCACGCAGTTCAGACAATCGCTGGATCCTGCTTTCAGTTTGAGGGATCGTTCACAGAGTTAAAGACAAAATGGAGCTAATTCAGAAGAAAGCAACTTGTATATTGTGGGAATTTGAATCCCTGCCATCATTATAATAGCTGCTGCTTAGTGAGTGTCTGCTCTATGCAAGGCACTGTGTCAAGACTTTGGAACACATTATTTCCACCCCTCACAAGAAAGAGAAGTTATTTTCTCCATTTTTTGATAGCAAAACTGAGGCTCAGAAAGGTTATCTGTATTTTGTACTTAGTAAATAACAGAACTGAGATTTAAACACAAGTCTTTAGGAGTTAAGTATGAGTGAATAAGCTGAAAATATTTTGCCTAAAGAATAGAGAACTCAGGGCAAGTATAATGTGCAGTATTTTGTGGCATTTGTTTGTTTTTGAGGTCTGACCTGTTAGATGTGTTTTATTTAATGTCGAGGACTAGAAATAGACGCTGTGGATAAAATTGAGAAGAATCTAATCAGAATAAAGAGCTAAAAATTACAGCTATCCATCCAAACATGGAATAGACTGTTTGAGACAATGAATTCCCATCACCAGGAAGTGTTCAAGCATATGTTAACAATTACTAGGTGGTTATGCTTTTGATTTCTTTATCATAATCTTTTATGTATCTGCCTCAGATTTTTTTCTTTGCTCTTACTGTGAGGGATATATAAAATATTTTATAGTTATACTGTCTAAACTGATAACATTCATAGAATACAGAAACTCTGTACTTTCATTTCTCCCTTCCTCACATAAGTTGTATGATGTGTCCAGTAACAAATTATTGTAGACCAAGTGGTTATGTAGAGAGGATTTGAACTTTGTGCAGTTCAGCCATCTATCTTTAATATCCTTTCCAACCCATAGATTTTATTAGCTTTCATTTCATAAGATAAAGACTAGAAGGAACGTTGAAATAATTTGTTATATTTCTCTATCTTTCCCTCCAGAGAGAAAATAAAAATATTTATCAGTAAACTTACTCTAGCAATTGATGTGTGAGACTAATAACCTTTTGTATAATTAATTTCAGGTGGAAGGGTAATCATTTAGTGCTTTGGGCGTGGTCGCTGTGATTATAACACTATTACCAAAATTATTTATGCTGTCTTATTAGAACTGTAAAGTTAAATACTTAAAATTTAATAGGAATGTAATCTAGAAGCCTTTTCATACTGTCATGGGGTTCTTTTGATGAGGGTGAAAAAGCTGGCTTGAAACTCAACATTTAAAAAACTGACATCATGGCATCTGATCGCATCACTTCATGACAAATAGAAGGGGGGAAGGTGAAAGCACATTTTTATTTTATTTTCTTGGGCTCTGAAACCACTGTGGACGGTGACTGCAGCCATGAAATTAGAAGATGTTTGCTCCTTGTAAGAAAAACTATGAGAAACCTAGACAGCGTATTAAAAAGCCAAGACATCACTTTGCTGACAAAGGTCCATATAGTTAAAGCTGTGATTTCTCCAGTAGTCATGTGGGTGTGAGAGTAGGACTGTAAAAGAAGGCTGAGAGCCGAAGAATTGATACTTTTTAATTGTGCTGTAGAAGACTCTTGAGAGTCCCTTGAATTGCTGTCAAACCAGTCAATCCTAAAGGAAATCAACCCTGAATATTCATTGGAAGAACTGAAGCTCCAACACTTTGGCCACCTGATGTGAAGAGCAGACTCATTGGAAAAGACCCTGATGCTGGAAAAGATTTTGGGCAGGAGGAGAGGAGGGTGGCAGAGTATGAGATGGTTAGATAGCATCACTGACGAAATTAAAATGAATGTGAGCAAATTCCAGTAGATAGTGGAGGACAGAAGAGCCTGGCATGCGGCAGTCCATGGGGTCACAAAGAGTCAGAAACAACTTAGCAGCTGAACAACAACAGATCTAGAAGCCGTTTCTATCTTTATTAACTTGGGAAAATGTGTTACCTCAAATTTAGTGGCTTGAAACAACACATACTGTTTTATAGTCCTGGAGGGTTAGTAGTTCAGAATGGGTCTCACTGGCTTAGGATCAAAGTGTCACCTGGGCTGTGTTCCTTCTGGAGACTGTAGGGGAGAATCTGTTGCCTTGCTTTTTCCACCTTCAGGAGTCACCTGCATGCTTTCACATGTGACCCCCTTCTTCCATCTTCAGAGCTAGCAGCGTAACACCTTCATACCTCCATCTGTCTGTTCTTTCTCTTCTTCTATTTTTAAGGACTCCTGTGACTACTTTGTGCCCATATGGGTAGTCTGGGGTAAGGTCAGCTACAACTTTAATTCCCCCTTTTCATGTAACCTAATATATTCACAGGAATATACTATAGATTGTGGGGATTGGGATGTGGATGTCTTTTGAGGGGAGTATTATGCCTACCACACGTTGTAATCTCTTATGAACTAATTACTGAAATGGAGCAAATGTGTTTATTCATTTTACCTTTTTATCAAAGTGGAAACCAAGGCAATTAGGCCAAGTTGTAATATAAAATTTATAATGAAAAATATCCATCCCCCTGTTTCTTTTCCCATCGCCAAGACCCTCTCCCCCAAGGCAGCCACTTTCCATTATTTTAACTGTTTCTCCTGGTATTTGTCTTCACTTTCCTGCTGCTGCTTTTTTTTTTTTTTTAAAGCAACTTATATATATGTGCCTCTCTCTTCCTCCTTCCCAAACTCCCAATTTTATGATACCACATTTGTGATTAAATCACTCAGTTGTTTCTATTTGTGTTATTTATAGCCGAGACAGATCACACACTTTGATTATATTTTGGTTCTTATGCAAACTCTTTGTCTTTTGTGTGGTTAGAAGTAATTATCATTTGTTTTCTTTGTTCTCAGGTAAACTCTTTTTTAAAAAAAAACATCTCTCCTAGATGTCTTAAATTTTTGATCCAGTCTTGGCTTTCTCCTTTGTTGAGTCTCTACTTACTGTCATCCTGAAAATTTCTTTCACCTCTCTGTGATGTTGAAATTTCTTCTGGAATTCCTTTTCTTGTAGACTTTTTTTTTTTCCTTTTGGAAAATTTCTTTTTACACTCCCCCTTGCCCCCAACCATGTTGGGAGCTTTCTCAAATGTTGGGTGATTCTTGGGCATTCATTCTTTAAAGGGTAAGGCATTGGAGAGCCAACTATAACCTTGAGTACAGCTTTTATTGTAGGTGATGAGGCAGAAGTTTCATTGAGGATCTGTAAATATCATTACCTTTCAAACCAGTATGTGCCGGTGTTTTAGGCCAGTTTTTTTAATGAAAATATTCCTTTCCCCTGCCTGGCGTGTATGAATCTAGTTGCCAATATTTTGGCAGTAGACAGGAGAAGGGAGCATGGGTGGAAGTCGTTTACCATTTACTAGGGTAACGTTCATTTCATTTCTCTTTTCAGTCCTGCAGCTTAGTCTTAGGCTAATGTCCTCCCACCTGAGTATATGTGATTTGTGTTCTCGGTATATACTGCCTCTGCTAAAGTAGGGGAAAGGTAGCCATCTGTCTGCTTGGGGTTGGGTAGGTAAGGGTACGTGCTCTTTAGATAGTTTTTAAGCCCAAATTCCTATTTTTATCTAGACTCCAACTTTTAATGAACCTGGTATCTTCAATTCCTGAGCCTTTTCAGTGTTCTCTAAATTAGCTTCCTTATTCCTTTTAGTGGCGTATCGTTGAGGATCAGATGTAATTGTGTATATTCAGTTCACCAGGTTTAACAGAAGTTTGTGCTCAGTTGCTAAGTTGTGTCCGACTCTTTGCAACTCCATGGACTGTCACCCACCAGGCTTAGACTTTGTCTATGGGATTTCCTAGGCAAGAATACTGGCGTGGAAGTTTAACTATATGTTTTCTATCCTTTATTTGAATTTTTTTAATTCAGTATTTAAAATATTGAAGTTAGTTTGGCTTTTGCATTTCTTCCCTTAGTCCAGGGTCAGCAAACATTTTCAGTAAGTCAGTCCAGTTCAGTTTAGTGGCTCAGTCGTGTCTGACTCTTTGCAACCCCATGAACCACAGCACGCCAGGCCTCCCTGTCCCACCACCAACTCCTGGAGTCCACCCAAACCCATGTCCATCAAGTCAATGATGCCATCCAACCATCTCATTCTCTGTTATCCCCTTCTCCTCCTGCCCTTAATCTTTCCCAGCATCAGGATCTTTTCCAATGAGTCAGCTCTTCACATCAGGTGGCCAAAGTACTGGAGTTGCAGCTTCAACATCAGCCCTTCCAGTGAACACCCAGGACCGATCTCCTTTAGAATGGACTGATTGGATCTCCTTGCAGTCCAAGGCACTCTTCAAGAGTCTTCTCCAACACCACACCTCAAAAGCATGAATTCTTCGGCGCTCAGCTTTCTTTATAGTCCAACTCACATCCATACATGACCACTGGAAAAACCATAGCCTTGACTAGACAGACCTTTGTTGACAAAGTGATGTCTCTGCTTTTGAATATGCTATCTAGGTTGGTCTTAACTTTCCTTCCAAGGAGTGAGCATCTTTTAATTTCATTGCTGCAGTCACCATCTGCAGTGATTTTGGAGCCCAGAAAAATGAAGTTAGCCACTTTTCCACTGTTTCCCCATCTATCTGCCATGAAGTGATGGGACCACATGCCATGATCTTAGTTTTCTGAATGTTGAGCTTTAAGCCAACTTTTTCGCTCTCCTCTTTCACTTTCATCAAGAGGCTCTTTAGTTCTTCTTCACTTTCTGCCATAAGGGTGGTGTCATCTGCACATCTGAGGTTACTGATATTTTTCCTGGCAATCTTGATTCCAGCTTGTGCTTCCTCCAGCCCAGTGTTTCTCATGATGCATAGAAGTTAAATAAGCAGGGTGACAATATACAGCCTTGACGTACTCCTTTTCCTATTTGGAACCAGTCTGTTGTTCCATGTCCAGTTCTAACTGTTGCTTCCTGACCTGCATACAGGTTTCCAAACAGGCAGGTCAGGTGGTCTGGTATTCCCATATCTTTCATAATTTTCCACAGTTTATTGTGATCCACACAGTCAAAGCCTTTGGCATAGTCAATAAAGCAGAAACAGATGTTTTTCTGGAACTCTCTTGCTTTTTCCATGATCCAGCGGATGTTGGCAATTTGGTCTCTGGTTCCTTTTCCTTTTCTAAAACCAGCTTGAACATCTGAAAGTTCACAGTTCACATATTGCTGAAGCCTGGCTTGGAGAATTTTAAGCATTACTTTACTAGCGTGTGAGATGAGTGCAATTGTGCGGTAGTTTGAGCATTCTTTGGCATTGCCTTTCTTTGGGATTGGAATGAAACTTGACCTTTTCCAGTCCTGTGGCCACTGCTGAGTTTTCCAAATTTGCTGGCATACTGAGTACAGCACTTTCACAGCATCATCTTTCAGGATTTGGAAGAGCTCAACTGGAATTCCATCACCTCCTCTAGCTTTGTTTGTAGTGATGCTTTCTAAGGCCCACTTGACTTCACATTCCAGGATGTCTGGCTCTAGGTCAGTGATCACACCATTGTGATTATCTGGGTCGTGAAGATCTTTTTTGTACAGTTTTTCTGTGTATTCTTGCCACCTCTTCTTAATATCTTCTGCTTCTGTTAGGTCCCTACCATTTCTGTCCTTTATTGAGCCCATTAGCCCTTGACTGTGTGGATCACAATAAACTGGAAAATTCTGAAAGAGATGGGAATACCAGACCGCCTGATCTGCCTCTTGAGAAATTTGTATGCAGGTCAGACTTTTTCTGGGCTCCAAAATCACTGCAGATGGTGACTGCAGCCATGAAATTAAAAGACGCTTACTCCTTGGAAGGAAAGTTATGACCAACCTAGATAGCATATTCAAAAGCAGAGACATTACTTTGCCAACAAAGGTTCGTCTAGTCAAGGCTATGGTTTTTCCTGTGGTCATGTTTGGATGTGAGAGTTGGACTGTGAAGAAGGCTGAGTGCCGAAGAATTGATGTTTTTGAACTGTGGTGTTGGAGAAGACTCTTGAGAGTCCCTTGGACTGCAAGGAGATCCAACCAGTCCATTCTGAAGGAGATCAGCCCTGGGATTTCTTTGGAAGGAATGATGCTAAAGCTGAAACTCCAGTCCTTTGGCCACCTCATGTGAAGAGTTGACTCATTGGAAAAGACTCTGATGCTGGGAGGGATTGGGGGCAGGAGGAGAAGGGGACAACAGAGAATGAGATGGCTGGATGGCATCACTGACTCGATGGATGTGAGTCTGAGTGAAGTCCGGGAGTTGGTGATGGACACGGAGGCCTGGCATGCTGCGATTCTTCGGGCGATTCTTCGGGTCGCAAAGAGTCAGACGTGACTGAGCGACTGATCTAATCTGATCTGATCTTGCATGCAATGTTCCACTGGAATCTCTAATTTTCTTGAGGCCATTCTAGTCTTTCCCATTCTATTGTTTTCCTCTATTTCTTTGCTTTGATCGCGGAGGAAGGCTTTCTTATCTCTCCTTGCTGTTCTTTGGAACTCTGCATTCAAATGGGTATATCTTTCCTTTTCTCCTTTGTTTTTCCCTTCCTTTCTTTTCACAGCTATTTGTAAGGCCTCCTCAGACAGGCATTTTGCTTTTTTGCATCTCTTTTTCTTGGGGATGGTCTTGATTCCTGTCTCTTGTACAATGCCACAA
Source organism: Bos indicus x Bos taurus (assembly GCF_003369695.1). NCBI lineage: Eukaryota > Metazoa > Chordata > Mammalia > Artiodactyla > Bovidae > Bos > Bos indicus x Bos taurus. The sequence continues at coordinate 28,515,362 of NC_040091.1, read as the reverse complement.
ACCTCCATCCATAGTTTATCAGGCAGTCTTGTCTATCAGATCTAGTCCCTTAAATCTGTTTCTTACTTCTACTGTATAGTCATAACGGATTTTCAGTAAAGGGTTAGATATAAATATTTTAGACCTTAAGGACCGTATGTGGTCTGTCTTCATATTCTTTGTTTTTTGTTTGTCTGTTTCTGCTTGTTTTTAAAAGATTAAAAAAAAAAATTCTTAGCTCACAGGTCTTAAAAAAACAGTTGTGCGGGGGGGGCGGGGAGAACGATGGCTGAGTATGACTTACTACTAGTTAAAGCGGATGTTACCCAAACCAGTGGGAAAAAGTTAAAGATAAATGAATTTAAACAACTGTGGGCAGAGTTGGTCTAGTCTGCCAATCCCTGCTTTAGTCTGTATCCTTTAGGTAAAATAGATTTTTAACCTGACTTTTGGTCGTCAATCTTATTGAAAATAAACTTTTTTTAATATAATTATCACTGGACAGATGCTAACACGTGATCCCTTTTAGTCCATTTGATTGAAAATGGCCAGCTTTGTACTCAGCTTCTCCAGGTAGTAGAAGTAGTCATTTTCTGCTTTTCATTGGTGTGTTTTCACACGCTTGCATCTGAACAATAGCTCTGCAGCTTCTTTCCAGCATAATTTATATTTGTCTTTTTGGTTGCCATAGAAGGCGGTTTTCCAAATTGATTGGATTGACTCTATAAATGCAGGGACCAAGGGAAATGGCTCTCTTCCTTAATGGCAGGACTGAAGAGCTTTCCTTTAGGACTGTGGCCCTGACTATAAAGATTTTTGAGTTTCAGCAAGACTTTTTCTGTCTATGCAGTTACGGTAGTAACTTCTTTTCTGCTATGTTTAATGCCTTTGGAACCAAAAATAATTTAGGAAAGAGAATTCCCTGGTGGTCCAATGGTTAGGATGTGGCGTTTTCACTGGTCAGGGAACTAAGATCTCACAAGCCTGAGGGCACAGACAAATTTAAAATAAAAGTAATAATAAAATATAGTTAAAAAGTAATTCAAGAGAAAGTTATTTTCATCTAATGTAGAAAAACTAAATAAACCCTCCTAGTGTGCGAACTCGAGCCATCTGAAGAGTGAAAGAGAAGTAATTTTTTTGTAACACTATAATAGTCTGCCTAATGATACTGATCTGGGGGGGTTCACTTTCTGTACTCTTTGAGGTTTAGAATGTCAACATGATGTGGGTTGTCCTATACTAAAGGTGGTTGGGATCCTTGGTTTATCCTCCTGGGTTTTGTGTAGTTCTCAGGAGAAAATAAATGCTCTGTTACTCTCATCCTAAAGGCTGAAAGGTTAAGTTCCCTTCACTTTTTAAAAATGTTTGCTATAAAAGGAAGAAAGCATATGTGTATTTGATATAAAAGTACATATGCATATTGGAAATCAGAAAATAAAAGTGAGAGAAGAAAAAAAAATCTGTAATCCGATCTCTTAGGAATAAGTGTTAACTTTTGGTATGTTTCCCCCATGGCTGGGCTTCCCTGGTGGCTTAGCATTAAAAAAAAAAAAAAGAAAAGAATGTGCCTGCAATGCAGGAGCAATAGGAAACACAGGTTTGAGCCCTGGGTAAGGAAGATCCCCTGGAGAAGGGCATGGCAGCCCACTCCAGTACTTTTGCCTGGAGCATCCCATGGGCAGAGGAGCCTGGCAGGATACAGTCCATAGGGTCTCTTAAGAGTTGGACACGACTGAAGCAACTTTGTAAATTTTGGAGACTAATCCCTTATCGCTCATATAGTTGCTTATAGTAGTCTCTTAGGATCCTTGGTATTTCTGTGGAGTCAGTTGTAACTTCTCCTTTTTCATTTCTAATGTTATTGATTTGAGTTCTCTCCCTTTTTTTCTTGATGAGTCTAGCTAAAGGTTTATCAATTTTGTTTGTCATTTCAGAGAATCAAATAAGAGGGGGGAAAAAGAAAAATTAGCAAATGTATAAAGATTCTGTGGAAATGCCAGTAAAATTCATAAGAATGGATGTACTGTTTTATTCTCACAAAGATTGACCTTTACAGTCAGTTTCTTCTTTAGAGAGATTTCTTGGGCATGGTTTTGCTGTGGTGAGTGTCTATTAACAAAGCTTGTGCTTAGCACTGGCTTTCATGGTGGTGAGCAAATTTGAGTGCTTGACCAGAACTTACACTTAAAAACATATTCCTTTTTTGAAAAATCCTTTATGGATTGGCAGTATATTCTTACTCCTGTCTGGCATATAAAGGGCAGATATTAAAATGACATCTAAATATCCTGAAACCCCCCCTCCCTCTGTTGATGAGTCATCTTTTAGGGTCACGGTTAGACTAACACCTGCTGAAAAATGGGTACAGTTTCCTTGTTGACTCACCCTCTGCTAGTTTGCACTGCCGAATACTTGAAGTAAAGGAGCAGATTTATGGTAAGAAATGGACCCTCTCTCCATTAAAGTAACTTTATAGTAGTCATCTTTTTAAAAAATATGTACTTTTAATTTTGATTTTATTTTTGGCTGTGCTGGGTCTGCGTTGCTTTTCTCTATTTATGGAGAGCAAGAGCTACTCTCTAGTTGCTGTTTCTCATTGCAGTGGCTTCTGTTGTTGCAGAGCAGGGGGCCTAGGGCACGTGGGCTTCAGTAGTTGTGGCTCCTGGGCTCTAGAGCATGGGCTTTAATAGTTGGGGCACACTCACTCAGTTGCTTTGCAGCGTTTGGGATCTTCCCAGATCAGGAATTGGACCCATGTCTCCTGCATTGGCGGGCAGATTCTTTACCACTAAGCCACCAGGAAAGCCCTAAAATACTTTTTTTCATACCCACTGGTCTTATCTGTTAGCTTCAGATCATCTCCCTGAAGCAAATGATTCGTGTGTGTATTTGAAAATTGCTATATTACATGACTGATCAGAAAAGTGGTCTTCCAGTGAATAAAGTTTCCATTTGATGTTATCTTTATTGATTTTTATCTTTATCTTTATTGAAGGGGTCAAAGCAACCACTTTAATAGAATTTAGGTGTTTGTTTGTTTTTTTTTTTAAAGGAAAAACAAAATCTCAGGGATCCTGATGGAACAAAGCAGAGAGTCTACCCTTGAGGGTATGCTGTCTACCCTTACTGTTTCTCAGGCTCACTATATCTTCTTTTTTTATCTCGACTCACCAGCAGCATATTTTTCTTTTATAAGGCTCAAGATAACATGAACAGTTAAGTTGGCACCTGTTTGGTTTATCTTTCATCTCATAAGCTAAGATCAAGGTTGGAGCTGTTTTTCAAATCATCACTTTTGGGGAATGTGAGAAGAAAGTTGTCTGGGCTATGTTTCTCTGAGGCGTAATTAGCATAAGAAAACTTTTGGTGACTAATATGTACAAAATTAAGGTAGATGCTAGAAGAAGCTTATAAGCATCTTGAAAATTGAAAAAGACTTTTTGGTAAAAAGTTGCCACTATTTCACATTTTTTTAACACTGTTATCTTAGAATACAGAGTTCTGGCAGGCTAATTTTGTTAAAAAGAAAGATGTATATGTGTAATCACCCATTTTTACATAGTTGTAAACATAAAATTATTTTTTAGTATCTGTTTTTATGCTGCTAGTTTTCATTAATACATCATAAGTATTCTCTGAAATGATATATAGCCCTTATATTGTCATTTTAAATAGCTGTATAATCTATTCAGCAGATTACTGTAATTTAAGTATTGTGTTATTGTTGAATAATTAGATTTTAAATAACGCAGCAGTTAACAGGTGTAACACCGTTTTTAAGATAATTTTTCAAGGCAGTATTTAGAAAAGAATTTATTAGACTTGTTGGTTTTTACATGAGAGATAATGTAAAGATGTATTTTGGTTTTCTAAACTCATCTGTTTTGCTCAATTTTTATTATATATTACGTTGAAATTAAACCAATAAATTGGTCCAACCTAAACAGTTGAAACAAGTCATGTTATTACCTTTCTGACATTTTTTCCTAAACACTAAAATAATTGTTTATCTCAGTATAATTTTTAATAATTTGTTTGCAGTGTATTTATACCTGAAATAATACACCTAGACACAATTATATACTGGATTGCCAAGTTACACATTTTTAATTGAGCTCAGTGGTTTGTAAACTCCAGGAGGCTGATGAATCCTGGTGTCTCAGTCAGTTCAGTTCAGTCGCTCAGTCGTGTCCAACTCTTTGCGACCCCGTTAATCGCAGCAAGCCAGGCCACCCTGTCCATCACCAACGCCCGGAGTTCACTCAGATTCACGTCCATCAAGTCGGTGATTCCATCCATACATGTCATCCTCTGTCATCCCTTTCTCCTCCTGCCCCCAACCCCTCCCAGCATCAGGGTCTTTTCCAATGAGTCAACTCTTCACATGAGGTGGCCAAAGTATTGGAGTTTCAGCTTTAGCATCATTCCTTCCAAAGAAATCCCAGGGCTGATCTCCTTCAGAATGGACTGGTTGGATCTCCTTGCAGTCCAAGGGACTCTCAAGAGTCTTCTCCAACACCACACCTCAAAAGCATCAATTCTTTGGCGCTCAGCTTTCTTCACAGCCCAACTCTCACATCCATACATGACTACTGGAAAAACCATAGCCTTGACTAGATGGACCTTTGTTGGCAAAGTAATGTCTCTGCTTTTGAATATGCTATCTAGGTTGGTCATAACTTCCCTTCCAAGGAGTAAGTGTCTTTTAATTTCATGGCCGAAGTCACCATCTGCAGTGATTTTGGAGCCCCCCAAAATAAAGTCTGACACTGTTTCCACTGTTTCCCCATCTATTTCCCATCTATTTCTATTTCCTATGATTTGTATGCAAGGGCTCAATAAATATTTACTAAGTTGAATGAATGAATATACAAAAGGTCTTATAGTGTTCATAATTGAAACAGACTTCTAAGAGTTAGATTTTAAAATGGGAACTGCCTTTTAGTTGGTATATATAGACCTTTGCATAATCCTTTTCTAAAAGCTTTAGAGGAAGTGCCTACTTCTGGTGCTAATTGTTTAGTGATACTGTTTGCTCAGTAACAAAGACAGATGGCAGGTCCACAGGTTTCTGAGTTGTTACAATTTTTATTAAATATAGATAAGGTCAGTGCCACAGTTTTGTCTTTTTTCAAGTATTGATGAGTTCTTATTGAAAAAAATTCAGATTGAAGTATATGTATGTGTAATTATATAGAAGTACAACCAGTCCATTCTAAAGGAGATCAGTCCTGGGTGTTCTTTGGAAGGAATGATGCTAAAGCTGAAACTCTAGTACTTTGGCCACTTCATGCGAAGAGTTGACTCATTGGAAAAGACTCTGATGCTGGTAGGGATTGGGGGAAGGAGGAGAAGGGGACGACAGAGGATGAGATGGCTGGATGGCATCACTGACTCGATGGACGTGAGTATGGGTGAACTCCGGGCGTTGGTGATGGACAGGGAAGCCTGGCGTGCTGCCATTCATGGGGTCGCAAAGAGTCGGACACGACTGAGCGACTGAACTGAACTGAACATAGACATAATTCTTTTCAGTCCCCACTGTCTTTAACAGTTTGGTTTGTTCTTCTGAGTATTTTCCTTTGAAAGATTAAAATATTTCTAGTTTTAAGGTCTCTGATCACTACTCCTCATCTTAGCCCTCTCCCACTTTCTCATTCTCATCTTTTTAGTGTGACTCTATCTAGATCTTTTTCTTTGCATTTACATGCATGTAAATGTACCCATAGAATATATATGTGAGTGTGCTACATGCTGTATTTCATCAATTCTAAGACTTACTATTATGTACTGTAAAGAAAGAAAAACTGCCAGTTACAACTATAAAATACAATAGATGTAAAAACTAATGTGATTTTAGAGATGTTAAAGTGTAGGTTGGGGGAGTACTTAGAACTGAAGATAATATATTTTGTGCTGTATGATTGTATATAATTTTCTGCAGCTTGCTTTTTTCATTTAACTGTATTTCCTTTGTGCTCAATCACTAAGTTGTGTCTGACTCTGCGGCCCCACAGACTCTAGCCCACCAGGCTCCTCTATCCTGGATTTCTCTAGGCAAGAATACTGGAGTGGGTTGCCAGCCTTTCAAATTATATGTAATCTCCTATGCATATATCTCTTATTAAAAATGCTCGATATAAAAAATTTTTGAACTTATTTTAAAAAACGATTGCTGAACATTTTTAATATTTGAAAAAGATGTTAAGTGGTGCACTAGTTTGTGTGTGCCTTACTGTTGCTTGACATTGGTTTCTCTTTAGTAATTTTTTTTTAATTGGTTTACTCTTTGTAGTAATTTTAACATAAGTAAAGCTATTTCCTTTACTTACTTCATTTATTCCATAGACTGTGCCACATTATTTAGCTGTTTCCTTATTGATGAACTTTTAAGTTGTTTACAGTAATAAGAAAAGAGTGCTGCAATGAAAATACTTCTGTGTCCACCTCCTTCTGGGTATTTGGTAATGCTTATCAAGAGTAGATGATGAGAATTGGAATTACTGGACCATAGGGCATCTATATTTACAATTTTGGAATATATTGCCTCATTCCCCTTTAAGATAACTAACAATTTATACTTTCAACATTAGTGTATTGAGAATGGATACCTGTTTGTCCTGTTCTTACCAACTCTTGATGACCTAACTTTTTTGACCTATCTGGTGGTAGACAGCATCCTGAGTATCTAATGGTTTTGGTTTCCATTTCCTTGACTAGTGAAATTGAGTGTCTTGTGATGCTTGTATTTTTTTTTTTCCTCCTGTTACGATTCCTTGGACAGGATATGAACTATTCGTTAAACCATATTCTTCTCTTATCATGAGTAATTTTCTTTTGGTGACTGCTCTGTACATGGATAAAATTTGTAGCCAATAGACACTACTTTTAATCTCCTTTTTTGTTTTAAAATGTGGTAGTCTCTTATCATTAGAACCAACCAGTAACTAACACTCCATTCATCAAAGAAGTAGGATTTCCTATTTTGTCAGCACCCAGTTTCATATGCTTTTAAGTGTTCCCAGTGGTAGTTAAGTCTCTGTGGGTCATACTGGCTTCACTGTAATTGCCCATTGGCAACCTGCCAGAGCAGAGGAAAGATCCAACAGTTATTACCATTAATACTGTCCTGTTACCTCTGAAGTAGAAAAGACTCTTTATTGATAAACAGACTAAGAGTTTAAATGGTCCTATAGCTGCTGCTGCTAAGTCGCTTCAGTTGTGTCCGACTCTGTGTGACCCCATAGATGGCAGCCCACCAGGCTTCCCCCATCCCTGGGATTCTCCAGGCAAGAACACTGGAGTGGGTTGCCATTTCCTTCCCCAATGCATGAAAGTGAAAGGTGAAAGTAAAGTCGCTCAGTAGTGTCCGACTCTTTGCGATCCCATGGACTGCAGCCCACCAGGCTCCTCCGTCCATGGGATTTTCCAGGCAAGAGTACTGGAGTGGGGTGCCATTGTCTGAGATGTCTGATTCCAAAGTCCTTTCCACTGCATCGTACTGTTTCAGTGGGATGGATACATTTTGAATATAGCCTTTCAAATAATATGTAATCTCCTATGCATATATCTCTCATTTAAAATGCTTGATATAGAAATTTTTGAACTTATTTTAAACGATTGCTGAACATTTTTAATATTTGAAAAAGATGTTAAGTGGTGCACTAGTGTGTGTGTGTGCCTTACTGTTGCTTGACATTGGTTTCTCTTTAGTAGTTGTTTTTTAATTGATTTACTCTTTGTAGTAATTTTAACATAAATATTAGTATTTAACTTTATTTTAAAAAATTAACTCAGCATGAAGTTTTTTTATCTTGGCTTTGATTATTAAAATTTAGTACTTGAAATAAAAATCTTCCTACAGTGGTTTTTATAGGCAATGTAAATTTCACAGGTAATTTGTGATATACCTTATACCAGAATTTCAACATACAGTGCTGAAAATGTTATATTTTGCCAGTGCTAATTGTTTTTGTGTTTATTTTTGTTACAGAAAAAGATGGCAAAGCATTTCATCCAACTTATGAAGAAAAACTGAAACTTGTGGCACTGCATAAGCAGGTTCTTATGGGCCCATATAATCCAGACACTTGTCCTGAGGTTGGATTCTTTGATGTGTTGGGGAATGACAGGAGGTAACAGTGTTTTATTGTGTAATGAATTTAATGAGTGAGTGCGTGCTAAGTTGCGACTCTTTATGATCCTGTAGCCCCCCAGGCTCCTCTGTCGGTGGAATTCTCCAGGCAAGAATATTGGAGTGGAGAGAAGGATACGGAGTGAATTGGTTCAGATGTAAATAGCTGGCTCATTAGCTTTAGAATAAGAGCTAAGCAAACATTTTTGCTTGCAGCTTCTGGAGTCGTCAGATGTTTATCTGTTTTTGGTTTGGAGATGTTTGGGGCTAAATATTGTGAAAGATGTTTACTCATCTGATTATGAACATAAAACAGCTTCATTTGATTCTTCCAAAATAATATTACAACAGCAATTTACAGTATAGTAGTTGATTCCCTTGTTGGGACACGTACAGAGTTGTGACAGGAAAGAATATATTAAGCATTTTATTCAATTAAGGCTAACTATAAGAAAAGTAGAACTTTGATACCCTTTTACTGGTTATGGAAATTATCAGCAATGCAGTTAAATTATGGTGTAAGTTTGGTTTGTACGTAGGCTATTTAGTTTAGTAAACCAGTCCATACGTGTTGAAGTTTTGAATCTGTATAGTCGAGTCATTCTTCATTTTAGTTATAATTGAGACTTGTTTATATTTAGGTTTAAATGAAATCAAATTTTTTACTCTTTTAAGAGTAGCAAGTAACTTTCTTGTTGTTCTTTACAGGAGAGAATGGGCAGCCCTGGGAAACATGTCTAAAGAGGATGCCATGGTAGAGTTCGTCAAGCTCCTGAATAGGTGTTGCCATCTCTTTTCCACATATGTTGCATCCCACAAAATAGAGAAGGAAGAGCAAGAAAAAAAAGGTGAAGTTTGACAGCACAGAATACTAGATCCTTGTGCAGCCTATCTGCTGCATAGTATCCTGATGCGCTTGCTTTATGGAGTGTCTGTTCTCAGTCAGCTATCTTAACATCCATTGGATCCCCGCTTTTTATGGCAGTTGCTCAAAACTTTCTGATGTGAGCAGGTGCTTTTATTATGAGTTTTGAGGGTTTACTGCTTCCGTCTGACTATACCTTTATACATTCATCATGGCAGCATTCCTTTTGTGTTACTGCACTAAGTTTCTGAGCAAACACAGTAAGCTCAGCCACCCCTCCTCCTTACCCTCTGGTCTCTCACACCCTTTGCTGCTGCCTCTCTTGTTTTTCTAGAATATTCATACTCTATATCATGGTTATCAGCTAGGCTACATGGTATGCCTTATCTAGGCATTACATATTGGCTGTGGCTTCCAGGTAGCTCATTAATTACTTCCAGAGGTTGCAGGGGGTGCTATTGAATGCACTGTTTATGCTTATAGGATTTTCTGTCATGATTGTGAATTCAGCAGAATTATAGTTAAACTTTATTTTCAAGAACAATCTGAAATTTCTAGATAATGAAAATAATGCTATAAAGGCATCTGAAACAGTTCTTTGCTGAAAAAGACAAAATTTTGAAAAGGTAAAATTATGAAGTTTCCTGAAAAATGCCAGAAAGTCATAGAATAAAATGGTGAGTACGTTGTTCCAAAAATTCGTGATTAAAAGAAAAAAATGAGATATCATTTTATAGCAGTCACTGTGAGAACATCCTGAAATGAACATATTCATATACTGTTGTTTGTAGTGAATATAAATATTTACAAATAATTGCAAATAATTACAAACTTTTTAGGGGACAATTTGTAGAATTTATTAAAAGTTCAAATGCTACCTAGCAATCCCACTTAAACCCATTCTACAGAAATACCAGAATATGTTTACAGAGACTTACCTTCAAGGGCTTCCCTGGTGGCTCAGACGGTGAAGACTCTGCCTGCAGTTCAGGAGACTTGGGTTCAATCCCTGGGTTGGGAAGATTCCCTTGAAGAAGGAAATGGCAGTCCCCTCCGGTAGTCTTGCCTGGAAAATCCCATGGTCAGAGGAGCCTGGTGGACTACAGTCCACGGGGTTGCAGAGAGTTGGACACGACTGAGCAACTAACAGTTTCACTTCATTTTCGAGGATGTTCATTGTAATTCTATGGATAACAACAGCAAAAAGCAAAAAATGCTAGCAGTCAGCATCTGTAGTGACAGAATGGTTAGTTAGATAAACTAAATTACGTTTAAAGAAAAATTCTATAAAGCTAATTTTCCCTCAAAATATGTTTTACTTACTTTAGAAACAGTCGGTTCCCTGATTTCCCACCTTATCCTGGAAATAACAGAAGGGAAAATAGCCTGACAGTGAAGGAAAAGACAGAAACCACGAAAAATAATTGTAAGAATTATAAAAATATGGCATCAGGGGTCATTTAATGTGAAAGTAAACTATCCCTGCATTATAACATGTACTGTATTTATGTTTGGAGTTATAACTCCTGAGTTTTCAATAGACAGAGCATTGGGTATAGTTTGTTTGTCTTTAAAAGGATAGAACATTTTGATATTTGGCAAAACTAATACAATTATGTAAAGTTTAAAAATAAAATAAAATTAGAGAAAAAAAAAAAGAATAGAACATATCCTCATATATTTCCAGAAAATATTTATCCAAAGGACTATAGTTGTTATCCAAAGAAAAAGTTTTCTTATTAGAATGGAAGGAGATTCCTTTACTGGAGACTTGATCTATGTGCTGCAATCCATTGTGTAGTGATTTTGGATCAGTGAGGTGTAGCTGTGTCTTTGAAAGGAGTATACATTGCTTTTTACGTTCTTTTATAATGATAAATTGAATATTTAAGTTACTACTGAACGTATAAAACTGTGTTTTTCCTTTTAAAAATATACTCTTGTCATGAGATGAGGTCCATGTCTAATTCTTTTAAAGCATTTAAGACAAGACCTCCTCTGTGCTGAAGCTTACGCTTTGGCTTTTGGGACATCTTGCCCTGTGTACTGTCACATGTTGAAATTAGGTCGTGTTGCTACTGTATTTTGAGCCTTGGTTGGTTGTGACTCAGGTGTGTTAATCACTTACAGGAGTTTGGGGAGGTAAGTGGGGCAACCCAGACACTCTCACGGCAGGACCATGAAACGGTGTCTTCTCTGAGGACCTCGGAAGTCTGCTCTTTCGTCGTGTCTTCAGCCTCCCTGTCTTCCTCCTCCTCTGTGACCTGTGTGGCTTTCGTTCCTAGTGCATCTTGTCTCTCTTGAGAAAGGGGTTGCAGGGGTGGGTGAGAGCTGGGTAAAAATCTAGCTGCACCCAGGTGTCCAACTGTTCTTTTCTTTTTTTAAACTAAAAACTTTAATTTTTTTTTTAAATTTCAGAAATTATACATGAACATATAAACCCTGAGACTACAGTTGTGTGAGACAGGCAGTCCCTGCCCTTATGTAGCATGTACTTCAATGAGTAAGGCAGATACATTGCTACATTTATCACATAAATTTATTTACAACGACAGCAGGTAGTATGAAGGAAAAGCTTGTGATGCTGTGAGTATATCTTAGACGGGAGCCTTCGAGGTATTGTAATGGTTTAAGTGGTACCTCACTGATAGACTCCTTTTTCTCTTACCGTGTAGCAGTCATTGTTCTTGTTGTGATCTGTATAGTTAGAGATTGATTCCATATGATAAATTTCTCCTCTTGGAAATGTTCATTTCAAATTGTGATAAAATTATCACGTTTCTCCAAGAAACCTGGGTCAGTCTTCACTGGGAAAGAGTCTTAAATTATTTTTAAATAGGATTCTTTGTTTAGGGTTCATTCTCTCTGTCCTTTACCTCTTAGGAAGGAGGAGGAGGAGCGAAGGCGGCGTGAAGAGGAAGAACGGGAACGTCTGCAAAAGGAGGAAGAGAAACGTAGGAGAGAAGAAGAAGAAAGGCTTAGACGGGAGGAAGAGGAGAGGAGGCGGCTAGAAGAAGAGAGACTTCGGCTGGAGCAGCAAAAGTACGCTTGTCGGGTATTGTCTAAGAATGAGAGATGGGCCACCACACCTCTGCACTTGACGGTTCACCTTGTGTGCCTTGGAATATTTCCCTGTTTTGTTCGACTGGGAGGTAGATCAGCATTAGCTATTGCCATTTGTACCAGTGATGTGTTACCAAGGTGAGGGCCTCATCTTAAGCATCATTGGTTGCAAAAAGAAGAAAGACGTGGGATTTGCTCCCAGAACCCAGACGCTAGAAGAGGAGCTGAGGAGCTTGCTCTCTGTCTCTGGGTCCATAATGATCTCCTGTCCTTGATTCTCTCGGCTGTGTCTCTGATGCATTCTTCCTCTTCTCTACGAATTGTCACTGTGCTTTGCCAAATGCAGGGCTGGATTTACGTGGTCTTTCTTTTCATGCATCTGACAAAGACTGGCTAGAGTACAAGAAACCCAGTTAAAAATTCCCAGGCCAGAGAATCTCTTGGTTCAGCCTATGTCAGATGTCTATTCCTAGTCCCCTAGAACAGGACCTGGGAGCTGAACCCATTTCTTATTCAGTAAGAGCTGTGAGAGCCACTGTCTCAGAAGGGATTCGTTCAAGAGGGAGCTGTGGGAGTGAGGAGGAAGGGATTAATGCCCATAAAACAAAGAGAAGGCCCACGGTTCTAGAGGTGGCATATCATGTAGATTAAACCAGACAACATGCAGGTCCTTTGTTTTCTCCCCATTGTTTGTGAAGACTTCTTAGAAAAGCTTCAGACTGATTCAGGGTCTGTGTCTACCTTCGAGAGAGGCTATGAATGCTGCTCTGTTTTGGGGGAGAGGGGTGCCCTGGTTGGACCCAGTATCATGTTCTGTTTAGGACTTTGTGAGATTTAGCTTTCTTATTACCTGTTAACAGATGGTTTACAGGGCATTACTGTTAGTCACGTGACTGAGTTAAGCACGTGGTTCCTATATATGGGGGAAAAGGAATAGTACTAGTTCACAGAAATCAGTATCTCTAGACCAAGTGTACCCAGATACTGTCTTCAGTGCTCCTGTTAAGACTGGCTTTACATTAAATGCCAGGGTGCTCAGATTTCCACTGGCTTTATTTGTATTTACCAGAGCCACCTGTAACATCTTTTAGCTATTATTCAGCCTTTTACTACTTTACATATATTTATGTAGAAAAACCATGGCCAGCAGTTAAATATCTCATCTCTGTAATAAATGACAATCCACTTTTCTTACAGCAAAAACTATAGGCTGGAGCCAGACTGCCTAGACTTGAATCCTGGCTCTGGCGTCTACTCACAGTGTCATCTTGGGCAAGTCACTGAAATCTTCCATTTCCTGCTTTGTGAAACCCCACCTCACAGGGTGGTTGTGAGAACTAGGTGGGTTGGTACATAGAAGTACCCTGAAAAAACTGCCTGGCACGTTGTAAGGGCACGATAAATGGTGATGACGATGATGGCAGTGACCGTGATGCTTATTATTCTCCTTTTCCATCTCAAGTTGGCCTTGAAAAACCTAGGAGAAAAATTAGAAGCCAAGTTTATTTTCTTAAATCTTTCTCTGGACCTTGGACGCATGCTGCTTGGTATACATTACTACCTTAATCATTTTTAAGAGGTATTCGTTATAAAACAAAATAACAAAGACATTTTATTTTGTCATGAACAGCCAATCTCCTGTAGTCAGACTAGTGTATATTTTTTAATGTTTTTAGGCAGCAGATAATGGCAGCTTTAAACTCCCAGACTGCCGTGCAGTTCCAGCAGTATGCAGCCCAACAGTATCCAGGGAACTACGAACAGCAGCAGATTCTCATCCGCCAGTTGCAGGAGCAACACTATCAGCAGTATATGCAGCAGTTGTATCAAGTCCAGCTTGCACAGCAACAGGTACGATAGCTAACACCCAAATTCAGCCTTAGAAGGGGTTTTTAGTTTCATTGAAATGAAAGTTCTTTTTTTAACAGTTGCTGATGACTTTTGCATTAGTTAGCCCCTCAGATATCAAATAACTTTTAGGTGACCTTTATTAACAGATTTTTAACATTGCAGTGGCAGTTATGAAAGAAAGTATATAATTTCGAAGCAACAGATGATGTGGCCTCTATTATTGTGTCACAAGTGTATTTGGAATTTGTATGGACCTAGTGTTATCCCAGTGAGTTTGACATAGCTCTAAACGTGGTCCCAGGACCATGGAGACTTGGGTGATTAGTGTTAGTTCAAGGACAGCCTTCAGGCCAACTGCTGTCATAGTCCTGGCCAGCTTCTAATTGGAGGACCCGCAGTCCCTAAGGCAGAGCTTGGTTGGGTCCGTCTTGCCCTTTTTGTTGGGTGCAGTAGCTGCGCTGCCTGCCTGCAGCACATCGGCAGTCCTCCTTGGCTTCCTGCCCCCGCAGTCTTGCTTCCACACAGGAATAGGTGGTTGAGGGGAAGGACACAGCGCTGGAGGTCACACACCACTTGGATGCTGTCCTAGTTTTGCCATTATCTTGTTTGATCTCAGTCTAGTTACTTATTGCTCTGATATTTCTGCCTTTTCTCCAAACCAATAAGAATGGGATATGAAATCCTGTTAAGTAGTCTTGTTAACCTCACAGGACTATCAGAGGAATGAAATAAGAAAATAGTTACTCTGTGTAAGTATTTGATACATAGGGAAGATAGCTGATTTTACATTAATTTTTTTACATCTTGCAGAGGCGTAAAATGCCTCTTTAAAGTTAACCTTTAAGTTTTACTTGAAGTTTTCTTATTTAATTTTCAGTTACAAAACAGGTACTACTTGTCAAAATACCTGAGTGAAGAAAAGTGTTGTGAGGTAATTCCCTGGTAGTCCAGTGGTTAGAACTCGGCACTTTCACTGCTAGTGGCCTGGGTTCCATCTCTAGTCAGGAAACAAAGATTCCCGCAAGTCGCCTGCCTTGGCAGCGAGGCCAGAGTAAAAACCAAAACACAAACTATGTTTCTCTATAAATTTAATAAAATGTCTTAACATTTAAAACAAGGAAAAGTGTTGTGTTTTAGTTGCCCCACATTTCTTGTTAGGTGAAGTAATCTTTGTTATTTTGCCACACTCTTTAAAATTTCTTGAAAATTCATATCCTTACCTAAAATATGTTTTCCCCTGAGTCTTTAGCGTCAGTGAAGCAGTTAAGAGGCACTGCAGATTTTGTATAATCCATGAGAAGAGGAAAAGGATGTCAAACCAGAGTTACAAGATAACAAGTGGTATTTTTGAGGGATTTCTGTCCTCCAGAGACTGTTTATACTTTGGCATATCACTCCCTTTTCCTTCTTCTTTAATGGGTATTGAGATAATTTCTTAATAGGCTAGTTCATACACACTGTCCTGCTTACAGGTTGCTATCATTTAGTGAGAACAAAGTCAGTCAAATAGGGTAAAACCAAAAATCTTTGAAATAGAATTGGAAAGCCATAATTTAGATTGCAGTGATCAGACTCAGTTTATCAGATTGATTGCTTGTCTCTGATAAGAGAGAATGAGAGGAACTGGGGAAGGAACAAAGGGAACCTCAGCCCCATAAAGTATTAATTTTTATATAAATACTGAGCAGAATGACAAAAAATGGGAACACTTGTTAATTTGGGGTGTGGTTACATGAGTGTTTTATTGTTCCTATGCCTTTCTGTGCTTTTAAAAACTTCCTGGAGTATAGAAGAGAGATTATATAAATAAAAAATTGTGATCTATTATATATAATAGATGTATACTCATATTCAGTAGGATCACAGGGTAGGCAGGTGTTCATCCTGCTAGAGAGTTTCAACAAAAGCCTAAAGTGAAGAGGGACCATTTGAGCTGACCAATTGATCATCAACAGAAATTGCCTTTTTTTTTTTTTTGGCTTTCCTGTCATGCAGTGAAGTATTCTGAGTGTGCTGACTTGTTTTGGTTGTATGCCTATTTTCTGAAAGCTGGTACTCTTAGAAAACTGATGTGGAAATTACTGAGAATCTAGGCTTTGGAAGAAGATATTTTAAAATCTTAAGTGTTTTGCTAACCAGCACTAGCAGCAGAGAGAGGTGTTGTTGCTTAAGCAACTGATTTGTAAATGATTAGTAATGTAATGATTTCATTAAATGAAATCTGTATTCAGATAGGCCAAAATGTATCATTATCCCTAACCCATGAAATTATACAGGCTTTTTTTTCCTATTTTCTTTAAACTGTTGTAAATATATGCTCACTTATTATATAACTTAATATTTTAAAGTTACTTAAATGCCATAATATAGATTGGGTAAATTTCCTATTTTCACAATAGCATATTCTATTGCAGTGCAAACAAACAAAATACAGTTACATACTCGTGACTTTATAGATAAACCTCTCAAAACAAATCTTGAGTAAAAGAAGCCAGACACAAAAAAAGAGCATATAATATACAATTTCATTTATATTAAAGTTCAAAGACAAGCAGACCAAACGTGTAATTTTACAGGTTAGTTTTGTCATTACCCTTGAAGGACTTTCTGGAAAGGGGCACCAGGAAGGGTTCTGGGATGCAGAAAATGTCTTGATCTGGATGTTGGTTTTATGTGTATGTTTCTCTAATGAAAATTGATCAAGCTGTACATTTTTGATTTGTATACTTTTCTATATGTTTGTTATAGTTAATTTTATTTAAAGTTTCCCCAAAAGTTATGTAAGTAATACTTAGGCATTTCTCGTAATGTTAATACTAGTATTTATTCATTTTAATATGCGAGGAATGTCCTAAAGTAGCTGTCCTTTGGATTTAAGCTGTTTTTATTTTCCATTTTTCAGAGGACTTTTAAATTTTACATTTATGAAAATACATACTTTAATCATAATTATGTAAAGTGATGCATTTTTTTTTAAAGAAATTATTTTGACCTCAAACTCCATTTTATAAGCCTATTTAATTTTTAGGTCAGTATTTTTTTTACTTGATTAGCAGTTTTTAGTTTGTGATAATTTTTATGTGTATAAAGATATATTATTAATTTTTTTGTCCATATTTGATTTGTTGATTACATTTGGGGCCATTATCAGGTTTCACCATTTACAGCTTCTCCCTTTGGGAATTTTCTTCTGTTACCATTTATTTCTACCAGGTTTAGTTTTTCTGATGAAAATTTTATGTATCTGGATTTTATTAAGTTTTTTTTCTATCAGTTTTAAGAACAGATGTTTCCATGTTCAGTTTTTACCCATAATAATTTTATTTGGGATGATTATTTCTACCTACTTTAATTTTTCCTAGTTTTTCTAGTGATCCTTAGATCACAAGAATGTGGTCCTCAGAATATTATTATACTAATATTCATTATAGATAGGATAAAAACTCATAAAGTGTATTAGTAATTTCTTGGAGCTACTTGATGAGGCAAAAATTCTGATGGGACCAGAATGCATCTCAGGGTAAATGCCCCATTTTTAGCCTCCTGGTCAGCATGTCTTCACTTTTTCTTGACTTATAGGCAGCATTACAGAAACAACAGGAAGTAGCAGTAGCTGGGGCTTCCTCTCCTACATCATCAAAAGTGAATGCAACTACACCAAGCGATATGATGTCAGTTAATGGACAGGCCAAAACCCACACTGACAACACTGAAAAAGAGACTGAACCAGAAGCCGCCGAAGAAGCCCTGGAGAATGGACCAAAAGGTATGGTGGTTGTATGTGCACTTCCATCCAGATACTATAATTCAGACTCGTGAAAAGCAAAAGTCAGAAAGTCAGATTAATTAACTTTCGAGAGCAGTTACATATTTGTGAGAGTTGAATGCTTTTTCACTCTTTTTAATCTGAATCTGATGCTTCTGGTGACTCCTGGGATAGTTCAGAAGAGCACATGAGGTGTCCTTTGGACCTTTGGGTTGTCTTATTTTATATACTGGTTGTTTGTTGCTGTGTAACACATTGTGCCCAAGTTTAGCAGCTTAAAATAATAAACATTTATTCTCTCTCACAGTTTCTGTGGATTAGGGATTGAAGAACTGCTTAGCTGAGCGGTGGGCTTCCCTGGTAGCTCAAATGGTAAAGAATCTGTCTACCATGGGAGACTTGGGTTTGATTCCTGGGTCAGGAGGATTCCCTGGAGAAGGAAATGGCAGCCCACTACAGTATTTCTGCCTGGAGAATCCCATGGACAGAGGAGCCTGGCAGGCTACAGTCCATGGGGTCGCAAAGAGTCAGACACGACTGAGACTAGCACACACACACTAACTGAGTGGT
Source organism: Bos indicus x Bos taurus (assembly GCF_003369695.1). Classification (NCBI taxonomy): domain Eukaryota; kingdom Metazoa; phylum Chordata; class Mammalia; order Artiodactyla; family Bovidae; genus Bos; species Bos indicus x Bos taurus. The sequence goes on along the minus strand of NC_040091.1, from coordinate 28,497,131 downwards.
GGTGGTTCTGGTCTCTTATGAGGTTATGTTGACCTCTTATGAGGTCAAGCCTCATGTGAAGGCTTGACTGGGACTAGAGACTGCTTCCAAAATGGTTCCCTCACATGACTGGCAAGTTCATGCTGGCCGTATGCAGGAGGACCTCAATTCCTTGCCCCATGGAGCCTCTCTAAAGGGTTGCTGGAGTGTTCTCAACACAGTGGCTGTCTTCCTCCAGAGAACATGATGCAAAGGAGAACAAAGCAAGAGTGGCAGTGTCCCTCATGCCCTAGCTTTGGAAGTAATACGTCAGCACTGCTGCTGTATTCTGTTGCTCCTGGTGAATTTTGGGTGGTGACTTTACAAGGCCATGAATACCCACGGTGAGGATCACTGGGGGCAAACTTGTAGGCTCTTTACCATATATTCACAATATATTTTTTGAGACAGAAGAACCATGTTACCGGTAAGATAATTTAGATTTTCAAAGGTCTAACTTACCTTTTCACAGGCAGCTCATTCATTCAACAATGGGTTCAAGATTTTCTGGGTGTTGGGTTACAGAGGTGAAGCAAAATAACACACATACAATGTAAATTGTGGCTGTGGTAAGTACTGTGTGGAGAGAAAAGTCCATTTCAGTGTGAAAGCACATAATATGGAGATGGGAGCTAGTTATGGTCACCAGAGGTTTTCCTGGGGAAGGGACACTTAAGCTGAAAGGTCCAAATCAAGAGTACCAGTTCCCAAGTAAGAAGGAAGAAGAGACCATGTCAGTGACTGATCAGAGATGGTGGTAGTGTGGTTCATAAGAAAGTTGGTTTCCTTGTCTTTTTAAAACAAGTAATAGAATAGTTGCAGAGAAGACCTTGAAATACCTTGATTCATTCCTCTCTTCCCCTTTTTTTCCTATTAAGAGTTAAATCTTTTGTCAAAGGCTCTGAATAACTCTGGAAAACCTATTGAGTGCACATAGATATTTCTCAGTAACAAGACATTACCCATTTTCCTCAGTTGCTAGCAGTTCCATTCTGAGTTTCCTTAGAGTAAGCCCTCCCTTAGAGCTTTGGTTTACTCCAAAGTCAAGACTTTTTTTTCTGACAGTCTGAAGTCAAAGCCTGCCTTCTTTGTTCACATCCAAAAATGAATTTATTTCAAGTCCAGATCTCTCTTTGTTTGAATGTTTCCCTCTTTCCAGCTAGGAGGTTTCCAAGGTCATTCTTCCATGCCCATATGCAGTTAGAGTACTGGAAAAAAATCCTTCTTAAGAATATGGTTTGCATTTGTTACTTAAAATGGGATGTTGACCTCTGAATACCTGTGGTGTTATTAAATATAGGAATTTGGGGGGAGACTTCCATGGGGAGGCTTTTAAAGTCCTCAATCTAAGGTAGACCAGATTGCACTTGGTGCCTGCTCATGGCTGGGCAGGTGGTCCTATGCAGATTGCTGCCTACACGTGAAGGCTCATCCTCTTTATCCTTTGTAATTCCTGTTGCCTTTAGAATCTCTTCCAGTAATCGCAGCTCCATCCATGTGGACACGACCCCAGATCAAAGACTTTAAAGAGAAGATTCGGCAGGATGCGGATTCCGTGATCACAGTGGGCCGAGGAGAAGTAGTCACTGTTCGAGTACCCACCCATGAAGAAGGATCATATCTCTTTTGGGAATTTGCTACAGACAATTATGACATTGGGTTTGGGGTATATTTTGAATGGACAGACTCTCCGAACACTGCTGTCAGCGTGCATGTCAGTGAGTCCAGCGATGACGACGAGGAGGAGGAAGGTAGAGCCATTGGTCCATATTCAGTAGCTGGGTTGTGCATTGGCAGAAATGGTAGCAGTTCTGGTGTCAGCCAACCTCATGCTTCCTGATTAACTTCCTGGACAGGGATCAAACATTTCAGTGGTGGGACCTTAGGCCAAAAAGATTGTGAGAGAAGCTAGCCTCCTGAGTGAGGCCTGAATTTTTATGAATGCCAGGGAAGTCTGTTTGACAGTTTATTTTACTGCTTTCTGAATGCTGTTATACTTTTGCGCCTTGTGTGTTGAAAAGCCAAATGTGCAAGGTCATTTTGAAAAATTATAAAAGAGCAAGCAAGAAATTCTGCCAACTCTGGAATTTATATTTCCGATATCAGCTTTTTAGGTTGTTAGTCTAAGATGTATTTTCTCTAACTAGACAAAATCAAATGTTTCCAGTGACAGTCTCAGCTGTCTTGATGTTGGGACTTCCCTGGTGATCCACGCTTCCAAGGCAGGGGGCACAGGTTGAATACTTGGTTGGGGAACTAAGATCCCATATGTCTTGTGTAGCCAAAAAAAAACTATCTTGGTCTAGGAAGTAGGTTGTAAAATGCATTGCTTACTGATTGAGAAGGTAGTCTTTTTAATTTTGTTATTATCCAGAAAAGTTAGAACACAGGGCTTTTGTATCCACCTAATAAGTACTTAAATATTTGTTGACTTGATTGAGTAATGTGGAAGGAGTGCCCTGGCTGGGAGAATGGGAAAGCACCTTCAATTCTTGACCATAACTAACCTTTCAGGTGACTTACAAATGAACTGCATATTGAAGAGTGTAGGTAATCACAGAGACTACACTGGGATAAGTTTAAAGAGGTAGTTGTTGAAGGCACATGGAGGGAGGCTAAAAGTTGAGTCCGCTTTTGATAGACAAGCTGAATCTTGGTGATTCGGTTATATCACCAAGATACTCTGAGCCCCTTCAGGTCGTGTATGGCAACACACACACATGGGCCAGTGTCGTTTAGGAGCTGCTTTCTCTTCTAGCATTTAGTTTTCAGCAGTCTTTATTCTGAGTACCACCAGCAAGGGAAAGCACTGCACGTAAATACTGCTGACTGAACCAGACCAAAAAAATGTCAAAGTAGGGAGGAAAAAAAAAACTAGAGAGACCTGAGTTTGCAGGGCAGGTGCCACTTCTGTTGCCTCAGGTGCCCCTCAGCAGTATCAGGACAGGAACTAAGCCCTTTACTAGTCTTTCTGATGCACACGGGGACTCATTACAGTTAGGTGACTTGCACATACTTGGGAAGGGAAGTTTTTAGTATATGCAAATTGCTGTATTTTTAAAGAGCTTTGTGAATAATAAGAGAATTCTCTATTAAGTGGGTTGAAGTAATCTATTTCTCCTGGTTTGTAAGCTTGAGAGCTTTTAAAGCAGGATACTTCATAGTCTGACCCCTCAGCTGATTATCATTGTGTTATTGCTGTTGGGAAGAGCACTGATCAAAATGGCTGGGGTTCAGTGCCTCACTCAAGGTGAGAATCTACACGTCTTTGACCTTTGCACTAATGTATGATAGCCTCAAATGGAAAATGGCATTACCTGTCATGATCACCTGTAACGAGATTTGCAACTAAAACTGACCCACTGAAGCCTCTGCACTGATAATATAACAACGGTGAGGGGAGTTCCTCGGTGGCCTAGTGGTTAGGAATCTGGGCTTTCATTGCTATGGCCCAGGTTCAGTCCCTGGCCAGGGAACTGAGAATCCCACAAGCCACACGGCATAGCCACCTCCACCCCCCACCCCCCACCCCCCCAAAAAAAGAAGTAACAGCAGTGAAGATTTAACTCAGAATGGTTTTATTTGCCCTGTGTCTCCCTATGGAGGCTGCTGTGCCTCCAGGCCTTGTCCACATTGTGTATTTTGTTTTATGTGGGGTCCTTTCAGCTTGGTTTAAGATGGAAGCAAAGTCCAGTTCTTTTGTTCATTGTTTTAGTTTTTCTCCATTAGGTCTTGAAAGACGGAAGAGTTTGTTTGAGGAAAACATGATGGGTAATCCATCCTTCTGCTGTAATTCTCCACTTGATTGTTTCTAGTTCCCAAGTCTTTGCTTAGATTGAAGAAAGATGCATCTTTCATCTATCCTAATAACCTTTAATTTTGTAGATTTTTGAGCAAAATTTGGATTTTGAATTAATGGGCCCAATAATCTATTTCATGGATATCCTTATGGGCAATAGTGTGTACTTAGAATGACTTGTATCTCTCATTTGCAAATGAAGTACATTTAATTTTAAGTAGTATTGCTATGATAAAACAAATCTGATTTGGGCCTATTTGTCATCTACTATTGTTGAATAAACTTTTTATTTTAGAATAGCTTTAGATTTACAGAAGTATAGGCAAGAGATAGTACAAAGAGTTCTGAAACCCAGTTTTTCCCTATTGTTAACATCTTACCTTGTCCCATGGTATATTCATCTTAGCTAATGAACCAGTATTGATATATTATTAACTAAAGTCCATATTTCTTCAGATTTCCTTAGTTTTTCTGAATCTTCCAGGATCCCATCCAGGATGCCGCATTGTAGTAACAAGTCTCCTTAAGCTCCTCTCAGCTGAGAGTTTCTTAGACCTTCCTGGTTTAAATTCCTAATAGTGGCCATTGACAATCATCACATAATTGACTCTTGTGCCTATAATTCATTCTGCCATGTTGCAAACCTGAAAGTCTTAAAATCTATGCTGAATATTCCCTTGATCTGTTTTCCTTGAGGGACTTCCCTGGTGGCTCAGTAGTAACAAATCTGCCTGTCAGTGCAGGAGATGCAGGTTCAACCCTGGGTCAGGAAGATCCCCTGGAGGAGAAAATGGCAACCCACTCCAGTAGTCCTGCCTGGGAAATCCCACGGACAGAGGAGCGTGGCAGGCTACAGTCCATGGGGTCTCAAAAGAGACTAAAAACAACAACAGTTTTCCTTGAGGCTGTTTATATTACTATATTAAACTAAGACTTTTCAACTGGTTCATAAGTTCTCATTCCTACAGGTTTCTACAGGTATTTTTTCCTAACCTCATACCATTACAGTTCAAAAAACTATTAACCTGGGGCAAACCTAGAATCAAAGCCCATTTTTTGCCACTGGGATCATCCCTGGGTTACACAGACCTAGTGAAAGTGATTGAATTTTCAGAGTGTCTCTGAATGTCTACCTCTTTTCTGTGTCTTTCTGATTTTATTTAAGAAAACAAAATAACATCCTCTCTCTTTGTACTTAAGATCAATAGAAAATAATAGTCCTCAAGCTCCCTTCTCCCCATTCCTAAAACAAGAGAGGACTTCCATATTGTTGGGAAGAAGAGGGTCACAGCAGCATTTTCTGTGGTCTTACTCAGATGACTGATGCCCTACCTGTTGGGAGGAGTTAGGAACTGAGTGGATGTGGAAGGGGAACAGTGGTTCAAGTACAGAGTGAGGAAGGCTGCTGATTGCTGCCGCCACCAGATGCTTGCCGCTAGGCTCCCGGGGCCCAGAAAGTGCTGTGCTTGGTACATAGCAGCTGCTCAGATACAAGAAGGAATCAATACACATTCACATGCACATAAGTTGTAGAATGGATTGAGAGAATTCCTAATGAGCAATTTCTCAAAGGTTGGAGTTTAAAATGCCTGCGGCAGACGTGTGGTTTTCCTGAATCTCTTCACTCTGACGTGTCTCTGTTTTCTTTCACAGAGAACATCAGTTCTGAAGAGAAGGCCAAAAAGAATGCCAACAAGCCCCTGCTGGATGAGATTGTGCCTGTGTACCGGCGGGACTGTCATGAGGAGGTGTATGCCGGCAGCCACCAATATCCAGGGAGAGGAGTCTACCTCCTCAAGTTTGACAACTCCTACTCTTTGTGGAGGTCAAAATCAGTCTACTACAGAGTCTATTATACTAGATAAAGATGTTACAGAGTCTGGAGTCTAGGGTTGAGCGGAAGATGGCATTTAATTTGGAAATTTCTTTGACTTTCGTGGAGCATTGCAGTCAGTGTTTACCCTATTGATTTTGGTCTGATGGTTTGGGACTCTTGCTGGGAATCAGGATTTCCTTGAAACTCTTGAGCATTAGTACTTTGGGGTTAAAGGGATTCCTTAGACTCATCCAGCCCTTCGGTGCTGACCAGCAGAGTCATGAGTGGATGCTGATGTTACCCGAGCTGCGTGTTAAATCTTTTAAAGTCTCCAAAATAAAACAGCTCAACATTGACCCCACCTGGCTGACGGTCAGTCCACTGCTGCCTGCTCTGTGTGTTCTGAGCCCATGGTTACTTTACAGTGCGCTCTGATTTGAAGTCCCGTGATAGTCTACATGAGGCACATCTTACTTTCATCGAAGGTCACCATTTTTGAAACTTACAATGTCACAGATTATAATAGAAAAGAAATTGCCTCAATTTGATCTTATTCTGAATGACCCAGATTGTTTTGCTTTGGGTATGGCTGTTTAGTTCAGAGCTATGTTACAGATAATTATTTTCTGAATAATGTTAATATAGAATGTTCAAACCTAGTTGATAATTGAAGTATCAAGACACATAAAACACTGAAAACATCCATCTTAGCAAGCCTCCACAAACCCTTGGCCCTTTTCTCCTCATCTGGTATTTATACTACCAGTAGCAAAGCAAAAAAGTAATTCATTTTTGTCTTGATTTAGCTTTATAGAGCATCTCAAATTGAAACTGTTTTCTACACAAGCATATAGTTAGGGATTTTGTAAACAAATTGACACCTACTGAATTAAAATATATAAGGTCATTTAAATATAATTCAGTGTATGGTGAATAACATTGCACTAATATGGAAATCACTGCCAGAGATAATCCATTTTCTTTTGATTTGATATTACTTAGGCACATATCCTACATGATCCCAGTTGGGAATTACTTAATAGAAAGAATTGGAAATGCATTTGGCCATGCTTAAATATAGCTTTAATCTGTATTATGTCTTCATTGATGGAAGGAGGTACATCTTTGTTTTCCTTACTGGAAACAAATATGGATTAATTGCCTCAAATTTGTGTAAGTGATTGACTAGTCTAGAGATTCTTGTTTTCAGAAGGATGGTATAGATAGAAAATTACAAAGATGGCATTATACACACAATGTTATTATATGTTGTTACTGAGATACTTAGATTTTTAAAATTTTTGATCATAAATCACTTCTTGTAGGAGGGTTTGTTACCATTGATTAGCTGCAGTGTATACAGTTCACTACATAAGGGGCTGTTTGTTTTTTTGTGTGCTGCATTTTTTTTCTGTTTTTTAATACCTGGTTTTGTACATATCTAACTCTGTTCTCTTGGTTATTCGGAAACTGGATTATTTTCTCCTAAGCAGTGCTTAATTTGTGTTTTTTTAATTTCGATTCAGTAGTCCCAGCTAATAGGTGTTCATTCTGTTACACTCAGAAGGTTTGCCACATTGTCCATCAGCTGTCGTGTATATGGTATAGAAACCATGGGGTTAGGCACCTCCTGGCATTTTTTTTTTTTTAATGAGAAAATACTGTATTTAAAATGTAAAATAAACTTTTAAAAAGCAGGCACTAATATATATTTCTTCCAGCCTTTGATTACAGATTTGTCCTTGCACATGTTAAGATGAATTATTCTCTAAAAATATTGTTCCTGGGAGCAGTGTATGTTACTTCACATAGCAGCAATTCCTGTCACATGTTCATGTCAGAACATTTTTGGTTTTAAACTTTTTTTATTGCCTTTGGCTGTTGAATAGAATATTACAAGTGCGATTTCCAAAAGATCTTGAAAATAATATATTTAATCAATTAAAATGTTTATCTGTAACTTGTTGATGTTTCATTAATATAGTTATTCTCTGAAGCATTAGTTCTGTATTTCATCATTTGGGTAGGAGGAAAAGAAATGTTTTAAATGGCCTGTTTTAAAAAGTTAAACAATAACAAACTATTGTTGACTGATTATTTTGTTTCTGCTGTGGATTACCGTAGTTTGTTAAAATAGGTTAACAGTTTTTCAGACTTTTTTTTTTTTTGAAAGTGTCCTGTAGCTTGTGAAAGTGTTAGTTGCTTAGTCGTATCCGACTCTTTGTGACTCCATGGACTGTAACCCATGAGGCTTCTCTGTCCGTGGTTTTCTCCAGGCAAGAACACTGGAGCAGGTTGCATCCTATCCCAGAGATCGAACCCAGGTCTCCTGCACTGCCTCCAGAATCTTCACCATCTGAGCCACTAGGGAATCCTCAGATTTCTTGATGGAAGGGAAGACAACTGACTTTTATTTAAAATGACTTACTATATTTCCCCTGTCAAACTGTTGGTATAGCATATTCCTTGAAGACGGAATACGCTACTTTAAAATGTCTCCTGAGGTGCAGCACCTGGGGAAGCAGCAGTGTGAGGCATGCCACAGTCAGTGTGATGTGAAATGCCACAAACTGTTCTTAGAATGACCCCACTGAAATGTCAGGAGACTTGGACATTAAATTTTTTTCCCCTTTGGGAAGTTCCGAGAGGCTCAATGAGATTATCAGCTTTTTTTTCCCCATGTAGTTTGTTGCTACCATGCCGGCAGATCATGGAACAGTTAGAGAATTGTTGATACGTGAGCACATCTTGGAAACCATGCTACAGAGCCTTGACCATAAAAACGTCTTTGAATCAATATTGGACTTCCATCTCCATACATTTGCCTAGGGTTCTTCAGCTTTCTTACTGAAAGTTTTTTAAGACCAAGTTGATTATTACTTCAACACCTTGGAGTGTATTACATTTTTCAGATGCTTATTATGTTACCTGATTTGTTTTATAATTAAAGATGGAGGCACTGACTCTATTTTTATTAGTTGACATGCCACTTGTAAGATGTGAATTGATTAGGGTACTTAATTTTGTACCGGAAAACTAAGTGGATGACATTTCCAGAACTGACATTGGCATTTGGACTCAGGCAGTCCAAACGTAGGTAAAGTATAAACAGCAGTTACTCATTTGTGATGAAAGCTTGTGTGTGGTGGCTCAGTTCAACCCTGCAGTGAACTGGTGACTTGTCTGTTTCTGAAAAGAGCAAGTACAAATTCGGTTACGGTTGCTGATTTTTTTTAAACCTTTCTGACACATCTGTACAATTAACAACAATTTTTACCCTTTTCTAAGATCATTAATATGACAGATAACATGACTTTTTTGAAGGGGGAACATGGCAAAATGGCAAAAACAGAAATGTAAACATGTTTCCAAAAGGTCTACACTTTGCAGCTTATTTTTTCAGGTTGTGTTTGGAGAGTTTCCTGTTGGTTAGTGTGGGTCTCCCGTGTTCTCTCAACCTGCCGTGTGTGCTGTGGAGTGACTCTGGCCGTTGTTTGTTAGTGAACGTTTTTCAGTTACTTCTAACTTTTTATTATAAATGATGTTCCAGTGAACACTCTTTTATATGTCCTCTGCAAATGTGCATGACTTTTTCAAGAGTAGATTCCAAGTAGTGGAATTGGCTGGATAAATTCTGTGCATTTTTAATTTTAATAGACCCTACCAATGGTGCTTCCAGGTGGTTGACTACTTTCCCCCCTGGTACACTAAGGTTGGTAATGTATGAGAATACTGCTTTTTTCTCTTTTATCAGACTTAATTTTGGTTAATCTGATGGGGGAAAGATGAAATTTTGTGTATTTCCCAGTTAACTAGTAAGATTAAACATCTATTTTTATTGCTTATATGTATTTCCTCTTCTATAAATTGCCTGTTTATGTCCTTTACCCATTTTCAGCTGGGTAATTTTATATTGATTTATTAGCATTTAAAAATACAGTTTATATACTGATCGTACATTATATCTAAGTGTTTTCTCTCAGTGTATTGCTGGTTTGTTAATTTTGTTTATGGTGTTTTTTGTGTGTGTATGTGTCTGGCTGTAGATGTTATAAACTATGTTGTCAGTTTTATTGAGTTTTTTCCTTTGTTTTGGTTATTTCCATATATATATGAGTTTGTTTCTAAATTCTGTTCCATTTATTTGGCCATTTGTGTGCTAATACTATACTATAGTTTTAAAATACATTTTGATACATGGTAAATCTCCTCTGTTCTTTTGATACTTTTTCTTGGCTATTTTTGTACCTTTCTTCCATATGAATTTAATCTTTAGGTGGTTGTATTTCATGAAAAAATCTTATTGGGGATTTACATTGGAATACTTCATTAATTTCTAGATTAATTGGTGGAGACTCAGCCACTGATTTGTTAATGTTTTTAGATGGCCTTTCTAAGACAGTTCTTTGTTCTTAAATGGTAACTTCAAGAGAAGAAATGGAAGGTGCAACCCTTAAGTTGTCTTTCCTGCCATTATTAATTAGAATACTGGCTAATCTGGGACAACAGAGACTCAAAAATAAAGTAGTTCAAGAAAGATAGTTTGCGATCTCAAACAGGCCAGAGAAGGCAAATGTTGCAGGGCAGGTGGGCTCCAGCATTCCCAGAGCCTCAGATTCTTACAATGTTACTGCTCCATTATCCTGAGTGAGGGTCTTGAGTCTTGTTTTTGTGTGCATGGTTGACTCATGCTTGCAGGGATCACATTCCTGATTCAATCAGGGCAGGGGGGTGGGACTCATGTCTAATTTGAAGGGGAAAACCCTTATTTCATGGATCATTTTCCGTTAGTTACATGGCCTCCTCTAGCTACAGTGTCTCTTGCTGGGCACTCTTGTCTGTGGCTATTAGGAAAAGGAAATGGATTCTAGTGGACAGTTAGCAGACTTGAATTTATCAGGTGAGTTTTAAAATAACTTTCATTGATTTTTTTCCCCATTATAAAAGCCATACCCATTTATTATAGAAGATTTAGACAGTATGCATAGAGGAAAAGAGTAAAACTTTAAACCTACAACTAGGAAATGATAGTTATCATTTGGGAGTTTTCCTTCCGATCTTTTTTTCTCATTTTCAATTATGATACAATTCTAGTGTACATTCAAGTATAGAACATAATATGAGCACTCATGTACCCACAACCCCCTTTGGTGACATGTGCCCTTTTACCTTATTTGCTTCAGATCTTGCCAAAGTAATAAAACATGAATGAAAGAGTTGAGCCCTGTGTACCTTCCCTGATTACCATTCCTCTTTCTTGCTCCCAAAGATAATCGTTATTCTAATTTTGGTGTTTATCATTCCATATGACTTTTATAATAATTGTGTGTTGCCAAAAAGGTTTGGTTGCCAAAATAGTTTGCTTTTGCAGAATGCTTTTGATTTTATATAAAATGATATCATTTAATAGTTTTTTCTGATTTGCATTTTTTTTTAGTGATCAGCTTCATACAGCTCTATGCTGAGAGTAATTAATCATGTGGGTACTGTATAACACCATGGAGTCATTCTCCTGCTTTTGGATTTTTAGGATTGTTCTCAGGTTTCCACTACTATAAATGTTCTTGTATGTGTCTGTCTGTACTCATATGCAACAGTTTCATGTGTATATATCAAGAAATAGAATTAAGTCTTAAGCTGTATGGATCTGCAACTATTCTAGATGGTGTGGAATCATTCTTCAAATGATTGTGTCGATTTACATTCCCAAAAGCAATATACAAAGGTGCCTTTGTTCCACATCTGTAGTGACAATTGTCAGATTTTGGTATTTTACCAATTGGATGGAGGTAAAACTAAAACCTTATGTGTGGTTTAACTGCATGTCCTTAATAACCAGTGAGGATAAGCATCTCTTTATGTTACAGGCCATTTATGAAGTGCATATTTATATCCCTTATCTTGTGCTTTTTTCTTGATTTGTAAGAGTACTTTAAATATTCTGGATCCTACCGTTTATTTTTGGTCATTTGCAACCAAATAACTGATGCCAGACCTCAGATTGTCTTTTTACTCTATAATGTCTTTTACTATTTAGAAATTTTTACTTTAAATTTATTAAACTTTCACAGTTTGTGTTTTCCATATCCACTTTAAGAAGTTTTCCTCAGCCCAGAGGATATAAAGATTCTCTTCTTTAAAATGTGTTTTGTGTCTCAAGTACACATGAAATTTATTTTTGGGGTGAGGTAGGAGTTACTACTTTATTTTTCTATAGGGATAACTAAGATTATTCCACTATCTTTCACAGACTAGTTACCCTGTGTGAATTTTTATATTTATTTATTTATATCAGTCTGGTACATAGAGATGAAACATAGTATGTATTCATACTGTAAGTGTGTTTGGGGACTTTTCTCTATTCTTTGGTTTTTGGTCTACTCTTATACAAGTCTAAATATCTGGGAGAGTGAAGGTCCCATCTCCCCTTAATCTTCAAAATTGTTTTGATTAGCTTTGTACTTTGCTTTTCCATGTTAACTTTCTTTTTCTCTTAGTTTTTTTTTAATATTAATGCATTTACATGGTTCAAAATACAAAGGGTACAGCAATACATAGGTACAAGCTTACATAAAAAACAGCTTCTACCCTGTCGCCAGCCACTCACCTTGCTCTCTGACGGCAAGCAATATTACAGATTTCATTTGTGTTATGTAAAACCAAGTAAATAAGTACATATTTATAAATTCTCCCCTACTGTATATACTCGACAGCTTTTCAACTTAAAATTTTACTTTCGTAATCTTCTGTCAATACCTAATAGCCTGGCTGCTTCACGGTTCTCAGTCTCCACTGAGCCATAGGCAGAGGTCAGAATGCTGTTTTAAAATGTAATTAAAAGCACTGGTTGTCAACAACAAAAAATACATAATAGCTTTACTCTTTTTTATAAATATATAAGTCATTGGATAGAACAATGCATTTTTAAGTGTGTGATTCAGTGATGCTTACAGTGTGCAACCAGTGCCTCTAAAAGTTTTCCATCTGCCCAGAAGAACACCCATAGCTGTTAAAAATGAGCCTATTCTCTGCTCCTCCCATCCCTTGGCTTGACCACCACTAATCCATTCTGTCTCTATGGATTTGCCTGGTAGATATTTCATATATAAGGAATCATACAATATGTGATTCTTTGTGTCTTTCACAAAGCATGTTTTCAAGGTTCATCTGAGTTACATTTATGGGATGTATCAATACTTCGTATGTTTTTTGTGGCTGAATCCTAATCCATTGTATGGATATACCACAGTTTATCTCTTCACTTGCTGATGGACCTTCTGGCTGTTGTGAATAGTGTTGTTACGAACATTTGTGAACAGGTATTTATTTGAATATTTATTTTTGGTTCTTTTGGGTATGTAGGAGTAGAATGGCTGCATCCCATGCGAATGTTATGTTTAGCTTCTTAAGGCACTGCCACATTTGTTTCCTGCAGTGGCGGTACCATTTTACATTCCGCCAACAACACGTGAGGGTTCTGTTTCTCCACAACCCCTCTTTTCTTTTTTCTTTAAGGCCATCGTAGTGGATGTGAAGTGGTATCTCATCGTGGTTTTGAAATTTGTATTCTATTAATGACCAGTGATGTTGGTTATCTTTTTCAAGTACTTATTAGCCGTTTCTGTATCTTCTTTGGAGAAAGGTCATTTCAGGTCCATCGCCCTCTTTTTTTTTTTTTTTCTTTTTTAAAGTCTTTATTGAATTTGTTACAGTATTGCTTCTACTTTCTGGTTTTGGTTTTTGGCCATGAGGCATGTGCGATCTTAGCTCCCTGACTGGGGATGGAACCCACAGCCCCTGCATTAGAAGGTGAAATCTTAACCACTGGACCACCAGGGAAGTCCCTCCATTGCCCGTTTTTAAATTGAGTTGTCTTTTGTGTCTGAGTTTGAAGAGTTTGTTCTGAATCCTGGATATTAAACCCTTATTCGATTTTTAAATATTCTCCCCTGTTCTCGAAGTTGTCTTTTCACATTCTTGTTAATGTCCCTTGGACACACAAACTTTTGTCACTTTTTATGAAGTCTGGTTTATCTTATTCTTTTGTTGCTTGTGCTTTTGGTATCAAATACAGGGATCTACTTCCAAATCCAGGGTCATGAAATACATCTATATGTTTGCTTCTAATGTGCTGTGCTTAGTCACTCAGTCGTGTCTGACTCTTTGTGACCCCATAGACTGTAGCCCACCAGGCTCCTCTGTCCATGGGCTTTTCCAGGTAGGAATACTGGAGTGGGTTACCATGCCCTCCTCAGCGGATCTTCCCAACCCAGGAATCAAACCCAGGTCTCCCACATTGCAGGTGGGTTTTTTACCATCTGAGCCAACAGGGAAGCCCTTGCTTTTAATAATTTGATAGTTTTATATTTAAGACCTGTTTTTTAAAGTTATTGGGCTGTATCGAGTCTCGGTTGCGACACACGCTATCTTCGTTGCAGTGTGCGGGCTAGTTGCAGGCTTAGTAGACTTAGTTCCCTGACCAGGGATTGAACCTCTGTCCCCTGCAGTGGAACTACTGGACAGACCCCCAGGGAAGCCCCTCGAGTTAATTTTTACATATAAAGTTAGATAAGGGGGGGTCCAACTTTGTTCTTTAGTATGTGGTTGTCCCAGCACCATTTCTTGAAGAGACTGCTCTTTCTCCATTGAATAGCTTTGGAATCCTTGTTGAAAATCCTTGTTGAAGTCATAGATGTTTCAGTTTATTTTTGGCCTCTCAGTGAATGGGTTGTATAATTTCACTAGTATAAGATATTTAGGTTTCTAGTCTTTGCCATTAGAATTTGTCAGTTTTAACAAAACTACCAGACTGCTTTTCAAAGTAGCTTTACCATTTTGCGTTCCCACCAACACTAAGATTTCTAGTAGCTTCATATCCTCACTAGCACTTTGTCAGTTTGGCCATTTAATAGGTAGTCCCTCATTGTGGTTTTCATTTGCAGTTCAGTATATGTTGAGCATCTGTTCATGTGCTTATTTGCCATCCATGGCTATCATTTGATGAAATACTAGTTCACACTTTTTGCCCCTTTTCTGGCTTTTTTCTTAATGTTTACTTGTAAGAGTTCCTTATATTTCAGGATGCAGCCCTTTTACAGGAATGGGTTTTGCACATATTTTCTCCAAGTGTTTGACTTGTCTTTTCATTTTCTTAACAGTGCCTTTTGATGAGCCGGCATTTTAATATAATGAAGTTCAGTTATCAACTTTTTTCTTTTATGATTTATGGTTTCTGGCCTAACTCAAGATTTTCCTGCTATATTTTCTTTGGAAGTTTTATAGTTTAGGTTTTACATTTTAACTTTATGATCAATTTCAAGTTGGTTTTTGTACATAATGTGAGGTTATAGTTTTTGTTTTGTTTTGTTTTTGCACATAAATGTCCACTTATTGTTTCCTCTTTTGAATTGTTTTGGCATCTTTGTCAAAAATCAGTTGACCCCCAAAAAAATTAGTTGACCACATCCAGGTTTCTCCACTGAAGGTAGAGCATTCCTCCCGAGACATTTCATAAGCTGAAGTGTATAAAAGTAAAGCAGTTACATTAGGACATACCTTGCCAACAGCTGTACAAAATAAATCAAGATAAAGCTGAGATGCTCAGCTATGATAGCTTGAAGTGAGATGCTGAGTGCAGTTCCCAAGGAAGGAGGTCGGCAGTTCCACTCTGCTCGGGGTGCACACTAAACACTCAACACCCTGCAGAACATGCCTTTTAAAAGGAGCGGTAAGAGTGAGACATCTTTCTTGACTCCATCTTAAAGAGAAGAGATTTAGTCTTTAACCATTTAAGATTATGATAGCCATAGGTTTTTCTTTATCAAGTTGAGAAAGTCCTCTTCTGTTGGTTTGCTGAGAACTTATGTTGAATATTGCCAAATGTGTTTCTTCATCTATGGAGATGAGCTGTACATGAATTTTCTTTATTGGCCTGTTGATACAGTGAATTATATTGATTGCTTTTTGAATATTGAACCAACTCTGCTGCATTTTCAGGAAAAACTCCACTTGGTAATGATCTTTTTAATATATTGCTAGATTCAATTTGCTAAAATTATTTCTATGTTTATGAGGAATATTGAAAAGTAGCTTTGTTTTCTGATGATACTGTTGTCTGGTTTTGGTATCAAGAGTAATACAGGTCTCCTAAAATGAGTTGGGAAGTATACGCTCGTCTGTTTTCTGGAAGAGTGTGTGAGGGTTGTTGTTATTTCTTCCTTAAATGTTAGTGGAATTCTCCAGAGAAGCTATCTTGGCCTTGAATTTTCTTTCTTCTTTTTTATAACTGTGAACTTAATTTCTTTGATTATGAGAGCTAATTCAGGTTCTCTTTCTTTTTTTTTTTTTTGAGAGTTTATTTTCCTTTTACTAATCAGATTAGTTCTGGGGATGTTGTACACCAAATCCTCAAATGTTACAATTCAGGTCTGAGACACTTGATCTGGAAGAGGAGTAAATCCCGGGCTCATATTTGCTCTTTCTCCATACTGTCATATTTTAATTACAGCCTTAAACTTGTATTTATTTTTTTATATATATTTTTTAAATTTTATTTTATTTTTAAACTTTACATAATTGTATTAGTTTTGCCAAATATAAAAATGAATCCACCACAGGTATACATGTGTTCCCCATCCTGAACCCTCCTCCCTCCTCCCTCCCCATACCGTCCCTCTGGGTCGTCCCAGTGCACTAGCCCCAAGCATCCAGTATCATGCATCGAACCTGGACTGGCATCTCGTTTCATACATGATATTTTACATGTTTCAAAGCCATTCTCCCAAATCTTCCCACCCTCTCCCTCTCCCACAGAGTCCATAAGACTGTTCTATACATCAGTGTCTCTTTTGCTGTCTCGTACACAGGGTTATTGTTACCATCTTTCTAAATTCCATATATATGCGTTAGTATACTGTATTGGTGTTTTTCCTTCTGGCTTACTTCACTCTGTATAATAGGCTCCAGTTTCATCCACCTCATTAGAACTGATTCAAATGTATTCTTTTTAATGGAGTGAGCTTTAGCTTTCAGGCTTCCCTGGTGGCTCCTTCCAAGCAGGAGATGTGGGTTTGATCCCTGGTTCAAGAAGATCCTCTAGAGAAGAAAATGACAACCCACTCCAGTATTCTTGCCTATTAAATCCCATGGGCAGAGGAACGTGGCAGGACAGTCCATGGGATCTCAAAAGAGTCTGACACGACAGCAACTAAACAACCAACAATGAGTTTTAGTAGTTTGATACTTCGAAGGAATTTGCCCCATTTTACCAAACTGTCATTGCTTGGCATAAATTTATTAGTAATATTTCCTGGTGTTCACTTAATGTCTCAGGATCTGTCTTTTTAAAGAATCAGCTATTGGTTTCATTGATTTTTTTTTAATGTAATTGATTTTACCTCTTATTATTACTTCTTTCCTTTGGCTTGTTTTGGGTTTAATTTGTTTCCACACATAACCCCTCAATTTCATAAGGTAGCTTAGTTTTGTTTTTTTAAAGCCTAGGTTTTTCAGTTGGAGATCTTTATCTAATCATTTGAAGCTATGAGTTTTCCTCTAAATGTTGCTTTATCTACATTCTATAAATTTGATATATTGAGAGAATTTTTTGCATTTATTTAAAATATTTTCTCATTTCCTTTGTGATGTCTTCTTTGATACATAAGTTATTATTTTAAAGTGCTTTGTTTCATTTCCTGATATTTGGGAATTTCCCAGATGTTTTCTATTGCTGATTTCTAATTTAATTCTGTGTAGCCAAAGAACATATTTTGTATATTTCAAACCTTTTTATTGAGACTTGTTTTAGATCCCAGAATAATCTCTCTTGGTAGATATTCCATGTTCACTTAAATAGAATGTGTCTTCTACTGTTGTCGGGTAGAATGTTTTGTAAATGTCAAGCAGGTCTAGTAGCTTGGTAGTGGTGGTAAAGTTTAGTTGCTAAGTCGTATCCGACTCTTTCACGACCCCATGGACTGTAGCCCTCCAGGCTCCTCCGTCCATGGGATTGATTTCCCAGGCAAGAATACTGGAGTGGGTTGACATTTCCTTCTCCATGATAGTGGTGTTAAGGTCTTCTCTATCCTCACTGATTTTATGTACACTTGATCTATCAGTTACCAGCAAAGGAGTGTTGAAGCCTTTAACTAAATTCTGAGTTTGTCTATTTTGAATCCCTTTTTTTTTTTTTAATCAATTTTTAGATTATGTATTTTGAAGCTCTATTTTTGGGTATCCACATTTATGATTGTTATGTCTGGATAAATTTAGATTGATTGACCTCTTTTTTAATTATGCATGTCTTCATGCCTAAGTTACATTCCTTGTCCTAAAGTCTATTTCATCTGGTATTGGTACTACCACTTACGCTTTCTTCTAATGTGTACAGAATATATCTTACTCCATGTTTTTACTTTTAACCTATGTCTTTATATTTAAAGTGTGTTTCTTGTTGATAGCGTATAGATGGATTTTTTTTAATCCAGTCTGATCATTTGCTCTTAATGGTAGTGTTCAGGCAATTTACATTAATTCTTGATGGTAGAGTTACATTTACATCTATAATCTTGCTATTTTGTCTTTGTTGGGTCTATTCTTTGGATGATTTTCCCTCTCTTTTACTGCCTTTTTGGGAATTCTCATGTTGACTCAGTCATTCATATTTAGCTTTTTTGGTTTATTTAGTATTTGTGCTAGGGTTCATAACATATGTCTTTAGTATATCACAGTCTACTTTCAGCTGTATTATACCCTTTATGTACAGTGTAAAAACATCACAGCAGTATACTTCACGTCCTCCCTAGTGGCTTTGGAACAGCTTTTTGCCTGGGCTGTGGAGGAAAGGTTTCCTTCGAAGGAGGCGGGTTTCCATATCTGTTCCCCACAGAGCTGTCGGTCCTTAATGGCATGCCTGTGCCGCCAGGGGTGGCTCTCTTGCTCTGTACCTTTGGAGACCCAGCCTAGAAAAGAGTTTGCACGTGAGTGTGAGTTCTTTTCTGGTCCTCCCTGCTGTCATAATTGATACACTCACCCACACTTGGCTTTTAAAATCTTGTTAAGTTTTAGTTTTTCTTCCTTTTCTCCGGTGGCACCCACCTTTTTCTTCCATGCTCAGCATAACTGGCATGCTCAGTACAGCCCTTATCTGCCTGGATGGGTTTCTTAACCCCTCGAATTCAGTTTATTCAGATGCTTTGTAATAGCTCTGAGATGGGCTCAAGGAAAGTTACTATTTTTCTCAATTTTAATGCATTTCTACATCTTAAGAATGGTGAATTGGGACTTGCTTGGTGGTCCAGTGGGTTAAGGCTCCGCACTGACAGTGCATGAGGTCAAGGAACTAAGATCCCACGTGTTTGCTAATGGCCAAAAAAAAAGGAATGGTAACCAACCAGTCCGTTCTGAAGGAGATCAGCCCTGGGATTTCTTGGGAAGGAATGCTGCTAGAGCTGAAACTCCAGTACTTTGGCCACCTCATGCAAAGAGTTGACTCATTGGAAAAGACTCTGATGCTGGGAGGGATTGGGGGCAGGAGGAGAAGGGGACGACAGAGGATGAGATGGCTGGATGGCATCACTGACTCGATGGACATGAACCTGAGTGAACTCCGGGAATTGGTGATGGACAGGGAGGCCTGGCGTGCTGCAGTTCATGGGGTCGCAAAGAGTTGGACAGGACTGAGCGACTGAACTGAACTGAAACCTAGAAAATACATCGAGTCTCCTCAGACCAGGGATTGAGCTGTGTCTCCTGCATTGATTCATATCAACTGCAGCACCAGGGAAGTCCCATATTACCCATTCTTAAGTGTACATTTCAGCGGCATTGAGTATATTCATGGGTTGTGAAACCATCACCAGTGTCCATCTCGAAATTTTTCTTGATCCCAAACTGAAACTCCATCCCCATCAAACAGTAACTCCCATTTCTTCTCTACCCCAGCCCCTGGTAATCACTGTTTTACATTCTCTGTGAATTTGACTTCTCTGTGTACTTCATATAGGTAGAATCATGCAATATTTGTTCTTTTTGTTTATGGTTTACTTCAGTTAGCATAATGTCTTCAAGGTTTACCCACGCATGTCTTCTTTGGATAAACGTCTGTTCATGTCTCTTGCCCACTTTTTAAATGGGTTGTTTGATTTTTTTGTTGCTGTGATGTAGACGTTCTTTATAATATATATTCTGGGTATCAGTCCTTTCACAGATAAAATGATATGCAAATATTTTTTCCAGTTCTTTGGGTTGGACAGATTGATTTTTTTTTTTTTCCTCAGTTGAAGGAGTCACTTGGAAAGGCAGCGCCTCCTCGGGTTTTTTGTGTTGCTCTGTTTAATAATTAATTGGGCTCCGTAGGGCCTGCCTTGGCGTCACGTGGCTTTCGTTGCAGCACCAGGGACTCTAGTTGTGACACAGGCTCCAGGGTGCGCGAGCTCGTGGTTGTGGCGTGTGGGCTTAGCTGCTGTGAGGCATGTGGGATGTTAGTTCCCCAACCAGGGATGGAACCCACATCCTCTGTATTGCAAGGCAGATTGTTAACCACTAGACCACCAGGGAAGTCCCCAGATTGATTTTCTGAAGGCTTTTGCTTTCTTACTTGCAGCATAAGCAAAATTGCTGAACCTTTTAAACAGTACAGAGGGAATAGGGAGCAATGATGTTCCCACATCCATCCACTGGGCTTCTGGATTATAATGAGAACTAGCTTCAGAGTCCAAGGTCTCGTGAGGACAAAAATTTGTCACAGCCAGTCGGTGATTATACTTTGAGCCGTGCATTCCGTAAAGCCTCTCATCTGTAGTCTCAAAGACCTTTGTTTGACTACCTACCTTCCCAGCATCTTCTGTCTGCCTTTTTTTTTTTTTAAGGTCCTTTTCTCAACAGTCTGTGAGGTTTCTGCCTGTGTTGTCCCCCACAGTGATTGTCAGGGACTCCTCAGAGTTCAGCCTTTTTGAATAAGGCAACCTCAACAATAGCCTGAAGCCTCAGTTAATTGTCTCTGAGGACAGCTACCTGTCCCCAGAAACATTTCCCCGTGAAACTGGCTGTGAAAGGGGAATGGAATCTTTCTCGAAACAGATTCACTTAGCTCTTTAATATAATTAAATCCCTTAAAGAATTAAAAATCCTGTGGCAAACACTGTCTTTATGTTTCATTTATTAGTATCCTGTGAATACTGTTTCTGCCTGAGAGATTATATGCCTTTATAGCATCTTTAGGAAATCTTCGTATTATACAACAAAGCACTGAGTACACCTATAGACCGGCTACCCGTGGAGATCACAGAAAATTAAAGGGAAGATTTTGTTTCTTCTGGCCCCAAAATGGGTGTGCCGCAGATCTCTGTAATACATTCTGGCTCCGTGTACTAATTGCTAGTGTCTGAACAGGCTGCCTCCCTCTTTACTCAGTTTCCCGGTCTTTCCAAGACAGCCCCGCCCACCCACCTATCCTGTCCCGAGTGTAGGGCGCACACGTGCTAACACCATCTGTGAGGTTCACAAAATACAGCTTTTGGGGGTTGACTTGTGTATCTCAACCTGTGAAATGGGAAGCTTGGACCAGATGAACTGATCTCGGAGATGTTTTATGACAGAACCTCTTCCCCCTTGGGCAGTTCTTTCATTCTGGGAGGGGACATAGTTCCTTCTGGTGTCCGTAATACGAAGATCTCTATCCTGGCCAGAAAAGGCCCCAGATTCTGGAGACAAATTAAAAGGGAAAGTGAGTGGCTAAGGCAAGCTCCAGACTCAAAGCAACCTCAGGGAGGAGGTGGCCACACTGCTGGTGATCTGCTGCCAGTTGGGGGCAGAGCCACCAGACTGAGCCCCTGAGGCTGTTCCCAGGGTTGCTGACTCATGGAAATTTCTCAGGCTGGAAGCCTCCGAGCCCAGGGAGCCTGAGCTATCTAGTCACTGCCTTTTAACAATACGTTAAAAACAAAAGGAAACTGTGTACCTACCTAAAAGCATAAATCGTTTGCAGTAGAGCCAAAATTAGATTTGGAGCTAACCATTCATTCATACGGAGCCCTGTTTTGATACCCTGGTTTTCTCCAGTCATTTTGTAAGAGGCCTTCCTATTATTTCACCATAAATGTAGACCTGTTGACACCACCACCCCCGCCTCTTTTTGGCTTGTGCTCCAGTTGCTTCAGGCGTGTCTCTTTGGGACCCTGTGGACTGTAGCCTGCCAGGCTCTTCCATCCGTGGGGACTTTTCTAGCAAGAATACTAGAGTGGAATGCCATGCTCTACTCTGGGGGGTGGGGTGGGGGGGTCTTCCTTACCCAGGGATCAAATCCGAGTCTCCTTTGTCTCCTGCATTGATAGGCAGACTCTACCGCTGAGCCACCAGAGGAGTTTTTTGGTTTTGTTTTTTCTTGGCTAGTTTTGCTGCTTTTGGCTTTTATGGAGAATTTTCTTCCTTCCAGCTGGTTTTATTGTTAACACTCGCTCTCGTGGAACCACAGTGATACCAAAATACAGACAAGACTGCTACCTCCATAAAATGAGGGTTTGGAAGAGGAGGAGAAAAAACCCTTGATTTTGTTTCTACACTTGGGCTGGCAGATGCTTCTGGAGAGAAAGTCCTTCATCTCTGCTCTACATCACCTCACCTCTCTGCCTTGCTTCCACCTGTCCCATTCCATCCCCATCCCCCAGATCCTCCCTGCATCGTTTAGGTTCTCTTTCCTCCCTGGCCGCCCTTCCCTTCCCATGTAAGCATGTTCACGTTCCATCCTGTGTGTATATATGTATGTTTTTTATTTATTTGGCTGCAGTGCAGGATCTTCGCTCTTCAGTTCAGCATCATCAGTTGCGGCATGTGGGATCTAGTTGTGGCATGTGGGATCTAGTTCCCTGACCAGGGATCAACCTGGGCCCCCTGCTTTGGGAGCACTGGACCACCACGGAAGTCCCCCTCACTTTCCATCTTAAAAAAGGCTCACATCTCCTGAGTCCTATTAACTTTTGCCCCATTTCCTTTCCATCTCACACATGAGCTACTCAGGAAGCCCCCAACTTCTTGCCGCTACAGTGCTAGGCTGGCTTATGCCCTCGCCAAAGGTTACCAACAGTCTCTGTGGTTAACCATTGACACATTTCCATCCTGGACTGCTTTGCCATACTGATCCTGTTTGCAACTTCCTTCTTGAAATCCTCTGCTGCACTGGCTTCCAGCACCCTCTCCCGACTTCCTTCTGAGCCTTTAGGGACTTTGATCTTCTCCTTAAGCTCCGCTTCTTCCCATTTGTCACCTAAAGGCCAGTGTTCCTGGGGTTCTGGCTGCACCTTTCTGCACCAGGAGGCACCTACACGATTTAGGGGCTGCCTCTTCTGTCGTCCAGGAAACAGGAGCTCCTCTGTAGTAAACAGTGGTTTAGAGAATCAGAGGAAGGAAGCCTCCTGGTTGGTCTTCAGACCCCATGGAGAGGCTATGAGGGCACAGGGGCCCTGGAAACCTGCATGGGAGATGTGGACTCGTGGCTTTGCTCTCAGCTTTCTCCGATCTCACAGGACTCTGGGCAGAGTTAGTGCTGCTGCTCTGCTCTGCTCTGCCTGGCCCATGCCCCTCCCCTAGCTTCTGCCAGCTCCTGGCTTCACTGCCTAAGTAGAGTAGGGATGGACAGCTCCGTAAAAGGGGTATCATCACCAAGCAGGACTCGAATCAGACTTGGTCCGCAGGAAAGGAGAGAGGTGCTGGAGGGCCTGGGGAGGGAGGGCCCTGCCGGAGGAAACGGGCAGAGAGCAGGGTGGCAACATCTCCCTCAATCTGCCCCTGACCCAGGATGCTCAAATGCCAGGGCTTGGAAGCAGCTTGGACCAGCGCTCCAACAGCACAGACCCTCCCTGCCCCTCATCTCCCCTCGCCAGACACTGGTGACACTGGGGCATCAAGCCTAACAAGGACCCTGCTGTCAGACAGCCGACATCCTGCTGGACGCTGGACGGACAGACCAAGGAAGCAAGAAAAAAGAATGTCAGATAATGAAAGCATGATGAAGAAAGTAAAGAAGATATTGGGGCCGGGGGGGACGCGATGGGATATTGAGCAGGGGGCCACTAATCCGGCTTGGACAGAGGTGATCAAGAAGGTTTCTCTAGGGGTTGTTTTGTCTGAGGCCTGAATGGGAAGACAGCCTGTGCAGTCAGGTTAAACTAAAGTGTGACATGGCCTGCTTTATATATGTGTTTGGCTGCACTGGGTCTTAACCACGGCACACAAGATCTTCCTTCTTCCTCGTGACACAAAGGATATTTAGTTGCTGCATGTGGGATTTAGTTCCCTGTTACCCAGTCACTCAGTTGTGTCTGACTCTTTGCAACCCCATGGACTTATAACCGACCAGGCTCCTCTGTCCATGGGATTTCCCAGGCAAGAGTACTGGAGTGGGTTGCCATTTCCTCCTCCAGGGGAGCTTTCCGACCCAGGGATCAGATCTGGATTGGCAGGCAGATTGTTTTCCGCTGAGCCATCTGGGAAGCCACAGAGTATCCGCCCCTTAAACTGAGTAGGTTTGCGGGTCTTAGTCACATGGGAGGAGGGGAGGGTAAGGTAAGTCTGGCTTGCCTTATCGGGGTTGGGGGAGGAGGGTTGGATGACATCCTTACAATGGGGCGGCTGCTCCTGCTCCTAAGGAGAGACGCCCCAGTTACACAGTGCTCTCCAGGTACCTTCTGGATTCTCCCGTGGATGTTGGAAACTCCCCAGATCTGCCCTCCTCCTCAATCCCCCATGTCAGCGAACTTTTTTTTTCTTTTGGCCTTGTACCTTAAGGGCTCTTAGTTCCCTGACCAGGGAATGAACCTGGCCCCTCAGCAGTGAGCAGCCCTCACCCCTGGACCATCAGGGAATTCCCACCTCCCAAGCACTCTCCGGCCAGCAGGCTCTCCCCAGGGCCAGCCCCCATTCTCCATTCGCCTCCCCACCCACTCATCCATTCTCTGCAGAGCAGCCAGAGAGCTTTCCAAAAAGCAGATCTTTTTTTTTTTTTTCAAAAAGCAGATCTAATCATGTCCCAGAGGATTCTAGGTAAAAGCCAAATTATGAAGGCAGGCTAATTACAACGCTCACACCGTCGCCGCCTCCACCTCCCCATTCGCCTCCAGGACACTCCCCTAGAACTCCAGGTTATTCTGCCAGGGCTTTCCTCTGGGGACGCGTCTACTCCCTCGTGAGCTTCGGGACTCCAGAACCCTCTGTTGCCCCTGTCCTCACGTGGCCGGCTACCACAGCCCAGGCACGGGTACCACATCAGCCCTTCCTTGCCCCTCCTCTGCAGACCGGAACCCAGAATCCCATGAGCACCCTTCATCCCGATGTCTCAGGGTTCCTCCCAGAACCAGGCCTCTGTCACGGGATGAATGCCATCCCTTCCCAGGAGGGGAGGAGGCAGGACGCTAAGAAGAGAAGGGGGCGAGTCTTTTCGGAAGACCTGACAGACTTCGGAAGTTACGATGGGAATCCTGGGTGGCCTGGCTGGGGGGACTGGCACCAGCAGGCGCCACCGGGCACGGCTCACTGCCAGCAGCACTCCAGTGCCCACACAGTCGCTGGCCCTCAGCCCGTGTCCACAAGCCACTTTATGAGCATGAATTGGGGAGGGGGGTGACAGGGAAGGAAGGGTAGGGGTGGTTGGGCCATCTCCCTGCAGCTCTCGCAGCTGCGAGACCTCTGGAGTCTGCCCTGGTGGCCGCAGGGCGGGGAGAAGATGGGTTAGTCTGTGCTCACGTGTATCTGCTCAGAAAGGTCTCCTTCTGGGTCAGGGCGGGGCCAGGGCACCCTGGGCAAGCTGGCTCACTCGAGGCCCTGGGGGCTCCCCTAGCTAGGGGTGCTTCCTGCCCCCAGGGCCCCATTCTCCCTGCCTGACTCACCTCCCGTCCCTCTCTCCCCCTCCACCATTCTCTCCCCAGCTTCCCATAGATCTTTTTGGATTTTCTGAGCTTCACTGCATGAGGGGTAGGTGAGGAGTACATACAATCCCACCAGAGGCAAGGGGTCCCTGCTGAGTGAAGTAGGATAGTTACTCAAGCCAGTAAAAGAAGTGGAAGAGGACATCCCTGGTGGTCCAGTGGTGAGGATTCAGCACTTACATTGCCAAGGGCCCAGGTTCAATCAGTCCCTGGTCGGGCAACTAAGATCCCACAAGCAAATCAGTGTGGCCAAAAAAAAAAAAAAATGGAGGGAAAGACTAGGGGGAGCCTGTCCACGAATAGAGGCTACCATCTGAAGTTCACGTCCACCTGACGGAAGAATAGTAATGGCTAATGCTGATGTTCATGGTTTCGCCCTAACCGTGGTGCTAAGTGCCGTAAGCCTGCTCTCACCTGCTCTCCCCATTGTACAGAGGTGAACACTGAGCCTAAAGAAGTGAAGTAGTTTTCCCAATATAGAGACCAAATACTTGCCAGGGCTGAGATTCAGATTCAGCCAAATGTAATGAAGATTGTGGCTTCTAGAGTAGACTGCCTGAGGTCAAACCCTGATACCAACCACTGTCTGTGTAAACTTGGGGGAGCTACTTAAGTCTCTGTATTTCCATTCCCTCATTTGTAAAATGGTAATTAGGACTGTTCGTACCTCGGGTCCCCACTGAGGAGAGAAGTTAACACCTGAAAAGGGCTTGGCAGGGGGCCTGGTGCACGATCAGCAATCCACAAACGCGGCTAGTACTATTCACTGTCATTACCAGGCTGCAGACCAGGAATTGGCCAGCTACGGTTCTGCCAGGCCAAACGGACCTCTGGTTCAGTCGCCCTAGTCCAAACACAGAAGAAGGCCCTGCTAGATCTGCCATCTTCCTGGAGCTGGAAGATGATACACATGCCTTCTTCTTATCCAGTCACCTGCTGGGGGCGTGACTGGATGTCACTAGCTCCTCAGCTCTGGGACTAAGACTCCCCACTCTCCTGGCGGGCTCCAGAATTGCTATTTGGACTAGTATTACTGATTTTCCCTTTTACTTGGAGTTCCAATATGGTTCAGACAGTACTGAGCCTGTCTTTATGTAGAAATTTGATACTTTGTTCATCATGGATTTTTTGCTTGAGGAATTTTCTTTCTTTTTCTTTTTTTTTGGCTGCCACATCTTTGTTTCCCGACTAGGGATTGAACCCAAGCCCCCTGGGGTGGAAGCACGGAGTCCTGACCTCTGGACCACCAGAGAAGTCCCCCATGAGTTTTCACTTTTTATATTACATTAAAGTATTTATCTTGTTTACTGACTTTGTTGGCACCCCTTTAAGTTTTATTTTTTGGATATGTGTGTGATTCTGCTGGGTCTTCATCACTGTGAACAGACTTTCTGTAGTTGTGTGTGTGACTCTGCTGGGTCTTCATCACTGTGAACAGACTCTCCGTAGTTGTGACAAGTGAGGGCTACTTTCTGGTTGCGGTCCACGAGCTTCTCATGTGGTGGCTTCTCTTGTCACAGCTCGTGGACTCCAGGGTGTGTGGTCTTCAGGAGTTGTGGCTCATAGGCTCGGTAGTTGTGGTACACGGGCCTTGCTGGCCCATGGCATTTGGAATCTTCCCAGACCAGCACATGGGATCTTAGTTCCCCAACTAGGAATTGAACCTGTGCCCCTGCCATGGAAGCACAGAGTCTTAACCACTAAACCACCAGGGAAGCCCTCGCACCCTTAAATTTTGAGCCTGGAAATTTCTTGGCAGTCTAGTGATTAAGACTCTGCACTTCCATGGCAGAGGGCACAGGTTCAATTCCGGGCCAGGGAACTAAGATCCCATGTGCTGCACAGTGTGGCCAAGAAAAAAAAAAGGGGGGGTGGGTTTAGCCTGAGGCAAGTGCCTCACTCACCCTGATCCCAGCCCTGCTCCATAGGCCGACTGATGTCCTTACAGTATGGCAGAGGGCTCCCCAGGACCAGCGATCAAAGAAGAAGCTTCAAAGCCTGTTAAGGCATAACCTTGGGAGACACTCCATCACTTCTGCCACGTCCTGTTTGTCACACAGGTCAGCCCTGTTCAGTATGGGAAGGACAGCACAGGCCCAGGAATACCAGGATACGAAAATCACAGGGCCATTCTGGAGGCTAGCTGCCATACCAGTTTCCTGCCAGGGGTTGAGGGAAGCCTCCACAGGCTGGAACCAAGTTTTCCCTTCTTTCCTTATTTCCCTCCGTTACACCCTGAGTGGTGCTGACCAGACTGGGCTACCGGGGCCCACATAGGTCCCACTCACCTGATCGCAGATGATGGGAGAAGCACCTGACCCAATCACCCCTCCCACAGAGTTTAATTTGGGAATCAGTCCCCGTGGTGTCAGGTGTGGCCCGTGGGTGATTATTTCCAGCTGGATGGAAACATCAGCCATGAGAATCGAGAGAACTCATTCCAGGCCTCCCTCAGCTCCCACCATCCATGAGGCCAAATGACATCCTTGCTCTGCTTTGTCCATTGTCTGGGGTTTAGAATCAGTAATAAACTCCTACTTCCTCCCAAGTGTATTTGAGTCGAGTTTCTGTCTCTTCATCACCTCTTTGTCGGTGGCCTGCTGTGGAAGATGCTGCGGGGTGGCTTCTCAGCGTCTGGCCAATGCTACCTACATCCAAATCGTGTAGGGCTCCTATTGAAAATGTCAGGGCCCTGGACCCCACTGCAGACTCGGGGAAGGGTCCGGGAACCCACAGTCTTCACGCTGCAGCCTGGGGCCTGGCCGGTACAAGGCAGTGGCCATTTTCTACTTTTCCTCTGTTCCAGCCCAGGTGCTGACGTAGATGGGGATGCTCACGGTGTGGAGGGCCCACGAGGGGGGTGTGGGCTCACAGAGTGGGACCAAGTAGGGTGAGGACCTGTGGACGTCCAGGCTGAGCTGCAGCCAGAATCTGAGAGGAGGGAGAGCTATCCCGGAAGGTGGCTGGGAGAGGCTTCTGACTGCACCTTGTTCTTGATGGATGGTCTTGACATGTCAACTCACAGCCTGTCTTCCCGGCTCCCCCTAAGCCCATGTCCCCCACCTCCGCCCCGTTAAAAAGAAGAGGTTGACCCAGTGATTGCAGAGACCCCTTCTAGCTCTAAAACTCATGACTCTGGGAGGTGGGTGGTTTCCTTTGCAGAGGCTTGGCTGCCTTCAGGTTGCTCTCTCTGGGTTGCTTCCTGAAGGGTGGGGACCTGCACTCACCCTCCCTGGCCAAGGGCTGATCTCTACATTTGTTTGTTCACTTCGCTCCTCCCCAGGGGCTGAGGTTCCCTCTGGGAAGCAGGTGCCAAGGAGGCTGGGCACTTCTGGGCGTAGCCTTGTTTCCATAGCGCCTGGCCACCCTGCCAGGAGGATGTGGGATCCTCCTGGCTGACACTCAGAGGACCTTGGCCTCCCCCATTTCCTGCCACACTGCTGGATCACACAGAGAAAGTACGGGACATGCAGTAAACTGGGATTTGCAGGTACTGAACTCAGTCTTTCATTCAGGCCAGTCCTTCTGGAAGGTGCCGACCAGCAATAGCAGTGCACCTGGGAACTTGATAGAAATACAAATTATTGGACCCCACTCTATACCCACTAATTCTAGGGGTAGGACCCAACCATCTGTGAGTTAGTGAATCTCCAGCTGTCTCAGACGCACGTGAAAGTCTGAGAACCACTGCTTTATCCGTGTGCCTGGACTCCCTGTGTCAGCACTGAACATCTTGAGTCCCCAGAAACCTTTTAGTCCCCACCAAACTGGGATGGTTGGTCACCCCTACTTTAGGTTTTATGTTTCATTTCCCAGTGCTGTGAAACAACACCGCCCCCCAGAAGGTAGTGACCTAAAACAATATGATTTTGTTAAGGAATCTGCTATTTGGGGGTCAAGAAGCAACAGAACCTTGTATGGAACAATCGACTGATTCAGGACTGAGAAAGGAGTACAAGCAACAAGGCACCCTGTGTATTTAACCAGGGAAGCCCTCCAAGGTGTTTAAGTGAGGCCCCTGACGCCTTGGGAGAATCTTCACCAGTGAGATGAAGGGGTCAGGTGCCGGAACTAAGGGGTCAGGAGCTGGAACCCCTGCTGCAACGAGGCTTCCAACGCCCAGGCCTCATCTTACCGGCTTTGGCGCCATCTAGTGGACGCAAGTGGGCCGACCTGGCCCGCAGCTGCTTCTGAAGCCGGAAGAAAACCCAGCGATTTACCTAGTCACTCGGTGGCCTTTGGACTTTTAAGCCCCAAATCCACAGGCCAGCCAGTGTCCCACTAGACTTGGCAGGTAGTGGGGTGCCTGCTGGATTCCAAGTCACTCCTTCTCCCGAGATGGGCAGGGACTCACACCAAGACTCCCCTTCAAGTCCCACCCAGCCCTGTACTCAAACGTGTGCACAAAAGTGGGCATAATCAGAGCAGGATGACATGACCCGAATGTCCATCGAGGCGGAGAACACTGTAGGAAAACGAAATCCGAGGGGCAGAGGGAGAGGTGGGCAGCTGGCCAGAAAGCAGCATCCTGTGAATCAAGGCTCACATTCTCCTGTTCCAGAAGTTGCCTCATGGAGAGAAAAGGAAAAGGGGAACAAAACTGACTTTCCTTTCAAAATATTTAGAGAGGGAAAATATTTTTTAATGAGATTAGTGCAAGTAAGAGAATATGCCCTGCAGTGTGAAATGCTGAAGTGAGAAACCAATCAGATGCTCCTTTAACCCAGCAGTCATCGGGAATCCACTGTTGCAGCTGCAGTAATGGGAAGTTCACAGCTTTTTAATTCCCTTCTTCCAGAGTGACAGAAAAACTGAACGAGGACGCTCATACCTCCCCCAGTTGGAACTTCCCCTCCTTCATCACCTTGTCCCTTTCTAGCTTCCATCCAAATGTTTTTAATAATTAGAAGAAAAGTTAACCAACCACCTTTCAAAGACATCGTCACAAGTACACTCAGGAATTGGAAAAATGTGGTGCAAACTGGCAGTGGCCCAGCAGGCGTTGCAGGGAGTCCCTGAGTACTTTTGGAAAAGTCAGTGAACCCCTTTGATCAAGACTTTGGTTTTTGTTTTTGTTTTGGCCCCGCCACAAGGCTTATGGGATCTCAGTTCCCTGAACATGGACCACAGCAGTGAAAGTGCCAAATTCTAACCACTAGACCACCAGGGAACTCCCAATCAAGATCTGGTTTTAACTATAAAAGGAAAATACTGATATTTCATCCTCCCAACTCACAGGGACTTTACAGGGATTCAACCTGAGAGGAATTGAAGCATTTTCAAAGGCGGGGGAATTCCCCAGTGGCCCAGTGGTTAGGACACTGCACTTTCACCACCAAGGGTATGATTTCAGTCCCTGGTCAGAGAACTAAAATCCCATAAGCTATGTGGCACAGCCAAAAAAAAAAAACCTAAACATTTTCAAAGGTGGAACAGGACTGCAAGAAATAAAGGACACAAACAGGGAGAGGGGGACGTCACTCCTTCCAGAGTGTGTGGTCCTAGGATGGCTGTGAGGATTGGTGCGTGGGTCTGGATCCAGTGATTATCAGCAGCATGTTAAGCAAGGCACTATCAATTCACTGGTTACATTTTCTGAAAAGTGAAAGTCACTCAGTCATGTCCGACTCTTTGCAACCATGGACTATACAGTCCATGGAATTCTCTAGGCCAGAATATTGGGTGGGTAGCCTTTTCCTTACTCCAGGGGATCTTCCCAACCCAAGGATCAAACCCAGGTCTCCTACACTGTAGGCAGATTCTTTACCAGCTAAGCCATGAGGGAAGCCCAAGAATACTGGAGTGGGTAGCCATCCCTTCTCCAGCAGATCTTCCTGACCCAGGAATCGAACCGGGATCTCCTGCATTGCAGGCAGATTCATTTACAACTGAGCTATCTAACTTTCAATAAAATCATCTGGTTAGAATAGGAAAAAAAAAAAGAGCAAACACTGATTCTATGGAATGTTACGTAGTAGCTAAAAGGAGTATGCAGGACGGGAAACATTTCCAACAAGCATATCACAGAATGACATACACAGTATGATTCCAGTTACTAAAGAAGACCAACCCAAACCCGACCTATGGCTTACACATCAGTTTAAAATGCAGATGAGGGCTAGTCAGGACACACGCCCTGGTGAGGGGGGTGGGAAGAGTGCAGGAGGCCTTTCGTTTTACACAACTTTACTGTATATCCTCTTTTCAGTTTGTGTGTTTGTGTATGTGTTTTCTTTTGTGTATTTGGCTGCATCAGGTCTTAGCTCCGGCATGTGGGATCTAGTTCCCTGACCAGGGATCCAACCCTAGCCACCTGCACTGGGAGCTCGGGGTCTTTCCCTGGACCACTGGGGAAGTCCTCTTTTTCAGTTTTTAAGAGGTAAGTAAACAAACAAAAACCTAACCTGACTTCCTGCTTCTCTGCCAGGGAAAACAGCCCTGGTCTTCTGATCCAGTTCCCAGCCCCCGTCCTGGGCCATCAGGCTCCCCAGTGGCTCTGCTGCCCTCCCCTCAGGATGGCCTTCTCAGCCTCACACACGGCAGTTTAAACTCTCCTCAGGCCTTGGCTAGCGGTGCCTGCCTACGACATCATCCCCAGTTGCGGGGAGGGGGTCTTTCAGAGCCTTATGTGGTCCAGCCCCCTCCTGCTGAAGACCCCTGAAGCTCTCAGCATCAAACACGGGCTGTCAGCGTTCACGCAGCCCTCCCAATGGGGGCAGCGTGTGAGTCATCCTAGGAGGCAGGGCCTTTCCTCCCACTTCAGAGGCTGTAGGGCGCCCCCTCTCCTGGGCAATGGGTTGCAAGCGCAGACCTTGGGTTGGGCAGTGGGAGCTCCCTCAGGAGCAGAGCTTCCAGCTGAGTGATGGCAGGTGAGGGGGCTGCGTCCAGCAGCGCTGTAGCCCAAATAGTGGCAGCAGCCTAGACCCCGTTGGTCCCTCTTTGTTTTCTGAGCCCTGGGAGTCCCTCTCAGCTGTCATAGGTACTGCTTGTGTGAGGGACCCTGATACGTGCAATAGCCCGTGATCCGTGCATCCAGCAGCTGCTGGTGGTGCAAGCAGTTCCCTCAGATGTTCAGAGTGGAGCATGTGACTGACAGACAGTTTCTACAACCACGGGAGATGACTTTGCTACCTTTTCGGGGATATAAGAGGCTTGGTGAGCTCCCTTTCCTGGCCTGGCAGGCCGCCCATGCCGCCGCCACTGAGCACTCTTCAGGGAGGAGCTGGAGAGAGGTGTGGGCTGGGGAAACACTTGCTGGTGATGAATCCTGTGTGTACTGTTGTCAAGTGTCACTTTTACAAACAGCTCCAGCCCTCGTGGGGCTGCTTCTCGGGTGCCCTCACCACCCTCTACCAGCCCTCAGACCTCCTCAACTTCATCCCCGCTGGGCCCATCTTCTCCAACCCAGACACAGCTCCGAGCCTCTCTCTTCCAGGCGGCTCCTCACTGCCCTCCAAAGCCCCTGGGCTGCCAGGCTCCAAACAGTCCGCTCAGATCTTTCCAGCCGCCTCTGCTCAGCTGGAGTCCAGGCAGCTCAAGTCCCACCTTCATCCTGACACTTAGACCTGTATTTACTGAATCTCTGCCATGTGCCAGGTTCCAGAGCCCGCAGGCAGACAGAGGCCCTGGTGGGGGGCTCTCTACTCGTCCCCCATCTGCCTCTGACTCTTCCAGCAGCAACCACTCCCCACCCCCCGCCCGCCGACTTCCGCACTATCTCCCCCTGCTCCCCAGGTCCGCCCTGCTTCAGTCCTGCCCTGGAAGGCAAGGCCGGAGCCCTGTGCTCGCGGAACGCTCCCCTGCCCTGTCTGGGCTGCAGCCGCCCCTCAAGTAAGAGCCTGTCTTCTCGAGGCAGCACCCAGGAGCTGGGATCAAATCAAATCCTCAGAAGCAGCAGCGGCAACTCCCTCTCGCCCTGTTCTGACTTTACAGTCCAGGAAGCGGCGCCTTTTGACTGGGCTCTGCAAATAAAGGGCGATTTCTGAAAACCAGAGGGTGCCGGGGACTTAGGCAGCAAACTGCCTCCCTCACAGGGACTGGGGCGGCCTTTTCCCCGCCTCTGCGCCTCGGCCACCCCGGGGGACTGGGCGCGGGAGGGGTGCGGTTCTTTCGTCCGCCAGAGGCTCACGCTGGCCCCGGAGACCTGGGTTCGGGTCCCGGCGGTGCCGTGTGACTCAGAGCGTCACCTGCCCTCCCGGAGAGGTGTTCTCGGCGGCAGAACGATCACAGCCGCCTGCTCTTCTCACCCGCGAGGGGCGAGTCCCGGGAGGCGGCGGGCACCGGGGCTGGCGAGGCCGCGGGTGCGGAGGGGCGGGGCTCGCGGCGGACAAAGGGCGGCGGGAGCTGGTGAGGGCCCTGGGGGGCTCCTCCTCGCTCACCGCCACCCCCGCCGCCTCCCCGCCCGGGGCCCCGCGGGCGCGCCCCTCGGCCGGTGGCCCGAGCGGAGCCGCGCGCCGCCGCGACAATAGGCACCATTTCCGCTCGGCGCGGCTCCCCCTGGCTCCTCCCCGCGGGTCCCGAGCGCGAGGGCGTCTCTCCCGTATTATAGACCAGGTGTCCCTGTCGACTTCATTGATTTTTTTACAGAAGTTCAGTTCCATCCAAAAGTGCTTCCTCCTCGGAGAAAAGGGGGCGCGCGGGCGCGAGGCCCAGACACCCTCGCGCGCGGGGGGAATCCCAGGCTGCCGGCGCCCCCGCCCGGCGGCGTCGCGGGGGGAACCCGCGCTCCCGCTCCTTGCCCGCGGCGGCCACCAGAGGGCGCCCGGCGCCGGCCGCCTCGGTCCTCCCGCGCCCCGGCCGCCGAGACCTGGCCGAGTGCGCGTCCTGGGCTCGGGCAAGGGGTGCCCCCCGGGCGAGATCCGCGAAGACGGGCTACCCCGCTTCGGCGCTGGGCGGCGGGGACCTGCTGCCTGGAGGGCAGCCGGCCTGGCCTGGCGGGGAAGGATCGGGGAGCGGGGTGTGTGCCTTGGGGGACAATCGCGCGGACCCTGTCCCGGCCCGAACCTCCAGAGGCCACCAGTCAGAGAACCGAGCCGGGTAGCTGTGTGACCTCGGGGCAGGTGTTGACCTTCCTGGGGTCTCGGTTGTCGGCCTGAGGACGGAGAATGAGCACTGCCCCTCAGCCTGCGGGGCGCGATCCCAAGGCGCCCCAAGCTCACCCGTAAAGGCCCGGCGGTGCAGGTGGGCTTTCCCAGCGCGGCACGAAGTGGGACCAACTGCCTCCTTATTGTATTTATTAAAATCAAACGTGGAAAAAAAACTAAATAAAAAATAAATAAATAAAATCAAACGTGGGTGAGGGTGGGAGCCAGGTCCTCTCATCTCCAGGTGCAGCAAGCCCCAACTCTGTGATGTCGCGATTGGCTAGCAGCCTGGGTCATCCGGAGTGGCTCTTTTGAACACACTCTGTACAGGGAAATCTGGCATCTGCTTAACAAAGGGATCCCTCCCTTTACAAAATCGTTTGCAATGGGATTTCTATCAATGAATAAACTGTAGGAAAGTGACCCTTGTAAACAGAACATTCATATCAGGTCAGGGGACTTGAAAATTAGTCCTTTTCTAAAATAAATACTTCCCTTTTAATAACAGACACAAGGGCTTCCCAGGTGGTACAGTGGTAAAGAATCCACCTGCCCGTGCAGGAGGTGTGGGTTGGATCCCTGGGTTGGGCAGATCTCCTGGAGATGGGAATGGCAAGCTACTCCAGTATTCTTGCCTTGGAAATCTCATGGACAGAGTAGCCTGGTGATCTACAGTCCATGGGGTTGCAAAAAGAGTCCGACAGGACTGGGCACACACGAAATACTGAGCCAAGGGCAGGCATGTGATGAGGGAGCTGACTAAAGGCTCAGCCCATAGATGCCTTGTTCAGTTCTTTTCCATTCACTCTATAGCCTACCCGGCAGAGAGCTGGGATGTCAGGATTCTGTCCCCCATGGCTTGGGGATACTAAAGCTGGGCCCCTTCCTGCCTCAGTTTCCCCTCCTTTTCCCTTTTCCCTCGTCCCTGCTCCACATGCCTCTGCTGGAAAAGACCTGGAGTCCATCCAGGGAGCAACCTCACTGGCCAGCCCACTCTTGTATGCTGGCCAGGGCCTCCCACCCTGCCTGCAGTGGGTGCTTCAGGTGGGGACTCTGGCTTGGGGGCATCCACGGATTCCCTACACCCACCCACGCATGTCCACACATTCTTAAAGTCAGTGGGACACCTCTCTGGTTGCTGGCAGATGGAGGAGTTGGCATCTTGGGCTCCAATGTGAAGTGTGGACCCCATCTTGGTCCACCAGTCTCAGGCCACCCTGCCGCCAGGAAAGACTCAACCACCCAACTTGGGCAAGGAGGTCACACAAACCTTGCCCTTCCCTTGGCCATTTGGTGCTGGGCAGAGACCCACCATTAGCAGATACCACTGCTCACTCACTTTTTTAAAATCCTCTGACTTTTGTGAGTTTTTCATTAAGTCCAAAGAGCCAAGGGAACACACAGGTGCTCACGTGCCTTGGCTGAGGGGAGACTGACTCAGGGAATGTCAGGGTTTGCCAGGGCCCTCCTCACTCCCCTTTAGGTTGGAAAGCCTCCCCACCCCACCACCCCAGGGCCCTGGGCCTCCCTGGCCAGAGGGCACAGACCAAGCCTGGGAAGCCTGTGGGGAGGGGCACACGCCCTGGGGCTTCAGGTAGAAACCACCCCCTGCCTTCACCACAGCTGCTCACTTCCTCTCCCCCGAAATTGCAGAGAGCCTGGAGCCTGTTCAGCAGAGATGGGCTCCATCCTCTGGGCAGCATGTGCAGAAGGCACCTCAGGAGGCAGATTTCATTCATCGTTTCCTATTCAGTCTTCGCTTACTTGCTCTACACACAGTTCCTGACACCTATTTTGAATCAGGCTCTCCAGGAGAGGTGGGAGTGGAGACCTGAAACATATTTTTATAGGATCCATGAAGAGTGCTTCTTACTTCCTGATACTGAGGCAAAGAATTCTGACTTCACCACTTACCAGTTGTGTGACCTGGGGCAAGTCACTCAACCTCTCTGAGATTCAGTTTCTTCATCTGTAAAGTGAGATCAAGGGCACCTTGTCCTGAGACCTCCCCCATGATTCTTGGCCATAGGGCTGTGAGTAGTCCCTGTGGAACTTTCTTTGGTCAGTGGAAAGACAGCTTGAGGCTCTGGGGGTGGAAATAGCCCAGACCCTCCTCCCCAAAGGCCCTGGGTCTCCCTCTGTCCTCCCTCACATGACAGGGCTCCTGCAGCCTGATCATCATTCCTTCTTATTGTCTGGAGGCAGCCAAGCATGTACTGCCTGCGTGGTTGGTAACTGATTGACTGAATATCAAGGAAGGACCACCGAGGACTCCTGCCCAGGACAGGTGCAGACATCCCATGAGCAAAGAAAGGGCTCCCCAAGTCAGGAGCCCCCGCCATGTCCCAGCTCTGTCTCTGGTGGCTGTGTGCCCGCTCTCCAGGTCTCACCCCATCCCAGGAGGGCCTGCTCCTCACACCTCCCTGAACTCAGCCATCAGTCGGGGGAATTCTTCTGGACCCCTCATCTCCTTCCTCATAGAAATACACCCCCACCCAGGAAAATGCCCTTTCACAGATCTACTCATCCTCCCCACCAAGGAGCACCCCTCAGCAGCCAGGGTTCCTGGCCCTTAAGAGAAGCTGGTGCCTCCTGTCCCTGCCCCTGCCTCTCCCCTTCTGCTTTCCTCCCGGCAGTGGGCAGCAGCCCAAGGTCAGAGGGGAGACAGACACTGCAGGCACCACCCTCCCCCACAGCAATCCTGATTTCTGTGATGAGCCTAGATAGAGGCTGCCAGAGACGAGGAGCCTTGCGTGGGGCTGGCACTGTTGAGAAGATGCACGGTTCAGCTCACCCACGTTCATCATCATTATTCTTCATCTCCTCTCCGTTATTGTCAGGGGCTTCTTTAATGAACCTTCTAGCAGACAGTTGATGCTACCCCTCCAGGAAGTGACAGTCCCCTGCAGAAATGATCATCTGATGCAGGAGAATTCCCTCCTCTCCCCACTTCTGACCTAGTTCCCCAAACACTAAAAGTCATCCGGAGTACAACTGGCATTGACCTCCCCCTGCCAAAGGGCGAGAGAGGACCCTTTCCCCCAGGGACAGAGTCTGTCCTCAGGAGCTCCATGGTGGAGGAAGTCAGGGGGACCCAGTGTAGAGAGATTTCCCACTGCTCAGGGTCCCTGACCAGTGGAGCAGAAGGGGAATGGGGCTTTGGGGACACACCAGGAGGATGACACCAGGCCTAAGAAAGGAAACATAATGCATGCGAGGCCATCAGTACCTGCCCTCACTGGGGCGATCAGAGCCATGGGACCCCAGGGAAATTGGGAGCAGGCACATGCTTTTGCTTTGGGCCCACTTAAGCACCACCAGTGCCTTGAGAAAGCCAGGAGGAGCTTGATGGTGGAGCCCAGACAGCCAAGATTCGTGCTGTTCCAACAGACTGACATCCCTGGCCCTGGGTCAGCAGTGACCAACATACAATTCCCTCAAACATGGTCAGGGCTTTCCCCGTCATTTCAGGGGTCCTCTCAAGTAGCCCCCAGGCTCCTAGCCCACTCCAGTCTCTCCTGGCCCATTCCCTGTGCGCCTTCCCAGCCTTTGCTCCCAGCCTCTCCCAGGCCCTCAGATCCACTCGGGCCCCACCCTCTGCTGGCTTTGCCTATAATTGCCATCCACACCATCAGGTCAGAGCCCATGTTGCCCTGCGGGGTCTTTTCCTCATGATACATCCAGATGGGGGCATCCTGAGGGCAGAGAACTTACATCCATCCAGTGCTTCATATTTGAGAGCTTGACTTCATGGACCCATAGGGGATTGAATGAAAAAAATGGGCTTGGGGGACTAAAGTTGAAATTCTGGATCAGCCCTGTGATGGATTTAAAAGGTGTTCACAAGGGCTTTGGCATATCTCCCTTCCAAACATGGAGCAAAATCCCCTCCTCCTTGAGTGTGAGCTGGACTTGACCTAATGACTGGCTTATAATAAACAGGATGTGGTAGAAGTGACATGGGACTTCTGAGACGAGCTCATAAAGGGTATTGCAGCTTCCATGTGGCTGGCACTCTCTCTCTTGGATCACAGGCTCTGGGGGAGGCCAGCCTGCATGCTGTGAGGCCACTGGAGCAGCTTCAGAGAGGTCCTGAAGGGGGAGCTGAGGCCTCCCACCACCAGTGGCACTAACTTGCCAGGCACGTGAGTCAGCAGCCTTGGAAGCAAACCCACCAGCCCTACTCAAGCCTTCAGATGACTGCAGCCCTTGCAAGACATCTGGGCTCTAATCTCACGAGAGACCCTGGGCCAGAATGAAGCCACTCTTGAATTCCTGGCCCACATAAAATGTGAGAGATAATAAATGTGCTTTGTTTCAAAGCCACTGAGCTTTAGGGTCCCCAGCAGTATATAACCAAGAAGGGCTTCCCAGGTGGCTCAGTGGGTAAAGAATCTGCCTAAAATGTGATACAGGATCGATCCTTGGGTTGGGAAGATTCCCTGGAGGATGGCATGGCAACTCACTCCAGTATTCTTGCCTGGAGAATCCCATGGACAGAGGAGCCAGGCAGGCTACAGTCCACAGGGCTGCAGAGAGCTGGACATGACTGAAGTGACTGAGTACTCACACACACATATAACCAATGAAGCTACTTATAAGCTGAGTGTCCTTGAGTTTTCTGAGCTTCAGTTCCCTTAACTGTAAAATAAAGATCAGGTACCTCACAGAGTTATTAAAAGGATTAGAAACAAGACACGTAACACTCTGCAGCAGGCTCCTAATATGTGGTGGCTGAATATTAATCAAATATGGGTGCTCCCTTGTCAGCCCATCCTTTCCACCAACATTCCCTGGGTTCTTGACAGACAAGGCTTCAAGTCTGCCTCCAAGGCTGGTACTGCAGGTGGTCCCAACAGGTGGTCCCAGAGTCCCACTGGCCAGAAAATTTTGCGGTGTAGCTGGGAGCTGAACTTTTCAGCTGGGACACAGGACTGAGTCTGCTTTTACAGAGGAGAGCAGAGTTGCAGGGGCCTGGGAAGGCAGGAAGTTTGAATACTATTTTGTGTCTTTTGAATTTTGGACAATGTGAATGTATCAGCTACCTGACAAGTTCTTTACCTTCTGAGCCACCAAGGAAGCCCAGTAAGTAAGTCAAATATTTACAAAAGTGAGGCATAACAATAAATAAATAAGCACAACAGAGTAACATTGCGGGGGGGAAAAAAACAAGGAGGCCCAAAATGGAGTTATTTATGCTAAGCCCTACATTACCAACGCAAGACTTAATTACAGTTTCCGCAGTCCCAGAAATGTAATCTAAAACCAATCCATCAGGAAACAAACCCAGTCAGCACTAGCGAGCTTATCCACCTGACGCACCCCTGCCATCCCCTAAAGAAAAGCGACCTTGCGATAACCCACCTGCTTTCAGCCTCGTATTAACTGTTCCTTCTCCCTTCTGCCTATAAAAGTCCCTCCTTTTGTACAGCTCTGTCAGATTGGATGCTGCCCAATTTGAACTGAGTTTTGATCAAATAAACTTAAAAAAGATTTTTAATCTGCCTCAGTTTATCTTTTAACAATACAAATCTTAGAAAACCCACCAATCAAAGGACCAAAGTGTGATGATCCACTTTGGAAGTGGAATGAGGCCAGGGGGTTGGGCACACCGAGAGCCAGGAGGGGCAAGAAGAGGAGACAGAAGCAGGGGAAGCCGGGAGCTCCCTCGTCCGTCAGGGCCCAGCGTCTGGCCACCCATACTCCCACCCTGTGCCCAGTCAACCTCCCGCCCCACCTCAGTTAGGGCACCTAGGGGACTGTCCTAGAGCTAGTCACTTATCTGGCTCTCTTCCCCACCCGAGCCCTGAGTTTCTGGTGCCTGAGAACCATGTCCTGTGGTCTCCTTGCCCCAGGCCTGACCTGTTCTCTGCTGAAGGGAAGAAGCGGGAAGGCCGTGTAGAATTAGTGTGGAGCAGAAGTCTTCATTTTTCTGTGAGAGCAGGAGGACCCCAGCTCTCTCTTCAGCAGAGGAGCTCAGGCCTCTGGGCTGTGCCTGAGGTCCTATCACAGGTATCCCTGTTGGTCGTGACAATAAGGGGCCGAACACTGGTGACCAATGTCCTCTGGAGGGGAGAAGAAGGGGGGCCCTTCTCCTAGGAATCCAGTCCATATCCTGGGTGGTTTGGAAAGCTGCACGTGTGGGCCCAAGGCTGCACCACTCAGGAGAGACCAGAGAGGGCCCTGGTTTTCCACACATCCTTGGCTGAATGCATGCCTTGCACGCGTACTGAAGAGACACAAAAGTGCCTGGTAGAAAGTAAAGGCAGGGTCAGTTTTGCACAACTGCCTGAGCTTTGAATGCATTCCCCTGACTGGAAAAGGGTAGAAGCCTTACTGGCTCAAACGTGTGGGCACAAACCTCTGACCCATCGCTTGGCTCACAGGGATAGCCTCTAGAAATGCCAGATTAAAAATGAAAACGAGAAGAAAAAATGGAGCAGAGAGAGCAGGAGTGGCACATTATGGGGAGACAAACTCTGCAGAATTGGTCTGAGCCAGTCAATAAACAAATCCACCCAATGGTAAGACTTAGGGGGTTGTGGGGGGATGCGTTCAGGTCCAGAACTGCTATAATGCCTAACCTAAAATGCCCACTTATTGATTAAAAAAAAGAGAGACATGCAAAGAAATAGAAAAGTAAGTCCTGTAAGCTGAAAAAAAAAAAGGCACTAAAAACTCTGAGGAGGCCTAGATGTTGGGCTTCATTGTCTCTCTCCTTCCCTCCCTTTCTCCTCTGTTCCAAAATTCCAGGGAAGAGCCTGATGGGGTCAAGGGTCCACCCTGATCCTATCAACTGTGAGAGAGGTGCGGGTCAGAGGAGGGAGAGAAAATCTGTAATGTCTCAGCAGGGAGAAACTGCCTCTTTGGATGAGGATCAGTTCCCAGAGAAAAGAAGGGTAACTGATTCCAACACTGTATCAACTGAAACATATTCAAAATTCTAAGAGTTTGAGCAAAAACCCACTTGAAGAGGGCAGGGCTAAACTGGAAGTGGGTAGGAGCACTTCTCCGGGGAGCTGGGGAAGACAGAGAGACTTATTTGTGGAAGCAAACAAAGGAAATTATTTTTTGGCCATAGCTTACAGCCTAGCTATCTGTTTGTGATTTATCTTTACAAGTCTGATTTCATAACCTTGAAACATTTACAGGCTTAGATTTTGGTCTGCCTAGATAGCCCCCAATACATTAGAGCCACAGTCAGTCTAAAGGCCTCCTTGTTTAAGTAGACACCCTAGCTTCCCTCTGAAAAGGTAAGCAGTGAGGCCCCCAGGAGTCCAGAGGCACTCGGATTTGTTCCCTCCCATCAGAGGAGGGCAGCTAGCTATTTCTCAGCCAGGTGCTTTGTAAATATCCATTCTCCCCAAGGAGGGACTGTGTTGGACAGGGGAGAGGCAGTGGGAAGAGGGCTCATCACCCCTAAGCTCCTTTGTAGTTATCTCAGAAGTTGTGCTACCGTTCTATTTAACAATATAAATTGCACTCAGGTAAATGACTGTGGAGTCCTTTTCCTTTTGTTCCCTCTACTCCCTCTACTATTCCTGCCAGTGATCAAGATTGGGCGGTACGTCCGTCCCTCCGTTGGTAGGACATGGTGTGGAGGGGAGCCCTGACAACACTCGGGGGTGGGCCCTGTGTGAAACACAACTTCCAAGTTGCAAGGGAAGACAAAAGAACCAGGGACAAGAAAAATAAAAGGTATTAAAATAGGCTTAGCTACTTTGGGGTTTTCCTTTGTATTTATTTTTAGCAAGGATTGTGTGCCTAATTCTGCATTAAAATAGCTGATGCTACCAGTCATTGTTCCAGGCTCTTGCACAATGCAGCCTGGCAGGCTTTCTGCAGCCAAAAGTGAAGGCAGCTGGCAGGGTTGGCCCACCCAAGCTGGGGAGAGAGCATGTGTTTCACCGACAGCACCCCCAGCCCCCACGGAAACCTCAGCGGTGGGAATGCAAACAGAAGCAGGGTGCTTTGGGTATGGCCCAGAGCTGGGGGAGAAAGCTCTCTGAAGCCTCCTCCACAAAGCACTCCCTGCTGAGTGGAGCCGGCAGAGGGCTGGAATTCCTCCACGGGATCACCAAAGCTGGCA
This sequence comes from Bos indicus x Bos taurus, assembly GCF_003369695.1. Lineage (NCBI taxonomy): Eukaryota > Metazoa > Chordata > Mammalia > Artiodactyla > Bovidae > Bos > Bos indicus x Bos taurus. The sequence goes on along the minus strand of NC_040091.1, from coordinate 28,454,410 downwards.
TCACCGGAGACAGATGCGGCAGTCAGTTCTCCATTAGGGGGTTTTCTATGAGTATTTTTTCTAGGAGACCTGGTCAGGAAAGATTTTCCAGTCAGCAAGCTCTACTTTAAAATGCTTGAATCTCTCACATCCTCCCCTCTGGTCCATAGGCCAGTGGGGCTCTGGCGATCTGGAGTAAACACAAGTGGCTAGGACAGGGAGGGGCAAGGGAGAGGATTTCCTGGACACTAGAGTGAGAAGATGCATGAGCCCAGCTGCTTCTTGCCCAAGGGTTTTCAGGTCTTGGCCCTGGAGCGAGTGACCTCCATGCGGGGCTGGACAGAGTCCCTGAGGAGATGGGCTGAGCAAAAAGCCTGCCATGGTATCTACTACCGACTTTGCAATACTGGTGCCGAGACAGTGCCCTGCTGCTGTGTGAGACGACTTCAGTTTTTACCCTGGGGCTGTTAGCACTTGAAGTAACCTTTTCAGGGGCCCCGCTCCAGAGATGGCGAGGTCAACCGCTTCAAATCTCTTTATCTACACATGCAGAGGAGGAACGTTACAGATGAGTTTCTTTGGCAAAATGATCGATGTTCCAGTTGTGTGATTGGCTAAAAAGCCTAAGCAGGCACTTCTGCGGTGAATGAAGGGGATTCTGAAAAGCTGACAAGTCTTGGTGCTGTGGGTCTAGAGTTCTCTTCGTTGCCGTGGTTCCCCTTAGCGGGTGATTCTGTGTGTATCGGGGCGGGGGAGACTACTATAGGAAGCACAGCGAGCAGCGATGCATTTGCTACCAAGGGACGCTTTCTTGCAAGATATTTCCAAAAAGGGGACCTCGCTGTGTAGCAGGTTATTTAACTTCTCCGAGCTCCATTTTCTGAAGACTGGAGATAATGATAACCTTGCAGGGCGGTTGCGAGGAGTATCCGAGCTTTATAAGGTCAGTTTCTGCTGCAGCGCCCTCCCACTGTGCGACCGGACCAAGGTCAGAAAGGGCGTCTGGACCTTGTCGGAGCTCTGGCCCTCACCGTCGTCGGTTCCCCGCGAACGCTGGCTGCGGTTTGAGCTGCAGAGACCCAGCTAGCCGACCCTCGCTCGCGGGGATGCGCTCTCCGAGACTGGGTGCTCCCGGCTCCGCCTTTCCTTCCTCCCCGCTCCCTCCGACGTCCCCTCTCCGGTGGCACACTCGGGGTCCGCTTCTCCCCGCAGGAGCCCGGAGCGCGACGCTCCCAAGAGCACCCGCCGCCGTCGTGCCCGCGGCCCACGGGGTCCGGGCGGCTCCTGGATGCGGCGCAAGGAACGTGTCTGGGAGACGCGGGCCTCCCCCTCGGCCCCACCGCCTCAGGCCTACAGAGAACACTCGGCCTGGCTCCGCAGCTCCCTCTCCTGCCGCATTGAACTTGGCCCTTCCCCCACGCACCGACACTTAAAAGCCGCTGCCAGGAACTGAAATATTAATAGGTACAAACTTCCTGGAAAGATTTTCTGCTCCAAGATAGATGACCCCCGCCTTCTTCCACCAAAATAAATAAATGAAGGGCAACTCTGGGGCAGGCATCCGGGGAGCCTGCGGCCCGGGAGCCGCTCGCGGGCGATCCTCCCCCGCCCCGCGTTGGGCTGGGGCCGCGGCAGCGCGGGCGCCCGGGAAAGGCTCTCCTTTGTACGCACGGCCCGCGTGTGCGCCGGCGGCGCGGACGTACCGACGGCGGGAGAGGGGGCCTCCGGGCGCGCGCCCGCACCGAGCGGCCCCGGGCACCGGCGGTCGCCCGCCGGGCTCGGAGCGGTGGCTCGGGCTTGCACTGTCCCGGCGGGACGGAGGACGGTGAGGGTTTGACCGCCGCGATGCGTCCTCAGCTGCCCTCCCGGGCTTCACGGCCCACAGCCCGCCTCCAGCTCCTTTCCCCCGAGCGCGGGTCCCGCGGGGTTGGAGCGGGGAGGTGCCCACGGGCAGCCACGTGACCCGCGCGTTCTCCGAGCCCTCAGCTCCTCCCCCCGGGACAAAGCCCGACCCGCCTTCCGTGCTCCTCCGCGGGGGCAGCTGTCATTTAGGATCCTCCGCACAAATCCCCTGCTTGCGTTTAAAGACACGTTTTGCTTTTTCAGAGTTCTTCGACATTCGGATCTCCCGGGCTTCCCTGGGCCGGGAGGCGGTTGCAGCGGAGGAAGCCAACCCGCCTCTGCCTTTCTGCCAGCCTCTCGGAAGCAGATCACAGACCCGCCGCTCTCCCAAGACTGAGCTGCCTGCTCCCGCTCCCATCTTGCGCATAGCAAGATTCCAGTGCAGGGAGGTTTCCGTGACCGCCCCTGACCCCGTCCCAACCCGGGGAGCGGTCTGGGCCCCCTGCCAGTTTCAGCTTCAGGCTTCTCAAGGCAGCAACTGCCCCTGGATTTGCTCCAATTTTTCTGTCTTCCTGGAAGTCACTCACTCAAAATTTTTCTTGAGCGCCTGATAGGTTCCAGGTACTATTCTAGGCACCCAGTTGAGAGCAGCAAAAACAAACACATACAAAAGTCCCTCCTGGAGCTATATTATAATGGAAGAGACAGAACAGCATAAGTGAAATACATAGCGTGCCAGTAATTGAGGCAAAAGGCAAAAAATGCAGGGAAAGAGGGTGTGAAATGTACATGGAGGGAAATAGCGAGATTTCAGTTTGCCTACAGTGTTCCAGGAGCAGCCAGGAGGCCAGTGTGGCTGAAGCAGGGTGGCGGAGGAGAAGCTGGGGCTGAAGGGGTCAGCTGCGGAGGGGTGGGGTCGGGTGGAGGGCAGGGGAGATTAGATGAGGGAAGGCCTTGTGGGGCCATTGTAAGGACTTGGGCTTCTCTCCTGGGTGAGTTGGGAGCCCTGCAGGGTTCTGAGCAGAAGAAGGGCGCATTCTGATTTCTTTTAAAAGCAGCATTCTGAATGAGGACAGACTGCCGGAGGCAGGGTCAGAAGCCAGGAGGCCCTTTAGTAATCTAGGAGCCATGAGGGACATGTCCAACGGTGTTGGGAGCTAAAAATGACCGGAAATGGAATTTTGGAAATACTTTAATGGGAAAACTGACAAGATTTATTGCCAGGCCAGATACGAGGTAAGAGAGAGATAAAGAAAGGACAAGGAGAGTACCAAGGCTTTGTCTTGAGCAACAGGAAGAAAGAGTGGCCATTAACCAAGATGGAGAAAACTGGCCCTGCTCGTTCGGTGGGTGGGAGTGGGCCTCTTTGGGGTGCAGTTTTGAACAGATGAGGTTTGGAGGTGTGCATGAGACATCCAAGGGCAGAGCTGAGTAGACACTGGTTAGACAGGTCTGCAGGGCCAGAGGAAATGTATAGGCTGGAGATAAACACGGGAAGTCATCAGCAAGACCTGCTGGTATTTAGAACCACGGTTTTCTGAGAGGATCTAGCTCTGTGCTGTCGGATGTAGTAGCCCCTGGCCACATGTGACTACCGAGCACTTGAAATTAGTGGAAATCGTGCAGCTGAAGTTCTAAATATTTAATTTTAGTTAATTAACATTTTTTAAACTGATACTGGATTGAGTTACTGGTAAAAGCAGTATGTTTGGAGCAAATTGGGTATATACATCTACTTTTTCAACTATAGAGTTCATGAAATCTAAATACAGATCAAGAATTTCCAATGAAAATTTGGTGTCCACATTGACATATGCTGTGTCATATATACACAATGTTTTGAAGATTTAGTACAAAAAGTTGTGTCTCAATTTTATGTTGATTACATGTTTAAATGGTATTATTTTGGATATATTAAGTTAATGAGATGTTATTAGTTTTACCTATTAATATTTTTACTTAAAAAAAAATGGCTACTAGAAAAAATTTAATTACATGTGTGGTTGATATTAAACTTCTGTTGAATAGTGTCAATCTAGGGAGGGAGTGTGGTTATAGAATGGAAGGGGTCCGGATTAATTGAACCCAAGAGCACTCCATTACATAAAAGACAGTAAGATGGGGAGGAACTGGCAGAAAACTAGGAAGGAGCAAAGAAACAGGAGAACTAGGCAGATGTGGCGTCCCAGAAGCCCCAAGAGGAGGGTGGCACCAGGAGGAGGGACTGAGCATCTGGTGAAGTGTTGCTCCAAGGTCAAGCGATGAGGACAGAGTGTGGACGCTGGGCCCAAACCAGAGGTCACTGGTGATGGAGGCAAGAGCAGTTTTGGAGGAGCAGTGGGGTCAAAGGCTGATCAGAGTGGCTCCAAGAGAGAAGGGGAGGAGAGGGATGGACAACTCTTAGCAGAGTTTGGCTGTAAAGAGAAGGGAGGGACTCCGCCTTCCAATGCAGAAGACATGGTCTGCGAAGATCTCACATGCTGAGAGGCAACTAAGCCCATGGGCCACACTACTGAGCACTCTGGAGCCAGCGCACCACAGAGAGTAACCCCCGCTCGCTGCAACTGGAGAAAGCGCGTGCATAGCAACAAAGACCCAGCACAGCCAAAAATAAATACATAAATACATTTTTTAAAAGAGATAACGAGAAGGGAGGAGGAGCTAGAGAAGGAGGTGAGACAGAAATTTCTCTTTTCAGCTGGGAGAAATGGCAGCATGTGTTCCTGCTGATGGGGATTACCCAGTGGGGGGAGAGGACCAGCTGGGAGCAATGTCCTTGAGTGGACAAGGAGAGCAGAGGTCTTTGCTGGGGCCAGGAAGGCTCCATACATACCAGAGAGAAGGCAGTGTCCTTGAGCACAGAGGCAGAGAGGTGGGTGAGGTGTTGGGAGCTTATGGAAATTCTATTCCAGTTGCTGCAATTGAGTCCATTTAATTTGCCTCTAAACAGGCAGGCCTGCTTTGCAGTTATCTACTTGTGCATCCCTTTATCAGAGCTCTTCTTTTTAGTCAAGACTCAAAGAAACAGCACCCAGAGAAGGACTATGCCATCACTTTTGCTTCCTGTACATCCCAGGGCCCCAGCACTGCTGGCTCTTCTTCTCCATCTGGGATCACTCTTGCCTCCCTCTACAGGGCCCAGCCCTCCTCAGGACCAGGTCACCTCCTGCCACCTCCCTCCTGTCCATCTGGGGAGTGTGTGGTGAGGAGGAGATGCAGGTTGACTTCTCCCAGTGAAGGCATCTGTATTCTAATCAGCCCTGCCTGGCCTTGCCTTTCTAGCTGGTGCTTATGAGGATTTGGGCTTCCCTCATAGCTTAGTTGGTAAAGAATCCACCTGTAATGCAGGAGACCCCAGTTCAATTCCCCTGGCAAAGGGCTAGGCTACCCACTCCAGTATTCTGGCCTGGAGAATTCCATGGACTTTTTAGTCCATGGGGTCGCAAAGAGTCGGACACGACTGAGCGATTTTTCACGTTCATGAGGATTTGGGTTTGTCTGTGTTTTAGTCCTTTGCCATCCTCTTCCTAAAACTAGATTTTAGCCTTCCTGAAACAAAAGCTGCTTCCTGTCTTTCCTCCAGAGCCTGGTGCCATGCCTCTTGGTCTGTAATGAAAAAGAGTGGGGTCTTTGGAAGAGCAGATGCTTTAACCTAGTGTTTCTCGAGTGTGTTTAGCAAGTGCTAAACACAGATGAAATTGAGAGTCTCCTGCACGTGTGCTCACTCAAGACCTTAACTATGGAAACTGGTCTTGGGCAGGACCTAGAGCAGGGAGATCTGTGTAGACACTTTTCCTAAATGGATTTGACCCTGAACCCTTTTAGAATCAGATTGCTTATGAACAATACCTAAGGCCATAAAGACACTTGGAAAGATCAGTCTCTTCTCTGGGGAGAAATTCCCCCAAGCAGGGAGTCATGTGGACCAGCACACACTGCCCTGGATGTACCCGGGGTTAGAAATGTAGACTTAATACTGTCTCTCACCAACTATACAGCTGTCAGTTACCAAGGAAGAAGGGGATAAGTGGACACTGGGGAGGCAGCCAGCAACCTCCACCACAGTGTCAGAGGTGGATTCGCTGTGTGACGTCTCAGGAGCCCGGAGGGGAATGTTTCTACACTTGACTTCAGCCCTGAGATGCCCCGTGCCAACCTGGCAGCCAGACACAGAGCCGAGTGGTCACTGGGGCCTGGGGCCTGAAGATGGGGCCACTTCTGGAGGTGAGGTGACCATGAAAAGGAGCAGAAACTAAAATGGAAAGTGATCAGGGTGAGCAAGAGGAGCAGACAAAGACAGTATGTGCCTGCCTGGGTCAGGTGCCGTGGGAATAGAAGGGCTCAGAGACGTTAAGAGATGCCTGGGCAAGTCTTCACTGATGGCCTCAGCTCTGCCTCAGTCACAGGAGAAACCATCTACTTGGCCTCCATCATCATGTCTTGAAAACACAGAAGACAACAGAAAGACATAGGGACAGTCTTCCCATGTAAAAGCACTGGACCTCCATGACAACCCCATGTCCTATGGACAGTCAACTATTTTTTATCCCATTTTACAGATGTGAAAACTTGCTCAGTGATACTGAATGTCCAAGAGGCAGTGCCAGGAGATAGAGTCCAGGTCCTGGGGCTCTCGGTGCAGTGAGGGGATTGCAGGTGTGAGGCAGTGGTCAGGATGTCCTCTGGCTGGGCGGGCTGTCCTTCCCTGCCTTTGTTTCTGGGTGTCTGGGGCCCGAGGAGTGAGGAGGCAGCGGCAGTGCCTCCCAGCGGCGGGGCAGAGCAGCATGCTGGGGAGCAGGCAGTGTTGGATCATGCTCTGCTCAGCAGGACTGCACCCTGGACTTGCTTTAGAGTCAGCTTTTCCAAATGAACCGGGCTTCCCTGGTGGTTCAGATGATAAAGAATTTGCCTGCAATGTGAGAGATCTGGGTTCGATCCCTGGGTTGGGAAGACCCCCTGAAGAAGGGCAAGAGTACCCACTCCAGTATTCTTGCCTGGAGAATCCCATGGATAGAGAAGCCTGACAGGCTACAGTCCATGGGGGTCACAGTCAGACACGACTGAGCAATAACACTTCCAAATGAACCGGCTTCTGCAGTCATTTCTTGGGAATGGTCCACAGCCAGCTTCAATGCACCTCCCTTGGGTGACCTGGCGTGACAGGTGCTTTGAAGCCTCTCCTGAGTGCCTGCCTCTCCCTCCACTCCCGGACCTATGCCCTCTCTCCTCCACAAACTGGGACTTTGTAACTCCCAGCTCTGCCTTTTTCATTGTCCTCATGACTCTGCTTCTTCAGTCTCTGCTTGCAGGGCTCCCACTCACCCATCTCCGGGTTATGGCACCCCGATGCCTTCCTCCAACTCTTCCGCCTGCCACTGTTGCCCAGCCCCAGTTAAAAGTCTCCGGAGAGGATCTGATTGGCCCAGCTCATCCTTGCATGCAGGGTCCACCTCATAGGCTGCTGCCAGGCAGCATATTGGCCATTTCGAGCCAATCGGCTGATGTCGGGGAGGGGGTGTGGTCACATGATTGGCTTGGAGCTGCCCATGGGCTCTGCGCTTGGCAGTTTCAATTGCAGGAGACCGTGGAGATGAACTGTGAGAGAAACCTACATGTCTGATGCATAGACGCTGTGCTGTGGAAGAATCTGGAAGCCTTTATGGGAGAGGTGATACTTGAGCTAGGCTTGGAAGAATGGGTGGGATTCCAGTGAGCAGAGATGAGGCAGAATATTCCAGGAGGAGTAAAGGAAATAAAGCAGACGTGCACAGAGCAGCAGGGAGTCTTGTGTGGCCTGAGAGGGACTCATGTTGGGGGTCAGGGAGTGGAGGAAAATGAGGCAAAGAACTGGGCTGAGGCCAGACTGGACCGGATTGTGTTCTGCATGAGTGGGGAGAAGCAAGACTGACATTACAGAGCTGTGCTCTAGGAAGCAGGGAGCAGGTGGATGGTGGAGGGAACTGGGAGGGAGCCCATACTTCCCCCTGCATCCTTTGTCACCCATCTTTCTGTGTCCGGGCAGGAGCCAACCTGCTCTTCACCCTGGCACTCACCAGGCTGAAGACACGGCACTGAGTGCCTGCATGGGCGTTCCACCATCCCAAAGTCCTGGCGGCTGGCCAGTGGTCCATCATAGCAGTGACCTGTGTCAGTTCGAGGTCAGAGTTCTCTATACCTTCTCTTCTCATGCCCCTGTGACTGGGGATTGTCCAGCTGTGGTTCTTCTAGCAGCCTGGATCCCTAAAACACTAGGTGAAGCAGAGCCCTGCCCTCATCCTCTCCCCCTGTGCTGAGCATATAATGTGACTGAGTGAGAAACTTCCTGCAAAGTCACTGAAGTTTGGAGGCTGATTTACTACAATAGAGCCAAGCCTAACCTGACTAATAGACCAGTTGAGGGGACCTCCCCTCTCAGGAGCACAGAGATGGTGGGCAGATCGGGGAAGACATCAGGAGTTAGTGCCCTGGGGAGGGTTTGGCTGGAAGGTCTCCAAGCACAAGGGCTCACTGCCACTGTGGGGCCACCACTGAGCTGAGCCCACGTTGCCTGGGCACAGACACCAACACTGTGGAGGCGGGGGTCACCTAGAGAAGATACGGGGAGCCTACCTGTAGAGGGTCAGCCACGGGTGGTGAAAGAAGTGGGAGTGTGTCGGATTCACCAGCTGCTCAGCCCAGCAAGAACCAAGTCCTGGGAAGGAATGAGGCTGGAGACTAGACTCGGCCTTCAAGGCAACAGCCTCCCCGTCTCCAGCACCGTGGCCCTTGGCCGGGAGCTCTGAGCAAGGCAAACTTGACCATATTTCTTCCCCACTTAAAAACCAAGAGAAGGTCCAAGCACTTTAGTGGAAGTTTGTTTCAAGGTCATCTACAGCCTGGCCCCTTCCTTCTGCTTGGCCCCTTCACATCCAGCCAGTCACCAGATTCTTGTCTCCTTCAAACTCAGTGAGAGGCTCGCCCTTCCAGACTGGCCTGTGTCATTCCCTCCGCCAGAGTGCCTCACGCCTGCCCCTCCGCAGCCTGACCTGCTCTGGCTCTGCCACCCTCTCCTGGCTCTGCCTTTGACCCACGCTGATGCTGGTTCCTGTCTCTGCTGGAGGAAGGGCCCTGCCAGTATGGCCTGGGGGTCCCTGCCCACAGTCTCCATCACCTCCCTGAGGTGCAGACAAGGGATGGTTCTCTCTACCTGTGCAGGCCCGGTGCTGGGTGCTGGTTCAGAAGCGACCAAGATAAACGTGGCGTTGCCTCCTAGAATTGACCATCCTGGGGGTGGATGGATGTTAAACACATGGTCAGAAAAATATACCTATACATCCTGCCTGGAAAGGGGAGAAAAATGGTGGGGGCAATCTCCTTTGGTGTGGATTGGGGGTTTCGAAGGAAGGTCTCTCCGAGGAGATGGTTTTTAAAGCTGAGGCTGAATGGGGAGGAGACCTCGCCAGGCAGGGGCGTGAAGGATACAGTGAGGGGATGAGCAGTGCTGGGAAAGCCTGAACTGCGGGCCCTGCAAAACCCAAGTCTTCTCTCTGCAAAACCCAAGGTTCTCTCTGGCTTCTCTTTCTCTCCTGTTGTTCTTCCCACCAGCCCCATCTCTCCTGCCCAGATTCTAATATGTACCTCAGGGCACCAGGCGCTGTACTCAGGCCTTTGCACACATTCATTTCCCAACAACCCTGGGAGACAGCTGCACTGGTGCCCATTTTATAGACAAAGTAACTGAGGCTGAGGGAGGTTAAGAGACCTGCCCAGGTCACTGGTCAGCAAGTGCTGAAGCGCATATTCAAACTCAGGCCGGGTGCTTGCGATGCCTTCTCTGTCCCACAGAGCTCTGGAGCTTGATTTCTGCCCCAGGACCCTGCTCAGCAGAGGCGAGATGCCCTCCTGCCCCACCTCCTCTCTGTATGCTACGGGGAGGGGGTCGTGGGAGTGCAGGAGGCAGTGATCCCAGGGCCAAGCCCCCTGGGGCCCCGCAGCCGGGCATTGGTAAGGCAAAGCCCTGAAGTTGCAGGCTGTGAATGGTTAAGTGGTTACAGCCCCAAAGCACTCAGCGGGCATTGTTTTTTGCTGCCAGGCCCGGTTGTGTCTACCAGAGTCTCAAGGAAAGTAAAAGTGCCACTATAAATCAAGGGGCAGACTCTCATTCAGGCCTGATGACTCGCTGACAACACACTTTCTAGGATTAAGGTGGAGCCCAGGTGAAGACAAAGCAGCCAGGTCCAACTGCAGTGCACACAGAAAGGGGGAGGAGACAGGAGTCTGCCCTGCTGGTACCCCCATCCAGGTGCAGCCACCCCCAACATTCCATCCATCCGCTACAGTCCCCAGGGAGGTGGGCTGAGCCAAGATGACTGTGGTGCCTGAAGTCACGTGACCAGTGCTCTCGAAGCTGGGGTTGGAACACTGGGCTCTCTGACCCAACCTGATGCCCGTATTTCTTTCCAGCAGGCCTGGCAGCCCCAGGGAAAGGAGCCCTGGGCCCCCAGGGGCCACTCGTGGGAGCTGAGTCCAAGCCCCATGCTGGAGGCCCTCTTAGAAGTGTCTTTCTGGGTTGCATATTACCACCAGTGTCTGAGCATCTCAACATGACGAGGGTCACTGTGCTGATGTCAGGGTCTCCGGGCTGGTGACCTCCCAAGGGTGAGGAGGACGTGGGTAGGGCTGCACAGGAGACTCTTGGGGATGAAAGCAGCTTTCCAGGAGGTGAGAGCAGGCTTGATTCTATTTCTGAGATCTTTGACTCCAGGACCAACCTAGAAAACTCTAGGTCACTGACCTCTTAGTTTGTGTGTGTAATGGTGGCAGTGGAGGGGTGGAGGGGAGAGCAGGTTGAGGTTTCTAGTCTCCTAAAGTCCTGTCAGTCTGCTCTGTATAGACAAGGACCCTCTTCCACTCTTTCCCGTAGGACCCTGCACAGCTTAACTAACCAGAGTAGTTTTTAGAAGCAATGCTTCCTAGTACTTTCCTAGCTACCTAGCTAAGTCACTTCAGTCTTGTCTGACTCTTTGCAACCCCATGGACTGTAGCCCACCAGCCTCCTCGGTCCATGGGATTCTTCAGGCCAGAATACTGGAGTGAGTTGCCATTTCCTCCTGCAGGGGACCTTCCCGACCCAGGGATTGAACCCAGGTCTCCTGCTTTGCAAGCAGATTCTTTACCTTTTGAGCCTCCTCTGTCCATGGGGTCTTTCAAGCAAGAATACTGGAGTGGGTTGCTGTTTCCTACTCTAGGTACATTTTTAAAAAATAACTTTATTGAGTTTTACATTTTGTATAATTCATTCGAGTGTTCAATTAATTTTTCAGTAAATTTACCAAGTTGTGCAACTGTCACCATAAATCAATTGTAGAACATTTCCATCACCCCAATGAGATCCCTCACATCCATTCACTGTTTTTTTCTTAATTAAAAAAAAATTTTGGCCATATGCCATTGCAGTGGGACCTTACTTCCCTGACCAGGGACTGAACCCACGTCCCCTGCATTGGAAGGTAGAGTCTTAACCACAGGACCAACAGGGAAGTCCCCCCATTCACTGTTAATTCCTGTTTTCTCCCTGCGCTGGGCAACCACTAATCTATTTTCTGTCTCTATATAGATTTTCTTTTTTGGGGCAATTTTTAAAAATTGAAATATAGTTGATTTACAATGTTGTGTTAGTGTCAGGTATACAGCAAAGTGATTCAGTGAATAGATATATATTTTCAGATTATTTTCCATTAAAGATATTACAAGATATTGAATATAGTTATATGTGCTACACAGTAAACCCTTGTTGCTTATTTATTTTATATATAGTAGTGTGCATCTGGAGAAGGCAATGGCAACCCACTCCAGTACTCTTGCCTGGAAGGTCCCATGGACGGAGGAGCCTGGTGGGCTGCAGTTCATGGGACTGCGAAGAGTCAGACATGACTGAGCAACTTCACTTTCACTTTTCACTTTCATGCTTTGGAGAAGGAAATGGCAACCCACTCCAGTGTTCTTGCCTGGAGAATCCCAGGGATGGGGGAGCCTGGTGGGCTGCCATTTATGGGGTCGCACAGAGTTGGACACGACTGAAGCGACTTAGCAGCAGCAGCAGCAGCGGTGTGCATCTGTTAGGGGCTTCCCAGATGGTGCTAGTGGTAAAGAATCTGCCCGCCAATGCAGAAGAACTGAGAGACTAGGATTTGATCCCTGGGTCTGGAAGATCCCCTGGAGGAGGAAATGGCAACCCACTCCAGTATTCTTGCCTGAAAAATCCCATGGACCGAGGAGCCTGGCGGGCTACAGTCCATAGGGTTGCAAAGAGTAGGACACGACTGAGCACGAGTGCATAGCCAGTTAACAAACAATGTTGTTAACTGTGCATAGCCAGTTAACAAACAAGGTTCAGGTGAACAGAGAAGGGTCTCAGCCATACATATACATGTATCCATGTTCCCCCAAACTCCCCTCCCATCCAGGCTGCCGAATAACATTGAGCAGAGTTCCACGTGCTTTACAGTAGGTCCTTGTGGGTTATCTACTTTAAATATAGCAGTGTGAAAGGGTTTTTAGAAAGAATATCTGAAGTTTATGATTCGTTCATTTTGTTGTGAGGTAATGTTCTAAAGAGGTTAATTATACTTCCAAGAACTATGCTGTTTGAAGGATTTAATAAAGCAATGAAATATGCATGTAGTATACTAGACATAATTATGTTTAAACTTCTCATCAGGTAAAGATTTGTTTGCAGACAGCTCTCTAATAGAAACAGGAAAGAATCTTTCAGGATACTAAACCTGTGAATTTGCCATGTTGAATTGAAGCCCCAAAATATTGACTTACATTTAGTTCTACTTTTAAACTGTATACTATCTCTTCTCCATCTCCCCCAAAAGATCTGGTATCTTCCTGTCTCCACTTTAGCTCACTTTCCCTTTATCTGAACTTCCCATACCCCATTTTCATCTATCCATATCCTATCTTCAATTTAATGCTGCTCTCTCTGTAGGTGTTTCCCTATTAACTCCTCCTGAAGGCAATTTCTCCCTCCTCTAGGTTCCCGTAGACCCCTTGCTGAGACCAGTTATATGGCACTCCTCAGAGAAGACCTTAGAGCAGGATAATTTCCTGAGCCTTGGTTGCAGTTTTCCTCTCTGTGTTTTAATTTCCATTTTAGGAAAGAATACAAGAACTTCTGTGCCCTTTTATTTGGGAAGATTAGGTCACAGGGCTAGAGACACTTACTTCTAATATTATTTGGGTATCATTTGGGTCAAGGCTTCAATGACAAAGAGAGCCCAAAATATAGTCATTCAAACAAGATAGAAGTTTACTTCTCTCTCATGTGCCAATGCAGAGGAAGCCAGCCGAGGTTCAAGATGGATAAGCTGGACTTCCCTGGTGGTTCAATGGTAAGAATCTGCCTGCCAATGCAGGGGACACAGGTTTGATCCCTGGCCTAGGATGATGGCACATGCCACGGGGCAGCTAAGCCCTTGTCCTGCAACTACTGAAGCCCTCGTGCTGCAACAAGAGAAGCCGCAGCAAGAAGAAGCACTCACACTGCTGCTGGAGAGCATCCCCGATTCGCCACAACTAGAGAAAGACTGCCCACAGCAACAAAGACGCAAATTAGCCATAAATAGATACATTAAAAAAAAAAATGATAAGCTGCTCTGCTGCTTAGCCTCATGGACTGTAGCCCACCAGGTTCCTCTGTCCATGGGATTCTCCAGGCAAGAATACTGGAGTGGGTTGCCATGCCCTTCTCCAGGGGATCTTCCTGACCTAGGGATTGAACCCAGGTCTCCTGCATCACAGGCAGATTCTTTACCATCTGAGCCACCAGGGAAGAGCCCAAGCTGCTCTGTTCCACAACATTTTTCAGGGCCTCAGGCTTCCTCTAAGCGGTTGTTCCTCCGTCTCCTAGACTGTTATCCTCATCTGTATGGTTCCAGCTGGGACATCATCTCATCTATGTTCTAACCCATGGAAAGGGGAGATTATAGAAAAGCACATGCCCAAAGCTTAGAAGTAGCACACGTCACCCACTTACATTTCATTGTCTGAAATTAAATTGAGCAGATACATCCAGCTGCAAGGATGGCTGAGAAATGGCATCTCTAGCTGGAGCAACATGTGCTAACCTAACTCGATTACTCTAGAGAAAGGGGAGAAGATATTGTGAGGCATAACTAGCAAGTTGACACCTTTTCCTGTCTAACTTTAGCTTTCCCAAAGCTAGTGACATTGAAGAGATTGTTCTGGGTCCTCTAGGGCTGGGGAGCGGTGACAAACAGTAAGGCCCAAAGGAGAGAGTCTGGGGAAAGAAGTTATCTACTGCTCCAGTTACCTATTGCTGCATAATAAAATCCCCCCAAATTCAGTGTTACACAATGACACCATTTATTGGGCTCACAAATCTGTTACTAGAGAAGTGTTTGATGAGGACCGCTTGTCTCTGCTCTGCTCAGCATCAGCTTAAACCTGGACTCTACACCTGGGGCCTGGAGTCACTAGGCCTCAATCACGTGTCTGGTCGATGCTGGCTGTTGACTGGGACCTCAGCTGGACTTGTGGCCAAATCACCTACATGGCCTTTCCGTGTGGCCGCTGGGATTTCTCACAGCGTGGGGCTTGAGTTCTAAGAGCAAGCATCCTGGGAAAGAGCCATGCGGAAGCATACTGCCTTTTCTAATCTAGACTCAGAAGCTATGTGGCATCAATTCTGTCACATTCTATTCACTAGAAGCAAGTTGCCAAGGGTGGCCCATGTTCCAGTGGAGGGGAATTAGATTCTTTTTGATGGAAAGAGTGTCAAAGAGTGTGTGAAGCATGTTTTGGAATCAACACAGGTCCCATGGAGCCTACTTGCTGTCAGTTGCAGTGAAGGAGGCAGGTTTCTGAGGCCTGGCTGCTTATAACACCAGGGAAGGCAGATCCTAGGTGCAGGAGGACCAGCTTCACCCTGGAACCCCAACTTCATGAGTGACATGGAAGCAGTGGTACCTCCAGACCGGCAGGGACCTTGTAAGCTGGGCTCATGGGAGTCTCGGCTGATACCACCTATGACCAAAGTTTGGAGCCTCGTGGCGCCTGGGCACTGCACACTACTCTGAGACCCTGCGGGGTGTACTTACTAAGACGCTTTCCATCTTCAATAACAGCCAGTTCAATTTCAACTGACCTGAAAAAGAAAGGGACCCACTCCTAGGTATTTACCCTAGAGAAATGCAAATTTATATTCACCTCAAAACTTCTACACAAATGTTTACAGCAACTAGATTAAGTCATCAAACTGGAAACAAAAGTTCTTCAATGAGCAAATGCATAGACAAATGGTTCATCCAGTCCACGGAACACTGCTCCGTAAAAGGAACAAACTATGTACATGCTAGGATATGAACGAATCTCAGAGGCACTGTGCTGAGTGAAAGCAGCTGGTGTTGGGAAGGTTACATAGTGTCTGAGCCCCTTGATATGGCATTGTGAAAAAGGCAGAACTATAGGGATGGAGAACAGATCAGTTTCGCTAGAGACTGGGAAGCCAGTTCAATTACAAAGAGAGAGCATGAGGGGATCTTGGAGGGTGATAGAGCTGCTCTGTATCCTGGTTGTGCTGATGGTTACATGAATCTATATATATGTTAAAACTCAGAAGTGTACACACACACCCTGTGCAAAAGGTCCATTTTTACTGTATGTAAATTCAAAAAAATAAAATTATGCTTTTCAACAAATGGTGCTGAAACAATAGGACATGCAAAAGAGTGAATATGGCACAGTCCTTATACCCTTCACAAAAACTACCTCTAACCGGATCACCTAAACATAAAACTATAAAACTCCTGGAAGATAACATTGGGGAAAATCTAGGCGACCTTGGGTATCGTGATGGCTTTTTAGATACAACACTCGACTCTGGCTTGTCCTATGGAATGACATCTGAGAGGCTGGGCTCCAGTGGATTCAGAAGACACATGTAGGTGGTGTGAGCAGGTGGCTAAGATGCCTGTAACAGCGATTCTTTCTTCATTGTCTCTCCTCCCTTATTTGTTTATTTATGTATGGCAGTGCTGGGTCTTTGTTGCTGCACTCAGGCTTTCTCTAGTTGCCGCGAGCAGAGGCTACTCTGTTGTGGTGCGTGGGCTTCTCATTGCGGTGGCTTCTTTTGTTGCAGAGCACAGGCTCAGTAATTGTGGCGCACAGCTGCGTTGCTCTGCAGCATGTTGAATCTTCCTGATCAGCGATGGAATCCATGTCACTTGCACTGGTGGATTCTTAACCACCAGACTACCAGGGAAGTTCCTGCCTCTCTTCCCTTAATCCTAGGGCTTCACAGTAAGTTCCTTGTGATCAGATGGCTGAGAAGAGAAAAAAAATTCAGGTCTGGTTTGCAGAAGTTTCTGTACCATCTACTAGTACCAAGAGAAAGAGGACAGCAATAACCCTACAGCCCCACGCAAGGGTGGCCCTGAAGGACAATGCAAGAAACTTCTCCAAGTGGGCAGGACTCTGAGAGACACTTTGCCTATGTTGTCTGGACTGAGAGATGGCCGTAAGTATGGGTCTACATGATTCATTGACAAGGTGTGGAAGGAATATGTTGGCAGGTTGGTGACAAGGAGGTCTGGGGAAGAGTTATTGGGTTGGCCAAAAAGTTTGTTTGGGTTTCCATACGATATTTTTAAAAAATCCAAATAAACTTTTTGGCCAGCTCACTCTATGGCTGGATCTCTACAAATGGGCATGGAATGTGAGGATATTTGTGCCCCATGTGACTGCTCACTAAAGGGTATTCACTGCAAAGGAGGCTCCTGCCAATCAGGTGAACAAAACATGTTCTAAAGATGTCAACAAGCCTCTTTTCCCAGACACCTCAGTGCTAGCTCAGTCAGCCCATGTAACCAAGCGGCCATAGCGGCGGGGTTTGAGTCCAAGTCTACGCACGGACTTCTCCTCACCAACACGGACTTGGCCATCTAATCAGCCCACAGCAGAAACCAACACTGAGTCCCCAGTAGAAGCCCATGGGGACCCAGCCAGCCACCTAGTGACACATGGGTTAATTGGACTCTTTCCATATTGGAAGAGGCAGAGATTTGTCCCCAGTGGACTATATACATGTTCTGGATACACACGTGCCTTTCCTGTTAATAATGTTTCTGCAAGCAACACCATTCATGGATTTGCGAAGTACCTTCCTCACGGTCCTGCTGTTCTACACAATATTGCTTTGGATCAGAGAAGTCACCTCACGTCCAAAGAGCAGCAAAGGGCAGATGCCCATGGGATTAACCAGTTTAACCACATACACTATCACTCAGAAGCAGCTGACCTAATAGAAGGGTGGAATGGCAGACTGATGAGCTAGTTATGGTGCTTTTTGGGAGTCGTCCCTTCAAAGGGATGGGGTTCTGTCTTACAGGCTACAGTGGATGCTCTGAATCAGAGACCATTGCATGGTGCCGTCTGTCCCTGGGCCTGGGAATCAGGGTGACAATGGCTCCTCTCACTGTTAGCACACCTGACACTCCACTCATGGTGTGGATTTCTATACCAGCCAAGAGCCCCAGGAGACAGAAGCCACAGTAGCTCACAGAGAAAATTTAAGGTACAGAACTGTTCTCTAACACAACATTGTAAATCAACTATACTTCAATAAAATAATTTTTTTCAAAAAGAACTGTTGGGACTTCCCTGGTGGTCCAGGGGCTACGACTCTGCTAAGACCCAGTGCAGAGGGCCAGGTTTGATCGCTGGTGGGGGAACTAGATCCCACATGCCACAACTAAGACACAGCACAGCCAAATAAATAAATATTTTAAAACTTTTAAAAAGATTTTTTAAAAATAGAACTAAGTAGGTACAAATTTAACTAGTAAGTGAAAGAGTAAAATAAAGCTTTGTGGGTGCTAAGGTGCTTCAGTCATGTCTGACTCTTTGCGACCCCATGGACTGTAGCCCTCCAGGCTCCTCAGTCCATGGGATTTTTCAGGCAAGAATACTGGAGTGGGTTGCCATGTCCTCCTCCAGGGCATCTTTCCAACCCGTGTCTGTTACATTTCTGGCATTGGCAGGTGGGTTCTTTACCACTAGAGCCACCTGGGAAGCCCAAAGAAAGCTTTAAGGTATCACAAAGGTAGCAAGTGCAGGAAGCAGCCCCTACTCTAGAGCTGGAAGAATGAATACGATTGGAATGATGGAAATAAACTCACAGGAGAGGCCTGGGGCTGACATACAGACCTTGGAGGAGGGGGCCCTGCTTGGCTGGTGCTAGTTCCTCTGAGTAGGGAAGAGGCCCTGTGGGTCTGGAACCCAAACTTCTGAGGAGAGGACTCAGAAGTCCAAATAGGGCTAGGATGTCCAGTAGATGGTGGGAGGTACATGATGAAGGTTTAATTGAGGACTAGATTTAGCTGATGCTGCTGGATTGAAGCATTGAGATGCAGGTATGCTCCCCCAAACCGAAACCAGATGGAAGGCCCCCAGGAAGCCTCCAGGAAGAACCCCTTTGCCCTCTCCTGGCTGGCAGTCTCCTGCTCTGCTCACCCAGTGGAGCCTGCAGGGGAGCCAGTGGGAAAACAGAGGCACCATCCCACATTGCAAAGCAGAAATGAATCAGGGCAACCCACCGGTAGGGCATAGACCATGACAGGGGACGCTGATCATTCCCATATGGAAGATCAGATCAGATCAGATCAGATCAGTTGTTCAGTCGTGTCCGACTCTTTGCGACCCCATGAATCGCAGCATGCCAGGCCTCCCTGTCCATCACCAACTCCTGGAGTTCACTGAGACTCATATCCATCGAGTCAGTGATGCCATCCAGCCTAAACCTGTGGGTTGGTCCGTGTTTATCCTTATATGCTTCACAAAACCTAACACAGTTTTCATCTATTTCTAAATTATCTATTTTTTTTCCTTCTACCAAGACTGAAGTCAAGGCCTATCTTTTAATTCTGACTCTGCCTCTCAACAGTTGTGTGATTGGTAACTGTCATTTCATAACTCTGAGCTTCAGTTTCCATATCTCTATAACACAGAAAACAACACTTATTCCTCACAGGGTTGCTGTGATGACATGAAAATGAAAGCTTAGTGTGGTGCTTGGCACATGGTGAAAAAGATATTCAAAAACATCTGTTCATTCCAAATATGAAGCCAAATGTATGCATGCTAAGTTGCTTCAGTCATGTCCGACTCTGTGCGACCCTATGGACTGCAGCCCAACAGGCTCCTCTGTCCAGGAGATTCTTCAGGGAAGAAGACTAGAGTGAGTTGCCATGCCTTCCTCCAGGGGATCTTCCCAACCCAGGGACTGAACCCACGTCTCTTACCTCTTATGTCTCATGCATTGGCAGACAGGTTCTTTACCACTAGCGCTACCTGGAAAGCCCCATGAAGCCAAATATCTCCCTTTAAATTGTTTGTCAACCATTTTCAACATTAAGTTCCAGGGTCCTAGAACCCTTGGGTTAAGTCTTTGTTCTTTTTTTCCTGAGAGTGGACCATGGGAGACTTCCACATTGTCTCCACTCCCTCAACCAGCAGAAGGGACGGAGGGAGGCTCTCAAGAGATCCCTGGTGGCACCTAGTGGAAATCCCTAGGAGTGGAGGTGGCACTCTATCTCTGAGTGTGCCCTTTCCTTAGGAAAATAGCCCCCTGTTTGGCTGAGGACTGTTTTAACCTGTTCTTCCTCTTGGACTCATTGCAAGTGCTTGAGTCTGGGAGAAGGGAAGAAATGGTTCTGTTAAAACATCTGGCTGGGGTGGTACCCAGGCTTGTGCAAACAGCACTAAAAGTGAAGTTGGTGCTGGGGTCCTCTCCGTGGCCAGTGGGAGAAGCTGAGCTGGACCTTTAAGGCACCCTTGGGAGAGCTCCTCCATCCCCTTCCACATTTGGTGTCCCCAAGACTTGACTCCTCCAGGACTTAGGATTCCCTCTTCCCCAGTGGCAGCTCCTCGGGTCTTGCCCTGACCTCATAATTGATCCCTTTGCGACATCCCCACACGACTGGCTTCTCAGTATTAATAAAATCCCATCCTAAAGCCTCACCAGGTGTCTCTGGTCCTGATCCATTTAAATCCTGTTCATCCTCCAGAACATCAGGAACACCAACCTAGCCGAGCGCTCCCACCCCCAGCCCCTTGCCTCAGTGCTGGCCCCCCTCCCTTCAGTGTTCCTAAGGACTCGCCTTCTCAGGACTGGAGACCGCCTGGTCACCCTTTCTCCTAGCTCCCAGCGGGGCGGCTGAATCAAAGACGGAAGCCTGGGGTAATCAAGTTTAACGCGGAGCACTGGAAATCGGACCGGTCAGGGACCAGCCAGGGACGCAGTCTCCTCCGTCACAGGGGAGACTGGGACTCAGTGACTGTGCTTCGAAAGTCTGCGGCGTCCTGGGGTTTCCCCTGACAGCCCTGCTTCCTGATCAGTTTCAGGTCCAGCTCCAGTTGGGTTCGCAGCTGAAGCCCACCTTTACCCGGCAGAAGGACGCGGCTGCAGAAGACAACTCTGGGCCAGGCGGGACGGATAACTACTGCTCCCCAGGAGCCGCGGCAAGAATAAACGCAGTGTTTACACGCTAATGGTTTCTCCGTTCATAAATGTTACGTTTTCATCCACCTACTCCGAGGCAGCTGAGCACTTAAAAATCAGCTTTGTTTTCCAAAGGGCCAAGTGTAACCCCTTGGCGGGACGTGTGGCGTGTTCAGATCTGGAGAAGGTCACGGGGGCAGGCCGGGGGCGAGGAAGCCCTTAGCTGAAAGCCTTGAGGACAGGCGATCCCGTGTCGGGGTGCGGGGCGGGGGGAAGGGGCCCCAAATCTGAGGGCCAGGAGAAGCTGCGGGGATAAGAGTCCCGGCCCTGCCCCCGGCGAGCCTGAGGACTGGGAAGCAGGCCTCTTAATGGGCGCCTGCGGCTCCGGCAGGGACGGCAGGGGGCGTCCAAGGTCGTCCCTCCCAGCGGAGCGTGCGGGGAGTGCGAGGCTAAGCCCGGAATCGCTGCAAGAGCGCCCCATTCCGAGTTCCCGGAGAGATACTGGCGTGGAGGGGCGTGGTCTCGGAGGGGGCGTGTCGGGATGTCGAGGGGCGTGGTCTGGTGGGGCCGCCTCCGGTGACAACCGAGAAGGCGGTGGTGCTGCCAGTCTGCCTGGTGTTAGGCGAGATGGGGCTGGAAAGATCAGCTTGGCGTTTTAGGCGGGTCCCTCTGGCTCTGGACGATGGGTGGGGAGGGAGAGATCTCGAAGAGAGAGCCCAGGTCAGGAGGCGATTTCAGAAAGGCGCGGAAAAAGAAAAGCCCTCATTAGAGAGACCACAGTGGCAAGGAGCGAAAGAGGTGGGCTCAAGAGGAGAAAAGCGTGAAGCACAGTCCTCCCGACCTGAGGTCGACGGGGTACGGGCGGCGAAGAGCAGGGAGGAGCCTGAGCGCTCGGTTCTCGAGGCGGCTGCTCCGGAGGGCGGGCTGGCAGCCGCAGCCTTTCCCGCACCCGATCCCCGAGACTAGGCAGCGCTCCTCCAGAATTCGTCCTTGGCCCGCGCCAGTGCGGGCGCTAAGAGCCGCGAGTCGCGCAGGACATGCAGGGAGGACCCAATGCGCGGCCATCTGCTGACCAGTCTGGAGCCAGTTAGAGCCACCGAGCTCTCCAGCACGCCGTCTGGCCCCAGCGGTCCCTCACCCGGCTAAGCCCGCGCCTGGGACGCCTTCAGGATGCCTTGAGTCTGGAGGCAGAAATCCCGGTCACCCCTCTCTCCCCACTCCGCCTCCCTCCCCTACACTCGGAACCAGAACTGCTTATTTCTAGTCCAAATATGATGGTGATAATCTATCAAATCTACTGTGAAGTGAGTACTCAGTGTGTGTGTGTGTTCTAGCTTTGTGGTAAGCATTTTTTCATGTGTTTCCTCATAAATTCCCCTACTTTCCTACGACTTTCGTCATTTTGGCTAGTACCACCTGAATTATTATTTACTTATAATTTTTAAGCCACTCAGAATTTAAAGAAGTGCTCTCTGAAATCACAGGTTTGATACACCGTGTTTATTTTTACTAGTTCATATACTATACATATGAACTAAATATTCACTCGTGGGACTTCCACAACTGTCCAGTAGTTAAGACTGTGCGCTTCCACTGCAAGGAGCGCGGATACGACCCTTGGTCAGGGAAGTAAGGTCCCCGCGGCCAAAACAAGAAAAGAAAGTTCACTCATAAGCCACATGAAATCACCTCATGTTCCACCAGTCGTCCCTGATTTTCGGACTGGTAAACTGAGGCTCAGGGAGATTGTGTCCCTCCCACAATTCTGGTATGCTGCTGCTAAGTCACTTCAGTCGTGTCCGACTCTGTGTGATCCCACAGACGGCAGCCACCAGGCTCCCCCGTCCCTGGGATTCTCCAGGCAAGAACACTGGAGTGGGTTGCCATTTCCTTCTCCAATGCATGAAAGTGAAAAGTGAAAGGGAAGTCGTTCAGTCGTGTCTGACTCTTAGCGACCCCATGGACTGCAGCCTACCAGGCTCCTCCATCCATGGGATTTTCCAGGCAAAGTACTGGAGTGGGGTGCCATTGCCTTCTCCGAATTCTGGTATAGGGCCAAGCTAGTGCACTACTTAACTTCTGAAATTGCCCAACCGTGACACAGGGTACTACAAAAGGAGGCAGCCTGGAGGGGTCCTAACAGAAGGGGAGCAACAAGACAGGGATATGTCCAAGACACTAGGGCTGGGCAGGAATGGGATACTCTGAGGCTCAGTTTTCCCATCTCTGAAACAGGTAGTAACAATCTCTTTCCTGAGGGCCTTGTGAGAACTGAGATAAAGCAGTGTTTAGCACAGTGCTTGAAACTACCACACAATTGCACTCATCACACACTAGTAAAGTAATGCTCAAAATTCTCCAAGCCAGGCTTCAGCAATATGTGAACCGCGAACTTCCAGATGTTCAAGCTGGTTTTAGAAAAGGCAGAGGAACCAGAGACCAAATTGCCAACATCTGCTGGATCATAGAAAAAGCAAGAGAGTTCCAGAAAAACATCTGCTTCTGCTTTCTTGACTATGCCAAAGCCTTTGACTGTGTGGATCACAACAAACTGTGGAAAATTCTGAAAGAGATGGGAATACCAGACCACCTGACCTGCCTCTTGAGAAACCTGTATGCAGGTCAGGAAGCAACAGTTAGAACTGGACATGGAACAACAGACTGGTTCCAAATAGGAAAAGGAGTACATCAAGGCTGTATATTGTTACCCTGCTTATTTAACTTCTATGCAGAGTACATCATGAGAAATGCTGGGCTGGAAAAAGCACAAGCTGGAATCAAGATTGCTGGGAGAAATATCAATAACCTCAGATAGGCAGATGACACCACCCTTATGGCAGAAAGTGAAGAGGAACTAAAAAGCCTCTTGATGAAAGTGAAAGAGGAGAGTGGAAAAGTTGGCTTAAAGCTCAACAACATTCAGAAAACGAAGATCATGGCATCTGGTCCCATCACTGCATGGGAAATAGATGGGGAAACAGTGTCAGACTTTATTTTTGGGGGCTCCAAAATCACTGCAGATGGTGATTGCAGCCATGAAATTAAAAGACACTTACTCCTTGGAAGGAAAGTTATGACCAACCTAGATAGCATATTAAAAGGCAGAGACATTACTTTGCCAACAAAGGTCCGTCTAGTCAAGGCTATGGTTTTTCCAGTGGTCACGTATGGATGTGAGAGTTGGACTGTGAAGAAAGCTGAGCGCCGAAGAATCGATGCTTTTGAGGTGTGGTGTTGGAGAAGACTCTTGAGAGTCCCTTGGACTGCAAGGAGGTCCAACCAGTCCATCCTAAAGGAGATCAGTCCTGGGTGTTCATTGGAAGGACTGATGCTGAAGCTGAAACTCCAATACTTTGGCCACCTGATGTGAAGAACTGACTCACTGGAAAAGCCCCTGATGCTGGGAGGGATTGGGGGCAAGAGGAGAAGGGGACGACAGAGGATGAGATGGCTGGATGGCATCACGGACTCGATGGACATGAGTTTGAGTGAACTCTGGGAGTTGGTGATGGACAGGGAGGCCTAGGGTGCTGTGATTTGTGGGGTTGCAAAGAGTCGGACACAACTGAGCGACTGAACTGAACTGAACTGGCTTGGCACATAACAACCCCTCATTAAATCTATACTGTTGTTATACAGAGTAGAGTAGGGAGTTCTGAGGCCATGCTTGTGAGTGAGTGGCTCCTCTACCAAATTATCTGAGATTTCACAAACTCTGCTCCCCTTAGGCTAGCACTGTTAGCGGTTTGGTGTGTATCCTTCCAGACCTTTGCTATGCATGTGCATATAGTCTCTGTGTATGTATGCTATGTACATCCACACATGATTTACAAATGATTTGGGGTTTTGTTACCGTTTTTGTTGTTAGACTCGTAGACAAAAATGCTATACTTATTCCACAGCTTGCTTTTATTTGATTTAACAGTATAGCTTGGAAATCTTTCCACATCAGCATGTATAGGTCTCTCTGCTTCATTCTCTTTTAATGGCTACATAGTATTTCTTAATATCACTCCATAACATTTTATTTAGCCATTCTTCAACTGATGGACATTTAGGATGTTCAATTTTTTCAGTTTTACAAACAGTACTGTGAAATATATGTTTATCCTTGTTTTTGCATTTCTAGGAAACAGGTTTATAGACGTGGAGATTTTGAGGAAGAATATTAAAACATTCTATACTATTTCCTTTCAGTTCTCTATTAATTTTGTTGTTGATATTTAATCATTTAATCAGCCTGAAATTAGTTTTGGGGGTATGAAATAGTAATAAAATGCTGCCTCATGAATAGAGCAATTATCTTATCTTACTATTTGAAAATTAAATAGCTTCACCCTTACCCAATGGGTTTTTAAAACTTCTTTTTATTTATTTAAGTAATTTATTTAGCTGTGCCAGGTCTTAGCTGCAGCATGTGGGATCTAGTTCCTGACCAGGGATTGAACTCTGGCACCCTGAATTGGGAGCATAATGTCATAACCATTAGACTGCCAGGGAAGTCGCACCCAATAGTTTTTAACACTGTCTTTATCATATCTTGGATTCCTTGGTTCTGTTTCTTGACCATTTATTTAGTTCCATTTATCTATTTACTTATCTTATGCAAATATTTTTTAAATAAGTAAATATTTTGTAATACACTGACATTTGCTTAAAGCAAGTATTTTTTCTCTTTTGTAAAATTTCTTAGCTCTTCTTACATTTTCTCTCTTCCAAATGAACTTTAGAATTAATAAGTAGTTTCATTAAGAATCCTGTTAGAATTTTTATTGAGATTGTCTTAATGTATAGATTCATGTGGTAAGAATTAAAATCTTAACAGTATTGAGTCTTTCCATTCAGGATCATATATCTTTCTTAATTTACTCAGATCTTTCTTATGGCCTTCAACAAAGTTTCAGATTGTCTTTAAATAATTCTCACTCATTTCCTAGGTTTATTTTTTGATGTGTTATAGCTTAGTAAGCATTGTAGATAGTATTTTTTCATATTACACATGTATATGTTAATCTTATAACCAGCAATTAGTTTTATTATGAATTTTAAGTAGTTATTATTAATGTGTATAAATTCTGTTGACTTTTTAAAAATTGGAGTATAAATTGGCATACAATATTAGATTAGTTTCAGGTGTCTAACATAGTGATTCAATATTTTTATATGTTAAAAGTTATCATGACTATTGATTTTGAGTGTTTTATTACCTACCATCTTATTGAGATCTCATTAAAACCACTAATTTTATATTGAGACTCTTGGACTTTCTGTGTTAACAATTTTACAATAAAACTAGCAGTGAATATTTATTGAGCATTTACTATGTGCCAGGAACAGTTCCAAGCAGTTGACATATTTTAATTAATATCCTCCTCACAACCCCAACAGCACAAACATACAAAACACACAACAGCAAGCATTCTGTTTCCCCATCTTACAGGAAAAAACCCAAACCCTCCTGAGCTCCACTTTCCTCTTCAGTTACTTTTCATTTCTCTTTATTTTAACCGAAACTCCTGGAGGTATAGATTCATTTCCTCAAATTCCTTTTAAAAACATTTCCAACTGATTCAAAAATTTTAAGTCTATAGAGAAGTTGAAACAATAACACAATGAATACTCTTCATGTAAATTTACCAATTACTGTTTCACCATATTTATTTTTATCTTTTACTCTATATACTTTTACTTTTTAAAAAAAAATTGAAGTATAGTTGATTTGCAATGTTGTGTTAATTTCTCCTGTACAAGTGCAATTATACATGCTCACATATGTATATATATGCATACATACATTCTTTTTATATTCTTATTATGGTTTATCCCAAGACATTGAATATAGTTCCCTGTGCTATACAGTAAGACCTTGTTGTTCATCCATTCTATATGTATTTAGTTTGCATATATTAACCCCAAACTCCCAGTCCACCCCTCCCCCAACCCCTGTCTCTATATTTTAGATTAAGCCACAGCATTATGACTCTTCACGCCTTCAGCCTTCATCTCCTAAGAGCAAGGATATTCTTCTCTATAACCATAATTCCATTATCATACATCCAAGAAATTTGAAATTGGTACTTTATTTAATATATAGTCCATACTGAAGTTTGCCCAACTGTCCCTAAAATTTCTTTATAACTTCTTTTTTAATCCAGGATCCAATGAAGGATTAACGTGCAATTAGTTATCATGTCTCTCAAGTCACCTTTAATCCAAAGCAGTTCCCCTGCCTTGTTCTGTTTTGTGAAACTGACTTTTTTCTTTTTTGTCTTTTTGGTTGAGTTGGGTCTTTGCTGCTCTGCACAGGCTTTCTCTAGTTGTGGTGAGTGGGGGCTCCTCTCTAGTCGTGCTGCACGGGCTCCTCTCTAGTCGTGCTGCATCGGCTCCTCATGTGGTGGCTTCTCTCGTGGAGCACAGGCTTGGTGCACGGCTGCAGTAGTTGTGGTGCATGGGCTTGGTTGCTCCATGGCATGTGAGATCTTCCCAGACCAGGGGTCGAACCCATGTCTCCTGCACTGGCATGTGGATTCTTATCCACTGTGCCACCAGGGAAGTCCTGAAATTGATATTTTTGAAGAGTCTAAGGCCAAGATTTTTTTTCTATTTATTTGGCTGCATCGTGTTTTAGTTGCAGCACACCAGATCTTTAGTTGTGACATTTGAACTCTTAGTTGCAGCATGTGGGATCTAGTTCCCTGACCAGGGATAAAAACCCAGGCTCCCTGCACTGGGAGCGGGGAGTTTCATAGGCCATTGCTTTTGCAGGGCGTCTCACTTTGGATTTATCTGATTTATTCCTCATGATTATATTCAGGTTAAACCTTTTGGGTAGAAACATTTGGGTAATGTGTCCTCATGTTTTACATCAGGGGTTTATAATATCAGTTCATCTCATTATTGACAATGTGCAGTGTGAGCATTTGGATTAAAGACCCGATTTCTCATGAATCCACTCTAATCAAGTTTTGTTCCCTCAGTGTCACCAACATGGTCCTTAGAAAGATCACCAATTACCTCCACGTTGCCAGATTCAACTGTCAGTTCTCAGACCTCTCTCTCTTGACGAATCAGTAGTATTTGTTACGGAGACCACTTCTCTTCTTTGGAGTGTTTGCTTCTTTGGATTTCCAGACATCCCAAACGTCTGGCTTTTTTCCTGTCTGCCCACTCATCTCAGTCTCCTTTGGAGTGCTCCCTGGCTCCCTAAACTCTCAATGTTGAGTGCCTGAGTGCTTGGACCTCTTCTCTAATTTCTATCTACACTCCCTTGGTGACCTCATCCAGCTTTTTGGCTTTTACACCGTGCATTTACTGATGACTTCTAAATTCCCATCTCTAGCCCAAACCTCTCTCCTAAATGCCAGGCTTGTATCCAACAATCTACTTGAAATCTCTACTAAAGTCTAATTAAGCACCTCAATCTTAACATGCTCATAACTAAGCTCCTTATATCCTGCCCATCCTGCCCCCTTGGGTTCCCCTTTCTCAAGCAATAGCAACTTCATTCTTGCAGTTGTTCAGGCCAAAAACCTTGGCGCCATAAACTCCTCTCTTTCTCATGCCCACACCTGTCAGCAAGTTCCAGAGAGCCTACCTTTTAAAAATATCCAGAATGCCACTTCTCACCACCTCTCTTGCCACCAGTGAAATCCAAACCGCGATACCATGTCACATTTGCCTTACTGCCATAGCTTCCTAAGGGGTTCTCCTTCCTTCTCTACCCTTATCCTCATTTTCCACACAACAATTGGAGTAATTCTGTTAAAACTTAAGTCATACAGTTTTATCCTTCTGCTTAGAACTCTCTGCAGAGGCTCCTCCTCTCAGGGTTCTTACTGGGACCCCTAAGTCCTGCAGGATCTGGTCCCCATTGTCATCTCTGATATTCCTCCTACTCTGCCTCCCTGTGGTTCCTGAACACCCCAGGCTCACTGCCCCCTCAACAGGGCCCCTGCTGCTGCTGCTGCTAAGTCGCTTCAGTTGTGTCCGACTCTGTGGATCTGGATGCTCTTCTCTCACATCTGTGTGGCTTGCTCTCTCATATTCTTTAGGTCTTTACTCAAAAGACACCTCTTTTGAGGTTATGCCTTCCTGGCCTAACTCCCAGGACCCACTCCCCTTGTATCACAACACTTCTTACCCACGTTACATTTTTTTTCTTCAGCACCTACCACTATCTAATAAATGATATATAATCATCTTTTGGTGTCTGTAGGGGATTGGTTACAGGATCTTTCTCCCATACCAAAATCTGCTGATGCTGAAGTCCCACACTGGGGATTCTGTATCTGTGGAACCCAGGGATATGGTGGGTTCATTGTATATTTATTGAACAACAACAACAAAAAATTCCAAGGACTTCTCTGGTGGTCCAGTGGCTAAGACACCACCCTCCCAATGCAGGGGACCTGGGTTCATTCCCTGTCGGGAAACTAGATCCCACATGCTGCAACTACGAGTTTGCATGCCCCAACTAAAGATCCCAGATGCCACAGTGCAGACTGAAGATTCCAGGTGCTGCAACGAAGACCCGACACAGCAAAAACATTTTGTAAAAAATGTGCCTATAAGTGGGCTTGCAAAGTTCAAGCCTGTGTTGTTAAAAGGCATGAGCTTAAACTGTGTGGGTTCACTGATATGTGGATATTTTTCACTAAACATACTCCACAATATCATGATCAGCAGTGGTTGATTTCCTGGATGAGGAACCATGACTGTGGAAGGTCAACTATGGGGCTAGAGCGTCTGAGATTTTGGTATCCACAGTCAATCCTGGATCCAGTCCCTGGGGATTCAGTGGGACTATGGAATTTTACTTTTTCATCCTTTAAGGATTATCCTTGTTGTCTACTTCCCTCACTAGAATGTAGCTCTAGAATATCTATGAGGACAGAGAACTTTGTTTTGTCACTTCAGTATTCCATCAGTAGTGCTGGCATACAGTATGTGCTCCATAAATATAAAATTTTCTGAATGAACAAGGCATTGGACCTGAGCTTTTTTTTTTGTTGTTGCTGCACTCCACAGCTTGTGGGATTTAGTTCTCCCACCAGGGGAGAACCCAGGCCCTAGGCAGTGAACACACCGAGTCCTAACCACTGGACCGCCAGGGAACTGCCAGAGCCTGAACTCTTAATGATGAAGCTATGCTGCAAATAATTATTTCCTTAAAAAATATATTTTCTGATTGACTAAAACTTTACGAAGAATGTTTCGAGATAGTGTTGGAAAAAATACTCCTAATGAAACGCAGGAGAGAATGTGGAGAAAAGGAAACCCTCTTGTACTGTTGGTAGGGAGAATAGAATGAAGATCCCTTAAAAAGCTAGGAACAAAACTACCAAATGGATCCACCAATCCCACAAAGGGGCATATACACTGAGAAAAATCATAATTCAAAAGACATATGTACCCATGTTCACTGTAGCACTATTTACAATAGCCAGGACATGGAAGCAGCCCATTAATAGATGTCCATAGACAGATGAATGGATAAAGAAGCTGTGATACATAAACAATGGAATATTACTCAGCCATAAAAAGAAATGAATTCAGTCAGTTCTAGTGAGGTGGATGAACTTACACTGTCACAGAGAGTGAAGAAAATCAGAAAAAGAAAAACAATTATCATATATTAACACATATATATGGAATCTAAAAATGGTACTGATGAATCTATTTGCAGGGCAGTAATAGAGACACTGGAGGTGGAGTAATAGAGACAGTGGAGGGGATGGAATTCCAGTTGAGCTATTTCAAATCCTGAAAGATGATGCTGTGAAAGAGCTGCACTCAATATGCCACCAAATTTGGAAAACTCAGCAGTGGCCACAGGACTGGGAAAGGTCAGTTTTCATTCCAATCCCAAAGAAAGGCAATGCCAAAGAATGCTCAAACTACCGCACAATTGCACTCATCTCACACGCTAGTAAAGTAATGCTCCAAATTCTCCAAGCCAGGCTTCAGCAATATGTGAACCGCGAACTTCCAGATGTTCAACCTGGTTTTAAAAAAGGCAGAGGAATGAGAGATCAAATTGCCAACATCCACTGGATCATGGAAAAAGCAAGAAAGTTCCAGAAAAACATCTATTTCTGCTTTATTGACTATGCCAAAGCCTTTGACTGTGTGGATCACAACAAACTGCAGAAAATTCTGGAAGAGATGGGAATACCAGACCACCTGACCTGCCTCTTGAGAAACCTGTATGCAGGTCAGGAAGCAACAGTTGGAACTGGACATGGAACAACAGACTGGTTCCAAATAGGAAAAGGAGTACGTCAAGGCTGTATATTATCACCCTGCTTATTTAACTTCTATGCAGAGTACATCATGAGAAATGCTGGGCTGGAAAAAGCACAAGCTGGAATCAAGATTGCTGGGAGAAATATCAATAACCTCAGATAGGCAGATGACACTGCCCTTATGGCAGAAAGTGAAGAGGAACTAAAAAGCCTCTTGATCAAAGTGAAAGAGGAGAGTGGAAAAGTTGGCTTAAAGCTCAACAACATTCAGAAAACGAAGATCATGGCATCTGGTCCCATCACTGCACGGGAAATAGATGGGGAAACAGTGGAAACAGTGTCAGACTTTATTTTTGGGGGCTCCAAAATCACTGCAGATGGTGACTGCAGCCATGAAATTAAAAGACGCTTACTCCTTGGAAGGAAAGTTATGACCAACCTAGATAGCATATTCAAAAGCAGAGACATTACTTTGCCAACAAAGGTCCGGCTAGTCAAGGCTATGGTTTTTCCAGTGGTTATGTATGGATGTGAGAGTTGGACTGTGAAGAAAGCTGAGTGCCGAAGAATCGATGCTTTTGAGGTGCGGTGTTGGAGAAGACTCTTGAGAGAGTCCCTTGGACTGCAAGGAGATCCAACCAGTCCATTCTAAAGGAGATCAGTCCTGGGTGTTCATTGGAAGGACTGATGCTGAAGCTGAAACTCCAGTACTTTGGCCACCTCATGTGAAGAGTTGACTCATTGGAAAAGACTCTGATGCTGGGAGGGATTGGGGGCAGGAGGAGAAGGGGACGACAGAGGATGAGATGGCTGGATGGCATCACTGACTCGACGGACGTGAGTCTGAGTGAACTCTGGGAGTTGGTGATGGACAGGGAGGCCTGGCGTGCTGCGATTCATGGGGTCGCAAAGAGTCAGACACGGCTGAGTGACTGAACTGAACTGGAGACACAGACATAGAGAACAGGCTTGTGGACACAGTGGGTGAAGGAGAGAGTGAGATGAATTGACAGTTTAGTTAGCTAAACTAACTTTAGCTAGTGGCAAGTTGTATTAATATAACACAGGGAGCTTAACCTGGTGTTCTGTGACAACCTAGAGGGGTGGGATGGGTGGGGCAGGGGGTGGAAGGGAGGTTCAAGAGGAAGGGGACATTTGTATGCTTATGGCTAAATTTATGTTGCTGTATGGCAGAAACCAACAGAACATTGTAAAGAAATTATCCTCCAATTAAAAAAATAGCACTGGTCAGACCAGCAATGACCAATTTTAAGATGAAAAATAAAAGGATTCATAATGACTTTAAGAGCATGCTTCTTACCTAGTTTCACCATTAGTTATTAATGTTCTTACTGACTCAGCTGACTTGATCATGTTACTGCTAAGTCGCTTCAGTCGTGTCCGACTCTGTGCGACCCCATAGACAGCAGCCCACCAGGCTCCGCCATCCCTGGGATTCTCGAGGCAAGAACACTGGAGTGGGTTGCCATTTCCTTCTCCAACTGATCATATTACCTAAATCCTATTTCATTTAGAGACCAATGCTTAATGGCATAAGAATGACAGCTATTCAGCAGGAATTTAATAGAAAATGCATACTACCTAGAAAGTTGGGAAGTTGAAGGAATTTTTCTCTACAACTTTGCAAGAAACAGAATGTATGCTTATTAGCTTTATCAGAATTTAAAATTCTACCCCAGCATTTATTGAATATTATGCGCCCAGCCTTGTGTTTTCACTTAATCTTCAAAATAATAAATCAGTTACTATATTTTAAGGTTATGGAAATGTAATGTTAAAATCTGAAGGGCAAGAGAAACATTCATTTAGTATGAATCCAGTCATGTCCAGCTCTTTGGGTTGTAGTTCACCAGATTCCTCTGTCTGTGGGATTTTTCGAGCAAGAATACTGGAATGGGTTGCCATTTTCTTCTCCAGGGGATCTTCCTGACCCAGGGATTGAACCCACGGCTTTGATGTCTCCTATATTGCAGGCGGATTCTTTACCTGCTGTCATCACGGAAGCCCATATTTTAAGGTTATAGAAGCTTAACATTACGATCTGAAGGACAGGAGAAACATTCTAGTATGAATCCAACCAATTTTTTTTCAGTTTTTCTACGTACCAGTACAGGGGCTACAACAGAAAGGACACTGAACCCGTTTTTATAGCACATTCTAGTAGGGGTAAAAAAGGAATGTAATTTCAGATTTTGATAAATAAGGAAATAAAACCAAGGGATGTGACACAGTGTATGTGGGCAGAGGGTTTGGCTGCAGCTTAGTAAGCGAGTGGTGGAAAGATTGGTGAGGCCAGATGAAAAAGGCCTGCCTCATGAGCTAGTTTAGATGTTATGCTGTGAGTAATGGGAAGCCACTAGAAAATTTTAAGTGGGGAAATGATCTGATCTGATTTGTTTTAGAAGCATTCTCTGGGGGCTGTAGAGGCCAGGGGGAATGAGTGGATGGATGCAGACTGACTTAAGTTATGGTAATAGTCCGGGTGAGAGGATAGCAGCTCAAACTAGGATGATAGAAGGTAAGTGGAAAGTTTGGGGCACACTTTTGGAGGAAGTCAACAGGATTTAATGGAGGAATGAAGGTGATGGCTCAAGACTGAGCAGGTTGTGAGCAGCATGTCTTCAAATGCAATTTTAATTTCTTGGCTATGCTGGGTCTTCGATGCTGCACATGCACTTTGTGTGCATGGGCTTTCTCTAGATGCGGGGTGAAGGCTACTCTCTGGTTTCGATGGGTGACTTTCATTTCTGAGCATAGGTTCAAGGGCTCATGGGCTCAGTAGTTTGTGGTGCACAGGCCTAATTGTTTCACAGCATGTGGGATCTTCCTAGAGCAGAGATTGAACCCATGCACCCTGCCTTGGCAGGTAGGTTCCCAACCACAGGACCACCAGGGATGGCCCCTTCTTGTAATTTCTATTATCTGTCCCTCTCATTCCCAGTTTTGTCTCCCCTGCCTGTTTCTACTGTCAAGACTTAACTTCTTCCTAGAGACCCTGTCAAATTAACCGATTTATTTGTATATCTCACAGTAGGGGCATGGGAATGAGAGAGCACTGCCTTGGGTTTAGACTACTAGGGAATAAATCCCATCTCTTCTATTTACTATGTGACCTTGGGCAAGTTTCTTCACCTCTAAAATACATAGTACCCATTTCATAGTCAAGAATTTAGTCCTTGGGCAGTTTATACCTTTACTCAGTCTCCAGCAGATATATTCAAACTTGCAGTTTATGTCCTCTCAAATTCTAGGCTGTCAAGATCAGTTTCAGTGTTTTAGCCAAGGGCTTCCCACATTTATCTAAGACAAATGACATTTCCAAATTCCTTCCTCCAAGCTCTTCCCATTCCTTGATCTTCCTTTAGGAAGATTTTAATCTTATCTTTCTCTTCCCATGATTTTATAGGGTTTTTCATCTGTATAGTTGACTTGGTTTTTGGAATGTTTTCTGGAAACTTTCAGCTATTAATCAGCTATTTTCATAAGATACTTTATATTCAATAGTTACCACTTTTTAGATGCTAAAAACTGCGCAAGAGTGGCAAGTTTAACTATGGTCCCCACACATCACTTTGTGCCCAACTCTAATTCACTTTTCCTAAGTAAAGTTCTCATGTAGCCAACTCCAAAGCATAGCAGGTAAAAGGGTTTTTAGCCCAATAAGCATTAACTCAGGGATCAAAGGGAGTGGCAAATCATACTTAGATATCTAAGTCAAAGAATATCCCTGACTTCAAAACTATGCATTGTTTAGACCCTAGTCAACTAAGAATAATCTTCCCAAACTCCACTACCTCTTTTAAGTAGGAATGAACTACCTACCTTATAGGAATAAAGACCATGGTATGAGATAAGCTCCATAATACACATACATATCTATGTACATGCTACTACTAAGTCACTTCAGTCCGACTCTGTGCGACCCCATAGACAGCAACCCACCAGGCTCCGCCATCCCTGGGATTCTCCAGGCAAGAACACTGGAGTGGGTTGCCATTTCCTTCTCCAATGCATGAAAGGGAAAAGTGAAAGTGAAGTCACTCAGTCATGTCAGACTCTTTGTGACCCCATGGACTGCAGCCCACCAGGCTCCTCCATCCATGGGATTTTCCGGGCAAGAGTACTGGAGTGGGTGGCCATTGCCTTCTCCAATCTATGTACATACTCTGGAGTAATAGAAGTTAAAAAAAAAAAAAAGTAAAAAAAAAGTTCCATCTATTTTGCATCATAATCAGAAACATGTTGTAAAAGTTTTGTTTCCTGAATCTTAGGATTTTATAATGACCTATCTAAACGACCATTTTTATCTAAAAATGAGGTTATTGCTAAAAAGGAGCTTAAGAATAATGTATTCATAAGCCCAGTGTTATTTATACCTTATTGATGTGAATTTTAGTTCATCTCACTTCAGTTTCAGAGCACCTTCGTTCATGTTAAAACTAGTGTCAGTACACTAGGGATGTTAAGTCCATCCTCATTTCACATTCCCAATGCTAAATAAAATGCAGTTTTAAGAATGAACTATAGCTGATTAATACAGGGTTAATATACAGTATCTTAAAATAGCCAGCTCTTCAATGCACTAGGTTTTTGAGCTGAAGACTGTTCTACTAGCAGTTAAATTACCACTAAATATTGTTTAATAGTACAATTATTTATAAATGTACTTTCACTACTTATACAGATTTAACTATTTTCATGGGATCCTGCTGGCCAGTTAGGTTTGGGAATTGTTAATACCCATATCCAGAGAGTTAAAATTAGGAGGAAAGCCAGTAGCTCTATTCTTCTTCCCATATAAAGCTTGCATTTACATCAAAATCACTGCAGGTGGTGACTGCAGCCATGAAACTAAAAGACGCTTACTCCTTGGAAGCAAAGTTATGACCAACCTAGAGGGCATATTCAAAAGCAGAGACATTACTTTGCCAACAAAGGTCCATCTAGTCAAGGCTATGGTTTTTCCGGTGGTCATGTATGGATGTGAGAGTTGGACTGTGAAGAAGGCTGAGTGCCAAAGGATGCTTTTGAACTGTGGTGTTGAAGACTCTTGAGAGTCCCTTGGACTGCAAGGAGATCCAACCAGTCCATTCTGAAGATCAGCCCTGGGATTTCTTTGGAAGGAATGATGCTAAAGCTGAAACTCCAGTACTTTGGCAACCTCATGCGAAGAGTTGACTCATTGGAAAACACTGACGCTGGGAGGGATTGGGGGCAGGAGGAGAAGGGGACGACAGAGGATGGGATGGCTGGATGGCATCACTGACTCAATGGACGGGAGTCTGAGTGAACTCCAGGGGTTGGTAATGGACAGGGAGGCCTGGCGTGCTGTGATTCGTGGGGTCGCAAAAAGTCGGACACGACTGAGTGACTGAACTGAACTGAATAGTTTCTGATAAAATGTAACAATACTTCATACTAAAATTATTCTGAATATGGAACTTTCAAGGAATTAACTGCACGGTTAACGCTGATAGTAAAGACCCAAAGCAGGTATAGTTTAATGTATTTTAATAGCAAACTTACAGGAACAGCACAGAAGACAGACAACATGAAAAACATGTACTTGCACGTAGGGCAACTCAGTTAGAAAAGTATAGTGAGTGGGTGGAATCTACTGTATGATAAAAATGCTACAAACACCACTTAGTTGCAGTCAATAAGAAATTTACTTGTTTTAAAAAAATCCAAATGCTGGCATTGTCCAGAAAAATTTAACAGGTTTATTTATAATTGTTATAAAGTTGAACTGCTGAAACTTGTTCACTGAAACATTTTGACTTTCATTAATGCTTCATGTCCCCGCATTTATATTAAAAATTCACACACAAATGAAAATGGAAAAACTGCCAATACCTGATTTCTGTCCCCTATTTTCCACTTGCAATCATATACTTAGGTACCTTTTGACCCCATGGAAAAAAAATATCTAACGTTCAGAACTACCAATAACAGGAAGAAGAGAATTTTTTTTTTTTTTTTAAAGAATGAAATGTTTCCCATCATAGTGGATTCTTAAGCACGTTCTCCACGTATGCGGCGTGCTAGCTGGATGTCTTTTGGCATAATTGTTACACGTTTGGCATGGATAGCACACAGGTTGGTGTCTTCAAAAAGGCCAACCAGATAGGCCTCACTTGCCTCCTACAAAAGGAACAGAGAAAAAAAAAATGTTATTATCAACAGTTAAAGATACATCTATATTAGTTAAAAAGATGTTTTTGAGCCCTTTAAAAACCTACTTCAGAAGATGTTGACCACTTACCAAATGCTTAATTTAAAATCTGGGATGAGGCTGAAAGGCAGCTTATTAAAGTGAAAAACTCAAGACTGTAAATCTTTATAAAATACGAAAGTCAAATAATTTCACTACCAAATACTTTACCTTTTCTGTTATATGTGATTTTTAAACAAACTGAAATGTGTCTTGAGTAAAGCAAAAATCAAACTTCAACTCTAACATTTATTCTTATCCTCACAAAGATAAATGGAATTATGTATATCTATTCCAAGTAACACTCTCCCACCTCGGGATGTCCTCCTTTTTCTGAATCTTACTCCCAATTCATTATATCCGTTTGACTACTGGTTTCCATCATATGGGCCTCATCTACCTTTCCTTTAAACACCTCAGAGTTTGAGTACCAGGTCAGTGTCCTACTTATATACAATGATCTATTTTGCCAACATATGCACCCCTACTAACTGTACTTTCCTCTATGCACCCCTATCTGTAATGGCATGTTATCCCCTCAGCATTAACACTGACCCCTCTGTTTTTTCCCATTACATCATAAAGCTTTTGAAGGTATCCTCTTATTCCTACTTTCACTCTAAACTGCTAGCTACATGAATCATTCAATACTTGCAGAGAAGGAAGAAAAAAGGAGAGCTCCTACTTATAATTAACTCTTAAAATTGTTAGTGTTATCTTACAGTTGTCTGAAAAGTTGAAGGATTCCTTGGTCTAGGTTAAAACAACTGCTTACGCATTTTGAAATGAACCAGTCATCAGTCCAACTGTTCTAGTGGATTAGGAACACTAAATGAAAGACATTATTTGGCTTCTCTATAGGCAAGTTATTTCTCTGTTTAAGATATATTTAGGGAAAAAAACCACACATTTTTAGAGTTGCTATTTTTGTCTTAATTAAAAAATTATTTCCATTTTGGAACTCTTTAGGTAATAAGACTAAAAGAGAAATACACAAAATACTTGAGCAATTCAAGCCCCACAATACTTCGTAACACACAAGATATAGATGGGAGGGACCAGATTTGCTTTATAAACACTGACTTTGCTAATAACACTTGAGATTCTACTTTTAAAAGTGCTAACAACTCCTCAAATGGTTTGTACTATTCTGTCTTATGAAAATATTTTACCTTCATTCTTTTTAGCCTCTTCTATAAAAATGTTTCATTCAAATTTTACTGTCCTTACATCTTTCTGCAGTATGTTATCAACAGATAAGTCTTATTTGCTTATCCTTTATGGCCTTCCTCAAGATTATTCCATGAAGGAGAAAGCAAACATTCCTCTCGCCCCTGCTTCCCAGGTGCAGGTAATTTTGAACTCAATTTCCTTGGCACTCACACAGGCCTTGTACACTAGCCATCTTTTAATACCCTTAAAAGATGGGTACTTACTTAATAAAATACTTATTTTATGCTCACAATGCTTAGCCCTTGAAGGAATAGAAGTTCAAGAAGTATTTGCTGGCTTGGTTTTTTATACCTAACCTTAACTTGAAACTTGCATCTTTTCTTTTTTTTTTTCCCTTGGATGTGCCCTGTGGCTTGGGGGACTGTTCTCCAACTAGGAACTGTACTTGGGTCCTTAGCCATGAAAGTGCAGAGTCCTGACTACTGGACTGCCAGGGAATGCCCGAAATTTGCACCTTTTCTACACCAGTAGTTCCCTGTATCTTACCTATTCCATATTAAAAGCAAAAGTCCTTAATATTCACGGATTCATCCTTGGGATATTCTAGAAATGGTAAAAAGTTTAGAAAACATAGCATACTGTAGACCCTACTCTTATGAGTTTCACAGTGCACACTAGATACCAGAACTCAAATTCCTCAAGAAAGAAAACAGTTGTTTCTTTTTTTGGTTTCACCCAGCATGTCTCAGGATTATGCAAATCTAGAAGGCTTCTGCAAAATACAGCAGTATGAACTGCTATATGGACAAGCCAACAAGTCCTGAAATTCAAACACCCATTTAAGAGTGGAAAGGTTTTGGCTCCCCTAGTACTATTCAAATATGATATGCGGCAGCTGGGGCTCTCATTGCTATCTTAGAACCTGCTCTAGATGATATGGGGTTGTGTCTGTCAGCTCTGGGAGAAGAGTCAATACAGGGAATTTGACCATGACCCATGTATTTCTAATTCTATTACCAATGTCCAAAGTTTCCTAAACATTAAGGCTATGATGGGATTTAAAGAGGGACACATTAATTTATAGCCCAATGAACAAAATTTTGAGGTAACAGCAAAAAAATATCTTGTAAATGGAAGGAAATGTTAATTCACAACATTTGAGTATATTCAATATCTGACTGTTCCACCATTTCAAACCACCAAAGTCAACTTTTAACATAAGGTGACCTTAATTCAAACTCTCAGTCGTTCGGGGCAAAAGCTAAATTTTAAGTTAGTTAAGTCTTGATAATCTACGGGAAACCAAGTCTGATTCCTCCACCATCCTCCCTAGACTTACTGCCCCCCATCTCTTTTAGTTGTGTTAGAGAAGTTGTGAACTATGTAACTCTAAAGTCAAAAATGGCTTTCTTCTACCCTATTCACATAAGCAAATTCTCCATCTCTATATCCTTAAGAGAAATGAAAAAATTTCCAATAAAGAGCTACCAATGCCAGAGTACTACAGGCAGCAGAGTTGAACATTTTGCTCAAAACCAATGCAATCACTTACTGACAAGTATAAAACACAAACCTTAATAACAGCACTGACTTTTAAAAAGACAAGTCTTTTAGCCAGACTGTTAAGTAATCAATTTACAAAGCTCTAACACTGACACTTAGGCTTGACAATGTTGGACTTTCAAGTATAATGTGTGTAACTGTAACTACAGAACAAAATTAGCATCTTTAGGTCAACACTTGAGAATATTTCTGTATTTAAAATTAGTGCAGAAAATATGACTAGCATTTGTAATAAATGAAATGGGATCTAGAAATAGTCAAAGATTAAATCAGAAAATAAAGGTCTTAAGTAACAGCACTGGAAGATTTTAGTAGTTTGAAATTTTAGCAATTTCAATTCACTGAGAATTTAATGGATGCCTACTCCTGGAATTCACCAATCAAATGAAGTTCAGACTAACCATAGAAACAGCTCAACCAATTACACTTCAGGATAGAATCCACCTATCAAATCTTCCTCACACATAAAGGAAAAGCTTGGCAACAGCAGCCTTGAAAAATCCTCCAATGGAATGTATGTCGATTCTGGACCCTCCCCTAAAAGAGATTCTGATGCAGGTCTGTGGAGGTGCCTAGTAATCTGCATTTTAAATCACCTCTAACCCCATGCTGACAGAGGTGGCAGTCTTGCCATACTCTGAGTTACAATGATCTGATGAATGCCAAACACACTTAACATTATAGGTTACTTAAGTGACTGATGTTAACTGTACCCACATACCTAATCAAGTATCTTAGGTGTGGGCATCTCAAGTTGTTTAATCTAGCACAAACCACCAGTATTTCAAATACATGTGTGTGCTCAGTCACGTGTGACTCTGTGACCCTTGGTACTATAGCCTGCCAGGCTCCTCAGTCCATGGGATTTTTCAGGCAAAAATACTGGAGTGGGTTGCCATTTCCTCTTCCAGGAGATCTTCCCAACCCAGGTATCAAACCAGAGTCTCCTGCATTGCAGGCGTATTCTTTACCTCTGAGCCACTGGGGAATTCCATTTCAAATACCTAACCACAGCTAAAACTGTATTTCTCAAAGTTCTGACACACTGGCGCTAAGATTAAACTCACTGTTTCCCATTTAAGTGGAAATCCATATATAATCCCCTTAAACAAACTACATGTCTTCAAACTTCTCTCTTTACAAGCCCAGTAACATCTTTTTCTCCCTGTTGTCAATCCAATCCTAACTACCACTCAAGTTTCTTTTAACTTCAATGCATAATTCTTTAATGTTACCTAGTTCTATCCCAGATATTATGTTTTCTCCACTTGCAACTGCCTCTTCAGGTCCAAGAAGCCATTTATTCTAATTTTCCTTTTATATCATTCCCTGTTTGAAACTAATTACCAATACAGACCTTTGGCCCCATGACTTCCTAATATCCAGCAGCAACTGTAAGTCAAACCAGAGGATTTTTTTTTCCTTTAAACACTGCAATGTTTAAAAATTTTAAATCATATCTGTTTGTATAACCTCAAGCAACTTAACCTTTCTGATATCTCAACAGTGAAACATTAAGACCTATCTCACTGGCTGGTGATATACAAGCATTTGTATATGCTTGTATATATACAAATTTAGAGATGTTCTTGGTACAAAGCAGAACCAGCCAACTCTCAGAGCCTTTCCCACCCACCATTTTACCTGCAAAGCACCAATAGCTGCACTCTGGAAGCGCAGATCTGTTTTGAAGTCCTGAGCAATTTCCCGCACCAGACGCTGGAAGGGAAGTTTGCGAATCAGAAGTTCAGTGGACTTCTGATAACGTCTAATTTCACGGAGTGCCACAGTACCAGGCCTTTAAAACAAAACATTAAAGAAATGGTTACCAAATACATAAGAGAACTTAGAAGAGTGGTCATCAGCTTCAAAGAGATGGAGTCACTTTTCAAAAAATAAATCACCTAACTTTCTTCAGCGTTTGTATCAAATTTCACTTATTAATTTATGACCTAAATATTCAAATCTGTTAGAAGTAACACAGTACTTTTAAGACAAAAAAACACGATATTAAAGCAGATTCCCGGCAGGGAGTTTAATAATCACAGTCCCCTTAATTTTCTTCATCTTTAACATAAACATCACCAACTTCTGTTATAATTACAACTTGGGAAGGTACTAGGACACTAAAAAAGAAGTCAAAGTTTTTCAGACTTTTAATTTGACACCACTCTCATTCTTCCCACTGGCACCCCCCATTCTTCTGAAAGATCTACCAGCACAACCCAATGAGCTTCACTTAAAAAAACACACTTACAGTATTTAAGTTCAATTTCCTAGAATACCTTTGACACTGCATATCCCTCATGAATGACTAAACTGATGAACACTCTTTTGTGTTGTATTTTCCATATGGAAATTTTTTCCTTTAAGTAATTTTAAGCAAGAAATTTACCTCAATCCTGACTTAATTTCTTACACTTTTACTTTAGGCTAATCATTTGCAGAGGGTAAATACAGACAACTTCTGCCCTCTAATGGCAGATGCACTCAATAACACTGCTCAGGGTAGTTCAAAACTAAATATGCCAATAGAAGGAAAAACCAATCCAAGTAAACGAAGAACTTATGTATAACACAATGTCCCCATCTTGATTATTTTACCAGATGCCAGAGTAGCCTCAAAAATGTATTTAAAAAACAACACTTTTCTATTTAAAACGTATGTATTACACCTAACAGCTAAGTAAAAATGTTAGTCTATCCTATTAACGTTATTAGAGATACAACGTCTTCTTTGGGCTATGGGCACGATTAGATTCAAAATTAAACATATTCCCAATAAAACCTAACACTATAAATTATATACACATTTTAAAGTAGTAAATATTTAACAAAGGGAAAAACAGATTCTCTAAAGGAGAAAGTATGCTTATACATCTTTTTATTAGATTATATAAATACTTCGAGAGATAAGACTTTCTTTCATTTTTCCTCTTTTAAAATACCTGTAACGATGAGGTTTCTTCACCCCTCCAGTAGAGGGCGCACTCTTGCGAGCGGCTTTTGTAGCGAGTTGCTTCCTCGGTGCTTTACCACCGGTCGATTTGCGGGCAGTCTGCTTTGTACGAGCCATGGTATAGAGACCTCCTTACTTACCTACCAGCATCGGAAAAAAACAAAAATCACCATATGCAACTACCACACACACAAGTTTTCCTGCCACTACCCCCCCAATCTGGAAATTATGATTAGTATTAAAAAAAAAAAAAAGTCCATAATGTTATGTAATTTGAAAGGGTGCAGATTACATCTACCACCCAAATATGACTTTTTGAAACAAACTGTAGTACTAGAAAATTGTTAGCCTTAACACCAGTCATCTCTCAAAATGCGCAATCTGAGCGATAAACGGCAAATCAAAAAGACCCCCCAACAGCCTTCGCTTCCATTTCTTTAAATAAACTGGAAATTAGAAATGTCTGTAAACATTCCATCCACGAACAAGTCAAAAGAACTAAGCCACACACCACAGAAAGGTCGAGTCAAATTACAGCAAAAAAGGTTTTAGTCACCCCCCCCCGCCGCCCCCCCTTTACGTCTGGCAGTTGATAGATTGCTGTAAATATCTGAAAACATTCCTGGTTTTGCATCTCTACAGTTCTGTTGACAAAAAGGCGTCTCAAAAAACAAGGGGAACAACA
Organism: Bos indicus x Bos taurus; assembly: GCF_003369695.1. NCBI lineage: Eukaryota > Metazoa > Chordata > Mammalia > Artiodactyla > Bovidae > Bos > Bos indicus x Bos taurus. Next base: position 28,411,225 of record NC_040091.1, on the reverse strand, counting down.
GCTACCAACAGCGAGCATTCTACAAAGCACCGCCCTCGAGTCCAGTCCTCAGAGGATTCGCAATGAAATAATAAAAAAAAAATTGCCCCGCACCCAGGCTTTAATTAACGCACTAGACTGGCCGACTGGTCCACCTCAAGCACCGCATAAACTTTTGGTTTCGCCTCCTCCGGCCCCTCAACACAGGGTCCCCCAGCCTGCCCGCCTCGCTCCTAGCGTCTCGCGCAGGCACAAACTCGGCTCCCAGACCAGAACAAAATGGAAACAATCGCAAAACGTATCCGATTCCTTTCCAAAGAGACAAAACACCAAATCGCTCGAAAATACTCCATCCCCTGCCACGTGCCGCCCTCCAAAATGCAAAAGTTTTTTTTGCATTTCAAATGCATCAAGTTTCCGCTTCTCTAAAAAGGAGAAAAAAATGTTTCTCTTTAAAATTTTTTCCTCCTTTTTTGAAATGGGGAAGAGAGAAACGGGGGAAAAAATATGGTCGGTGACCAGAGAAGAGAGACAAGATGGTGAAGCTTAGCAACAACTGTGGGGAGGCAGCAAAAAGCGAGTTACCCCAGGGTGGGAAGCAGCGGCGATTTCCACCCTTTTCCCGCCCGAAAACTGGGGTCCGGGGTCCGGGGTCGGTAGTTAAGAGGCCCGCGCGGGTCGTGGTGAAGGTCTGGGGTCCCGGGAAGGGGCGGCGGGCGGGATTTCACCGAAGAAAAAGGAGCTAGGGGCGCGGGGAGGGAGAGCAGGCTCGGCGACGCGGCGGTTGCTGCTGTTGGGCTGAGGCGACGAGAGACTCGGGAGCCGCCGGAGCCGCCGCTGCCTGAGGGGAGAGGAAAACTCGCTCCTCACCTCCATTTCTGGGCCAAAAAGTTTTGGGGCCAAGCCGGAGGGACCCTGGGTCCCCTCCCGGCACCGCCGGGGCCCGGCCCGGGGCTGACGGCAAGCGGGGCTCGGTTCCGGGGAAGCGGGCAGACGGGGAAACTTACCCCCCTTCTCCTTCGGCTGGAGCTCGGCGAGCTAGAGGCGGCGCTGGCGTTGGAGAGCGACGGCGGCGCGGCGGCGGCTGCGAACACAATTGAAAGATGGCTGACACCGAGGCTATCCCCCAACACAAGCCGCCCCGCCCCCGCGCCGCGCGCCAACCAATCACACACAATGGAGGGAAGGCTCGGCCCCGCCCCCGCCCCCTCGCTCGCGCCCCGCCTCCCCCCTCCCCCCGCGCGCCCGTTCGCTGGCGCGCGCTCGCCCCTCCCCCGCGCGCCGCCCGCTCCCTCCTCCCGGCTGCCTCGCGCAGTGTGTGTACAAACACAAAAGACACGCTGAAGGGCCGCCGGCTCCCGCCGAGACGGCCGCCCGCCCACCCCCGTTTTAACTCCAGCTCCCCGGCCCCGCACTCCCACCCAGCTCCGTGCGCACACGTCATGGAACTCAGGAAGCTCGGGTTTGGGGCGCCGAGGGGGAAGTTGGGGGGAGGGGCGGGCGGGAGGAGGCGCGGCGGGTGAACGCCCGGCCTGCGGGCGTCTCGGGCAGCGGCGGGGAGGGTGAGGGAGGGGGCGCCCCGCTCCGGCGCGCGTCCCCGAGGCGCCCCGGACGGCGGGGGGCGGGGAGGAGGACACCGCCGGCCCAGTCTCCGAGCCCCAGTTGCAAACACTACCCGACAGGAAGCTTGCAAATAGAAACCTTGCACCCCGCGCCTACATTCGGTTGGGGCTGCTCTAGCACTGGCAGGGCTGCCGGCGGCCGTTTCCCTCCTTTCGCTACGGGCCAGGTGCGGCCGGGCAGCCCGCAGACAACTTTATTCACTCAAGACACCGGCTCGGGCCGTGGCGGTCTCGCGGTGCAGGTTGCGGGCTGCAGGCGGTCCGCGAGAACTCTGCCACCTGGGACGCCTGGCTCCTCGCAGGTGGCATCTCCAGGCCGACGGAGACGGCCAGGGACGGGGCTCGCCTTCTTCCTGGGTCGGGATGCCTGATGCAAGATGGCTGTATTTTGTAAGCTTCTAAAACAATATATGGAATACACAGCTAACTGCCCGAGGGCCTGAATACCAGCCTTGGCAGCTGTTCTACCAGCCAGTTCGGCTTTTTAACCATTTCAGTTTTAGGTAGAATTGCCAAATGCTGTATAGTCAAATGTCAGCAGCTTCTGAATAGTTTGGATGCGGCGGTAAGTGGCATAAGTAAGGAAAACGTCTTTGGGGATCATCACATTTATCCATTTTCCAATTCTCAGTAGCATAGGAAACAGATTTCAGGTTCAAGTTACCCACGTTGTCATTTCATTGGCCTTAGAATATATGCACCGTCCCTAGATGGCTTTGACAACACTTGAAACTACGTGCTAAGGTTTTCAATAGAAGTGTCGTGCAGACATCCCATAGGATAGTGAAGGAGATAAATTTCATAGATGGAGAGCATAACTACTATTGATACTCTGAAGCTCTTATAAGGCATCTTAGTCATAAACATTACCCTGAAATCAGATATGAGAGAGGGAATAGATTTGTCCAAGGTCACTTAAGTGAAGAACAGACACAGGAGAAACAAACAAACAAAATCCAGTCCTCCTGTTTCATTATTATTTAATGAATGTTAAGTGTCTGTGGTTGCTGTGCAGAACACATGCAATTTGCAAGCCTGTCCTAATAGCACATATGCAAAAAAACTTAGGCTGAGCTGCCAGCGAAGAGTTCCTATAATTTGCGCCAAGAAAAGGGTTTTTTTTTGTTTGTTTTTTGTTTTGAGGAAACCAAAATATTTGTTGGCTTTTTCCCAGGAAGGCTGATACACATCAATTAAATTAATCATCTCTTCAAAAAATATTGAATGACATATATAATGTTCTTTTTATCTGCTAGATTTTTCCGTAGCTTCCATTTTTTTACATAAAAATATTTCTGAGGGCCGGGAAAACTTTTAGATGACATAATTCTAATCTTGGACTATCTGAACCTACTTAGCTGTCCATCTGTAAAATGGAAGTGATATTTATGTGTGAAGATAGGCCACAAGTTTTTTCTAGTTGTAGGATCAAGTATGTTTCGCAGTTGGGTAGGTGTCTGGTTGGGCTTCCCAGATGGCTCAGTGATAAAGAATCCGCCTGCTAATGTAGGCGATGCAGGTTCAATGCCTGGGTGGAGGAGATCCCTGAAGAAGAGAATGGCTACCCACTCCAGTATTCTTGCCTGAAGAATTCTATGGACAGAGGAGCTTGCTGGGCTACAGTCCACGGGATCACAGAGTCAGACACGACTGAGCAACACTACTATGTCCATTAAATCTCTTATCATCTATGATTCTCTCTAGTTGCACTTTGTTGAAAAGTATGTCTTGAGGCTTTGGATCCCAGTCCTCTTTCCTTAATTGTCCCTCCTTCAGTCTTGCCCAGTAAATGGCATTATGATTTACTTAATTGTTCAGACCAAAATTCCTCTGAAAAACTTATCAGAATGACCTGCTCCTCTCCTCTTGCCTGTCCCCTCAGTCACTTTCTATATGACCTTTCTCTTTCCACTCTTGCACCTCTGTATTCCATTCTCTACATTGCATGCAGAGATTAGATTTATAGAATGTAAATTGGATTAAGTCACACCCTTCCATAAATCTATTTGGAGGCCTCCCACTGCTCTTGGTTAAAATGCAGGGCCTGGCATCACCCCTGCCCTCCCTAGTGACATTCTGCTGCAACCCAACTACCTTATCTTTCAAGTCTTCTCTCTTGAGGGTCATTATACTGTTTTGCAGGTTAAATGCTCTCCCCAAGGTTTACACAGGAGTCCAAGTGGCTCAGTGGTAAAAGAATGCACCTGCCAATGCAGGAGATGCAGGAGACCCTGGTTCAATCCCTGGGAGGAGGAAATGGCAACCTGTTCCACTGTTCTTGCCTGGAAAATTCCATGGATAGAGGAGCCAGGCAGGGTCGCAAAGAGTCGGACACAACCAAGTGACTGAGCACTTACGCATAAGGTTTACACAGAGCTGGCTCCTTCATCTTCTAAGGCAACATTTTGCACTTTCCCATATCTCTTAGAAAAAGATCCTTTTTATAAGGTCCACAGAAGAAAACTGAAGGGGATTTGGAGCCATTCATATGGAACTTGATTAAAACTTTTATTATATGTTTTTATATTACATAATCATATAAGAGAAAATAATTGCATTTTAAAGAAAATCAATATCAAACTTATGTAAAACTCTCAAATAAAATGTTTTCAAAGTTTTTAACAAGAAATGTTGAGGTTTTAAACTTGAAATGACCACATACTATTCCTGATCAAGACTTTAGAATGAAGATCTCTTCAGATTCTTGATGTTCTTATCATTGAAAAACGTTAAAATATAATTTTCAGTTATTTAAAAAAGTGTAACAGTTGGAGTTATGTATTTAAAATTCTTCCCTTTCTTTCATTGACAAGTGTAGTCTTGGAATTTCTTGTGAATGGATTTTGAATCCAGCTAAGCTTTTTGAAAATCAAGTATTTTTAAATTATACCTCCAGTTTTCAAAATACACATGTGTTGCTAAGCAGTCATCCTGTAGGTGCCTTGGTCACCACAAAAAAGTCTAAAATAGCAAGAAATACCTGGTAGGAGGACAGAAATTCAAATCTGCAGCAGCAGCTCTATTCAGCTTCCTTGTCCTCAACTCTGGTTGCATTTTGGGCCACACCAGTACTCCTTGGGCACTTGGCACAGTAGTCCTGAGGTTCCTGGTCCATGATGCTCCCTGCCTTGTGGGACTAAAGCCGGGGTCTGGAGTCTAGAGCACCTCTTGGACTGTGCTCAACACATCCTATGGAGCATTGAGTGGTTCTCATTTATCTGCTTATCTGCTCACCTCTGTGCCAACCGAGGGGCACAAATCAGACTCAGACCGATCAGGTTGCCCTTCAAGGAGCCTCAGAAGAGGCTGCTCGAAAGAGCTCTGGGGTGTAGGACCGAGAGGACCTATTTCCTGGCACTTCCATAGCCCAGAGTGACGGCCCCTGGATGGCTCTGAGGTCTCAGTTCCAATGTCACCCCTCAGCCACACTGAGTCCCTGTCTTCCTTCCCCTAACCCTCATATTATACTTGGTCACATTTCCATGCTTATTGCTTTCACAGCAATTCTCACAAGCTGATGTTTTGATTCTTTTAGTGATTAGTGGTCTCAGCTAGACTGTAAACTTAGTGAGAGCAGGAGCCTTGATATTTTAAACACTGTTCTGTCTGCATCAACCTGTATAGTACCCAGCCCACACCAAACACTTAATAAATATTTGATGGATAAGTAAAAGGTGACCGTATTTTTGTGGAGTTTTATATTATAAATGTATTTTGTTTATAGGATATTCACATCTGAAAACACATATCTCTGAGTTAATGAGGGGCTTCTCTGGTGATTCGGTGGTTAAGAATCTGCCTGCCAATGCTGGACATACATGTTCAATCCCTGATCCGGGAAGATCCCACATGCTGCAGAGCAGTTAAGCCTGTGGGCCACAACTACTGAACCTGCGCCCTAGAGCTTGTGCTCTGCAACAGAAGAAACCACCACCGTGAGAAGCCCACACACAACACAGAGTAGCCCCTGCTTGTGGCAGCTAGAGAAAAGTCCTCGAAGTGCAAAGACCCAGCACAGCCAAAAATAAGAATGAGCTATGACATCTTTTTCAGTATTCTCATCAGTTTAATGAGAAGGCAATGGCAACCCACTCCAGTACTCTTGCCTGGTAAATCCCATAGATGGAGGAGCCTGGTAGGCTGCAGTCCATGGGATCGCGAAGAGTGGGACACAACTGAGCGACTTCGCTTTCACTTTTCATTTTCATGCATTGGAGAAGGAAATGGCAACCCACTCCAGTGTTCTTACTTGGAAAATCCCAGGGACGGCGGAGCCTGGTGGGCTGCTGTCTATGGGGTCACACAGAGTTGGACATGACTGAATCGACTTAGCAGCAGCAGCAGCAGTTTAAGAAAGATAAATATTTTTCTCGTGATGAGATTGTAAGGATGAAAACTGCCCATTTGACCGGGGCTAACTGTCACTATTAATGTTTTATAAGTTTTGAACACTCATTAAGTGACCAATGGCATCTATTATCGTTATTCCCTGCTCATCAAGCAGCCTTGGGCTTGCAGTTGGGGTCTCTGTGTATATCCCCAGTATCCAGGAGATTGTCACATCTCTTTGTAAATGAATGGGTGTCCCAGTTCTACATCTGTCTTGGTGAGTGAGTTAGTGTAGGTCTCCCCTGAAGGAGAGCCAAGAAATTAAGTGGTTTTTGAGAGTGCAAGGCCCAAAGCCATGCCTTTGAGCCATAGTGAATTCATACATGTATGTGGCACCTGGGGAAGCTTCTTGGACATTAAACAGCCTTTGAGACACTCCCCAACCCTTCCTTCAAACTTCAACATTCTGATACAATGATCTTGACACTTGCTAAATATTAAAAAACAGGCAAAAAATTTCATAAAAAAATCCTTTAAAAAAGGATTCTCTCTTTTAAACAAACAAACAAACAAAATATTCCCTTTTCTCCAAGAACTGGATTAATTGACCAAGTTCAAGAAAAGACAGTTTCAAAAAGTAATACCTTCTCCTCTGGAGAAAAGAGGAGTTATGCTTCCTTTGGTAGACTGAGAATATTCTACCGTACAGAGCTGCTGCTGCTGCTAAGTCACTTCAGTCGTGTCCGACTCTGTGCGACCCCATAGACAGCAGCCCACCAGGCTCCGCCGTTCCTGGGATTCTCCAGGCAAGAACACTGGAGTGGGTTGCCATTTCCTTCTCCAATACATGAAAATGAAAAGTGAAAGTGAAGTCGCTTAGTTGTGTCCAACTCTTCACGACCCCGTGGACTGCAGCCTACCAGGCTCCTCCGTCTATGGGATTTACCAGGCAAGAGTACTGGAGTGGGGTGCCATTGCCTTCTCCACTGTACAGCTAGCCTGTCATAAGGACAAGGACTTGAGTTACCAGGGAGCCGGGAACTGCCTTGTATGGTTTTTTAATGACCCAAGCAATGGTGTTTCCCTTTTCTAGTATAAAAGGAATGAAGTAAATTCTTTCTTCTATAACCCCCTTTATCAAATACTTATAATACCTCAAATACCAGATAGGTTAACTTAGCCCTATTAAGAATTTTTCTTTTTAATTATGTTTTTCACAATTAAGAATTAAATTGTAAAACATGTTATCAAACTAAGTACGAAGGCTTTACCTAGAAATGAAAATTTCTAAAATCCCCTAAAAATCCATAGACTCCCCTATATTCTCAGATGGATTGTTTGCCCCCTAGGTTGGAATGAGAGGGCTTGGGGCTCATATGGTTCCCTGCTGAAATAGTTAGCTTCCCTAGGGCCACCTCTGACACTGATATCCATTCACAGCAAGACACATCTTGGACATACTCCCCAGGCCTCATAGAAGGAGCTCTCTGTACCCCTATTAATCCTCAAACAGTGTGGCTGAGTTCACCAGATAAAATGGTGCCTGGGATGTATATATCCAAGGATGAATTTATACTAATAAATGTTTTGTTGAAATTTTGTTGTTTACCTGACATTCAAATTTACCCTGGCATCCTATATTTTTATTTTTTAAGCTTAGCAACCCTTCCACCTACTAAGGGGCTGTTTCTTTCAACTCTCCGTGACCCCAGCTCCCCACTGCTCAAAACTCTCTGAGCCTCTTTAGCAGCCAAGCCTGGGCCTAGAGGACTGGTGTTCACCTTGCATTTTTTACCACTTCTGTCCTTCCCTTTCTAGAAAGCAAACTGCTCCATAGGAGATCTCCACACTCAAGGGGTTTTCAGGCCTTCTCAGGTCTCTTTTGGAAACTTTAGACCCATCCACGGTCATGGCAAAGTGCCATAATAGCTGACATTATTACTCTGTTCTCCTTCCTAAATATTTTGCCAAGAAACTACCCCAGTTTGGGGCCCTTGCCACAGCGTACCAGTGCTGTAAGGTTGACAGTGCTATCTGAATTCTATTCCCATTTAGTCCTTCCTCCAGCAGAACCCACCCAATGATGACACCCAAGCATAGTCAGACCAAAGGAAACCAAGTGGGAAGGGAGGGAAATCTGTAGTCAAACAAGACTGAGTGTGAATCCTAGCCCTTCCACTTATCACCAACTGAGTGTTAACCTCTCTGGATCTTAGTTCCTCATCTGTAAAATGGACAGAATTACCTTAAAGTATAATAATAATCCTATCTTGCCAGGTCACCATAAGGATTAGAAAGAATAAATACAGAGCACCTGATATAGAGTATGGGCTCCATGAATGATCCATTGTGTCAAACCTGTCTTACTGCTTCCCATAGCTATGATATTCTATGTATCATTGCAATGTAAAGTAGCTGTATGGGACTTACCTGGTGGCTCAGTGGTTAAGAATCTGCCTGCCAGTGCAGGACACACGGGTTCCATCCCTGATCCAGGAGGATCTCACAGGCCAAGGAGTAACTAAGCCTGTGTGCCACAACTACTGAGCCTGTATTCTAGAGCCCGTGCTGTGCAACAAAAGAAGCCACCACCACGAGAAGCCCATGAACCACAACACAGAGTAACCTCTGCTTGCAGCAACTAGAGAAAGCCTGTGCGCAGCAATGAAGACTCAGTGAAGCCAAAAAATAATTTTTTTTAAAAAGTATACTTAATTTAAAAAAATTAAGTGGCTATATTAATAGTTCTCAAACACATGGGCAAATTGTGACCTTTTCAGAAGCATGAAGATCCTGGTTATCTTTAGAGAATTTGTCATGCTTTATTTGGCTTCAGGCCCCTGCTAGGTAGCTAGTCAGTGTCCCCCAGGACATAGCATGGGCCCAGTACTTCTAAATAAGGTTTAGGAAGAAGCTTAATTAAGCAATCGCCACATTATTGGAAGCCCCACAATGTCTTCCAATCTCTGAGGTAGACCAGTAGTTGCAGAATCTGAAGGAAGATCTTTCCATGCTGGGTCCATAGAAGTGTTAACATCCCAGACAGAGAGAGACCAACAGAGAGGGAGCAACTGACTCTGCCTAGGCGATTTTTTGGCTTATAAGTAGAGTTCTTCCCTGGATATACATACTGTCTGATGACCCTTGGGGGTCATCAAGGACATCCTACTGCCACTCAAAACCAACAGGAAAAGCCCTTTGTTCTATGGAACTCTCCCTAACTTTGGATATGACTAAGTTATCTTGGAATGATATCTGTGCGTTTCCTCCAAAAGTGATTAGCTTTTCTTTACTTCTGGGTTATCTTGAATCTAGAGAAGGAAATGGCAACCTACTCCAGTGTTCTTGCCTGGAGAATCCTATGGACAGACCATGGGGTCACAGAGTCGGACATGACTGAGCGACAAACACTGTCTTGAATGCCGTAAGTAGCTTCTTCACACCTAGTTACCAGAAGTCCCTGATGAAAAAGAGATCTATTGTCATTTCAAAAACCAAGGGTCCCTTAAATTTATTAGGAGACAAAGAGATGCCGACACATTAAACATGAGTTATACAGGGTTTATTAAAAGTCTTTTATATGCACTATTGCCCCCTACGAATTATCATTTGTGGATATAGACTCCCTCCACTTCCTAATCAGCCCAGTTCTTAGAAAATTTAGAATTTAATATATGTGCCAGGAAATGGGAAAACAAAATTGAAAAACATTGATCTAAATAATTCTGGTTAAAAAATAGTAGATATTTGGACTGACTAGATTTTTTTTTTCTTTATTGCAGTCTATGCTTTCCAAATTTTTGTTTTTACAGTGAGACTATATTACTTCTATAGTTAGAAAAAAGTTGAAGTGCAAAAACTGGGAAAAGGCACCCTCGGCTCCTGACAGAATGACTTGGAATGGCAGGCACAGAAAACTGGCTCTGCTTGGGGTTTGCCTCTTACAAACGTGAGGCCAGGATCGGCCCACAGGTCTAAACAGGATCTGCTAGCAGCTCACTAGATGTGAACACCTGGAGAGGGAAATGACGACCCACTCCAGTATTCTTGCCTGGAAAATCCCATGGCCGGAAGAGCCTGGTGGGCTACAGTCCATGGGGTTGCAAAGAGTCAGACACGACTGAGCGACTGACTTCACAAGGTGTGAACAAGGGCAGTTCAGGTCAGTTCAACAAGCATCTACTGAGTGCTTACTGTGTGCCTGGCACTATGCTAGGCACTTGCTACAAAGGTGGAAATATCGATAGCCCTAGTCCTATTGAGAATGGGGTAATCTCCACACGGTATGATGCGTCTCCATTACAGGCATTTCAGGAGTTCTGTGGGAGCACCAAGGAGACCTCAGGGGCAGGGAGCATTTGGGAAGAGATGACACCTAAACTTTATTTAAAATATTTATTTGTTTTTGCCACATACCGCTGCGTGCAGAATCTCAGCTCCCTGATCAGGGTCAAACCCCATGCCCCCTGCAGTGGAAGCACAGAGTTTTAACCACTGGACCACCAGGAAAGTCCTATAAAAATATTTTATAGTCTTTTAAATATTTTATTTTATTTTATTTTTAAACTTTACAATATTGTATTAGTTTCGCCAAATATCGAAATGAATCCGCCACAGGTATACCTATGATTACAGATAACTACTCCTAATGCTTTTGTATTTTCAGATATTTTGACTTCTTTCCAATGTGACTTTCATGCATTGAGATGCATGTATGAATATGACATGACAAACTTTTGGTGTTTTTTACAAAAACTAGGAATTTGCATTAGCCTTGAATAATGAGTAGGAATAGAGGGAGTAAAGAAGAGATGAAAGGGTGTTGCAAGCAGAGGGGACAGTATGAGTTAAGGTGGTGCGACAATCATTTTCATAAAATCAGGACACATATATCAAGACAGAAGTCTCAGAAGAGGAGGTTGGAGAATAACCAAGGACTCGGTCCTAGATGGCCTTCTTGGTCACCCTAAGACACTTGGGCCGTGGGGGAGGGTAAGGAGGGAAAAGACATGATCAGGTTTTCTTGAATGAATATCACATTGGCAGCTAGGTGAGTGGTTAGTTTGAGATGGTTAATACTGAAGGCAAAGAATTTGGGACAATACGGCTGGACTTTGAGGGTGTAATGCTAAGTGAAGTAAGTCAGACAGAGAAAAACAAATACTGTACGACCTCACATATGTGGAATCTAAAATATAATCCCCAAACCCAAAAATCAAGCTCATATGTACAGAGAAGAGGTTAGTGGTTGTCAGAGGTGAGACATGGGTTGCAGAGTGGTGGGGTGGGGGGGTTGGTAAAACGCGTGAAGGGGGTCACAATTTCTGGTTGTAAAATATGTTTTGGGGATATAGTATATAACATGGTGACTATAGTTAAAATGTTGTATTGCACATTGAAGGTTGCTAAGAGAGTAAATCTTAAAAGTTCTCATCACAAGAAAAAAATATTTTAACTATGTATGGTGACAAATATTAAGTAGACATTGTGATGATCAATTTGCAATATGCAGCTGACTCTTGAATTACAGAGTTGAGCTGTAAAAGTTTACTTACATATGGATTTTTTTCAGTAGTAAATACTACAATAGGGCTTCCTGGTCCCTCACACAGTAAAGAATCTGCCTGTAATGCGGAAGACTTGCAGCAGATGAGCGTTCGACCCCTGGGTTGGGAAGATCCCTTGGAGAAGGTAATGGCAATCCACTCCAGTATTCTACCTGGAGAGTTCCATGGACAGAGGAGCCTGGTGGGCTACAGTTCATGGGTTCTCAGAGAGTTGGACACAACTGAGCAACTAACACTTTGACTTTCACTTCAAATACTACACTACTACAGCAACTGTGGTTGGTTGAATCTGAGGATGTGGAACTGTGGATATGAAGGGCTGAATGTAAAATTATACACCAGTTTTTGACTGCCAGAGTTTGTTACCCCAACCCCCGAGTTTTTCAAGGATCAACTGGATACAAATATTGAATCATTATTCTGTATACCTAAAAGTAATAAGTTCATGTGTCAAATATACCTCAATTTAAAAAATTTATCTCTATTCAACAAGTATAACTGAGCATCTACTAAGTACCTGACACACAAAGAGACTGCAGGTAAAGAAAGCCATAAGGAGACCTCAGAACTGTGTATTTATTATTACTATTGGCTGTGCCACACTGCTTGCAAGATCTTAGTTCGCTGACCACAGATTAAACCTGAGTCCTTGGCAGTGAAGGCTTGGAGACCTAACATCTGGACTGCCAGGGAATTACCAGGAATTTATATTTTTTATGCTTAGAGATAGTCAATTTCAACTCCCTCAGTTCAGTTCAGTCGCTCAGTCATGTCCCACTCTTTTCGACCCCATGAATCGCAGCACGCCAGGCCTCCCTGTCCATCACCAACTCCTGGAGTTCACTCAGACTCACGTCCATTGAGTCAGAGATGCCATCCAGCCATCTCATCCTCTGTCGTCCCCTTCTCCTCCTGCCCCCAATCCCTCCCAGCATCAGAGTCTTTTCCAATGAGTCAACTCTGCATGAGATGGCCAAAGTACTGGAGTTTCAGCTTCAGCATCATTCCTTCCAAAGAAATCCCAGGGCTGATCTCCTTCAGAATGGACTGGTTGGATCTCCTTGCAGTCCAAGGGACTCTCAAGAGTTTTCTCCAACACCACAGTTCAAAAGCATCAATTCTTCAGTGCTCAGCCTTCTTCACAGTCCAACTCTCACATCCATACATGACCACTGGAAAAACCATAGCCTTGACTAGACGGACTTTTGTTGGCAAAGTAATGTCTCTGCTTTTGAATATGCTATCTAGGTTGGTCATAACTTTCCTTCCAAGGAGTAAACGTTTTTAATTTCATGGCTGCAGTCACCATCTGCAGTGATTTTGGAGCCCCCCAAAATAAAGTCTGACACTGTTTCCACTGTTTCCCCATCTATTTCCCACAAAGTGATGGGACTGGATGCCATGATCTTCGTTTTCTGAATGTTGAGCTTTAAGCCAACTTTTTCACTCTCCACTTTCACCTTCATCAAGAGGCTTTTTAGATCCTCTTCACTTTCTGCCATAAGGGTGGTGTCATCTGCATATCTGAGGTTATTGATATTTCTCCAGGCAATCTTGATTCCAGCTTGTGCTTCTTCCAGCCCAGTATTTCTCATGATGTACTCTGTATATAAGTTAAATTAGCAGGGTGATAATATACGGCCTTGACGTACTCCTTTTCCTATTTGGAACCAGTCTGTTGTTCCATGTCCAGTTCCAACTGTTGGTTCCTGACCTGCATACAAGTTTCTCAAGAGGCAGGTCAGGTGCTCTGGTATTCCCATCTCTTTCAGAATTTTCCACAGTTGTTTGTGATCCACACAGTCAAAGGCTTTGGCATAGTCAATAAAGCAGAAATAGATGTTTTTCTGGAACTCTCTTGCTTTTTCTATGATCCAGCGGATTTGGCAATTTGATCTCTGGTTCCTCTGCCTTTTCTAAATCCAGCTTGAACATCAGGAAGTTCACGGTTCACATATTGCTGAAGGCTGGCTTGGAGAATTTTGAGCATGACTTTACTAGCATGTGAGATGAGTGCAATTGTGCGGTAGTTTGAGCATTCTTTGGCATTGCCTTTCTTTGGGATTGGAATGAAAACTGACCTTTTCCAGTCCTGTGGCCACTGCTGAGTTTTCCAAATTTGCTGGCATATTGAGTGCAGCACTTTCACAGCATCATCTTTCAGGATTTGGAAGAGCTCAACTGGAATTCCATCACCTTCACTAGCTTTGTTCGTAGTGATGCTTTCTAAGGCCCACTTGACTTCACATTCCAGGATGTCTGGCTCTAGGTCAGTGATCACACCATTGTGATTATCTGGGTCTTGAAGAACTTTTTTGTACAGTTCTTCTGTGTATTCTTGCCACCTCTTCTTAATATCTTCTGCTTCTGTTAGGTCCATACCATTTCTGTCCTTTATTGAGCCCATCTTTGCATGAAATATTCCCTTGGTATCTCTAATTTTCTTGAAGAGATCTCTAGTCTTTTCCATTCTGTGGTTTTCCTCTATTTCTTTGCATTGATCGCTGAGGAAGGCTTTCTTATTTCTTCTTCAACTCCCTAATCAAGAGGAATTTACTTTTTAGCAAAAATAGTTTAATGATTTGATTATATCAAAGTCCAAGGGATTAAACATCCCTGTTTATTCTTTGCTTTCATCTGATGGATTCCATCTTCATCATCATGTAATATAATAATTACAATGAACATAGCTAATATTTATTGAGCCTTTATGGTATGCCAGTAGATATGTTTCGTCAAATAATAATAAATATGTATTACACTGCCCCATTTACAGATGAGGAAACAGGCTAAGGAAGGCCAGAGAAGCAAGTAGCAGACCTGGAGTCCATGCTCTGTCATCCACGTGATTAACAAACTTTTATTTGACTAAGATTAGTCACAGTTGGGCTTCCCAGCTGGCCCTAGTGGTAAAGAACTTGTCTGCCATTGCAGGAAACATAAGAGACTCAGGTTCAATCCCTGAAAATCCTCTGGAGGAGGACACAGCAGCCCAGTCCAGTGTTTTTGCCTGGAGAATCCCATGGACAGAGGAGCCTGGCTGACTACAATCCATGGGGTCGCAAAGAGTTGGACTGGACTTAGCAGCATGCACACACACAGTCACAGTTATCAGGAATTTATCTTGAAAATCTTTAAAATTTCATAGTATTTTTACCTACTAAGAATTGGTCATTTTCCAGGATGTCATACAAATACACCCTTACTGTTTTTAAACCTCACAGAAGTTGCCGAAATCCAGAATGTGAACTAATGATTACTATTAAAGGCTGCAGTAATTTTCAGAAAGATTAGCATCTAAATGCAAGAGTCATCCAGTGAGGAGAGTGATTATCAACCATTTTGCCATGTATCATCAGTTAGCCTATTAGCCTGTGTGTGTGTTAGTCACTCAGAAGTGTCCAACTCTTTGCGACCCCATGGACTGTATACTAGAGTGGGTAGCCATTCCCTTCTCCAGGGGATCTTCCCGACCCATGGATTGAACCCGAGCCTCCTGCATTGTGGGCAGATTCTTTACCATCTGAGCCACCAGGGAAGCCTGCTGCTGCTGCTGCTAAGTCGCTTCAGTCATGTCCGACTCTGTGCGACCGCACAGACGGCAGCCCACCAGGCTCCCCCATCCCTGGGATTCTCCAGGCAAGAACACTGGAGTGGGTTGCCATTTCCTTCTCCAATGCATGAAAGTGAAAAGTGAAAGTGAAGTCGTTCAGTCATGTCCGACTTTTAGCAACCCCATGGACTGCAGCCTACCAGGCTCTTCCATCCATGGGATTTTCCAGGCAAGAGAACTGGAGTGGGGTGCCACTGCCTTCTCCATTCCAGGGAAGCCTAGTACTTAGTAAATGCCTTTTTTTTTTGGCCACACCACAAGGCACATGTGATCTTAGTTCCCCAAACAGGAATCGAACCCGTGCCCCCTGCAGGGGAAGCTGGGAGTCTTAACCACTGGACTGCCAGGGAAGTCCCCCCCTTTCTATCATTTTAGAGGTGCATTGTCTAAGCCTGGGGAGCTCCAACCAAAAAGCCCAAGCTCAGTCACTCTGCACCCCTGAAACATGGTTTTCAGAGCTGCCAAGTGAGGCTAAAGGGCCAGCACATTTGATCCAAGCCCATTAAACGGACAAAACCAATGTGAAGGGCTTGGCTCTTCGTAGGTGCCCTCCCTGTAAATGCTATTTTCCCCTCCCTTTGTCAGTGAATAGCTATTTAGCCACTATTTATTGTTATATTAGAAAATAATAGTCATTCCCATATATTGCATCTGAGTAGAATTGAAAAGACCAGTGTGGGGCAACAACGCTTACCAAGGTATTTACACAGAAATCAAACCCGTGGTATGGGGTAGTGCGCCTGGAGTTGTTTGGAGTTTTGCTTCAAACTCAAATCTGCCAAAAAGCTTTTCTTCTGAGAAAGCTTCCCTAATTGGGACCGCTGCCGGCCGTTTATTTGCCTGCCATAGTTTTGTTTCCTAGCAGTCTTCAGATACATCACTGGAAATTGGAGTTTAAAGCATCATTTCAGTGCTTTTTCTCCCCCTACTCATCTGGCTTAAAAGACATCCTTTGTCAGTTCACCATCATCAGTATATCATCCGTGTCGTACCTGTACTTTCCCTTCTAAAATATGGGGGCATTGCTCAGCAAAACTGTCATGACAATCATTTCAAAACTTCATCTCAACACATTGGTTTGTTGGTGGTGATGACGTGGAACAGACACCCTCAGACATTGCTGATGGTTGTGTTTGTTAGCACAACTTTTTTGGGAAGCAATTTGCAATATATATCAAGAGTCATTAGCATATTCATACTCCAAGCCTGTAATTCAGCTTGTAAAAACTAAATTAAAGAAAAATGAAAAATCTAGAAAATATATTACAATGGTATATATTGTGGAATTATAAATACTAGTGAAAATTATAAACAAATATAAATATGATTAATATATTTTAGTAATCTGAAAGAAATATTATCCTTTCATTAAAATGCATTCTTTAAAAATGTTTATTAGCAATGTTTTTCTAAAAATATAATGTTGGTTGAAGAAAGTAGAATATAAAATAGTGCATTTATTTTGATGATATGCTGGGAAAATTATACATTTGTATATACCTATATAGCAGGATGGTGGTATTATGGGTGCTATGTTTTGCTTCCTAATTTTCCAGAATTTTAATAATATGACTATATTATTTTTATAGTAGAAAGATTTTTAATAAAAAAACTCTTATAAGTACAATTAGAACCATATGACATTATGATGAGAGTTTTTAGAACTCAAAACACCAGGACACATGGCCTGGCTTATGGTCTGGCAGTAGGACCCAGGATTTGAAATTGGAATTATTCCCGAAGATCCAGGGCAGGTAGGTACTTGTAAACTGGCAATGTTGGCTGTAAGCCAAAAGTGAATCTATCAACAGGGTTTTATTGGCGGGAAGCCCTCCAGGCACTATGTTGTCAGTGACTCAAGGCCACCCATGGTGCCTTAGTCCCAGGGCGGTGCAAGGGACCAAATAAAATCGATACCCTCCTGTGGCTAAAACAATGAATCTTCTGAGTAAGTGTCCCCTTCCAGAAACTCTGTTGGTAGTGTCATCGTTCTCTACAAAGGCAAGTCCTAACTAACATAAATGCTGGAGCAGAGGCATTACAATGTCTTATCCATAATTTAGAAGCTTTTTGATGGAATTCAGATGCTGATATTCTGCTACTTTGCCCCTCTCTCTGCGCATTCACTGAGCTTATCCTGGAAGAGCCTTCCCCTTAGCCCCTGCCTTTGGCAGCCCATCCAGGATGGTGCCGGGGGATTGCTGCTTTCTGGTCTCTTGTCTCCTTCGCTCCCTCCTTCTCTTTCTCTCTCTCTCTCTGCTATTACATAGACTTCAAATTAAGTTTTCATAAAAAGGGATTGCTGAATGTTCTAAGACTGATTCAGTCATTTGTTCAGTTGTTAAAGGATTAAATAGGCATAATTTATTACATACCAGATTAAAGAGAACAGGAAAACATCCCCTGCCTTGCCCTTCAGTTTATAGGTTAAAGCAGAGTCACAAAAATTGCTGGGGGAAGTGGGAATTGGGGAGGTCTGTGTGCTTAGGATCCAGTCATCTGCAAGAGCTGGTGTAGATAGGGCTCAGATGGGGAACACCCTGCAGAGAGTAGGCTGTGCCCCAAGGAGGCCTTCAGAGGGCTGGTGACTTACTCCTCATGCTGAGATTAGCTGGAAATTTAGACGGGGATTCTGAAAGGCAACAGAGAAGACACGGAGGACAAGTGTCACACATTGCTTGAGGCCTAAGTGAGAGGAGTAGGACTTTTGCTTTTTCTTCCTTGATCCATCTCTGGACTTCTCCTTTGGGTGCTTCTGCTAATAGAAAAGTGTTCATAGGCACTTGCCTAGGAGGCTTTCTGGAAATTTATCCACCAGATTTCTTTGATGCTTGAGATTTGATGCCTGCCAAGAGTCAGTCTGAACAAATTCCTAAATATTAGTCCTGCTCACACCTTGATTTCACTCTGGCCTCCAGAATTGTGAGACAGTATCTCCTTCTTATAGGAGGTACTTTTATTCATTCATGGTTGGTTCCAGGGAGGAACTTCCTGGAGATGGGAGGCAGGTCAGCGAGAGCTCAGCCTCTCTCATGGTGCAGTTGACGTCTAGGCTGCCAAGGCCCATCCAGCATCCGAGAAAGTTGGTAATATCCATGTGAGGCCTGGGATTTTTGGAACACAGTTTCTCTTCATCTCTGGCACAGACTGATCCCAGCCTAGAATAACTTACATTACCTTCATTCCCTTGACCTAGATGTGACTGCTGTTCCTGAGACAACAAACACAGGCGTCATCCTTTCTTGAGATTTTTGCTTCAGAACTTCCTCTGGCTAGAGACAAGCCAGCTGTGAACCATTAATTACACAAACCTGCAAACTAGAGACTCTACAGAGGGTGACCAAGGATGCCCAATGTGGACAAAGCTTCAAAAAAAATAAATAAATAAAAAATTTAAAAAATGGACTGGCTTTTCCTTTCCCAAGGCAGAACATTGGGAGGTACAGCTAGGCCATCTCATCCCACAGTCCTTTGGCCTTTCCTTGTGGCTAACCTAGTGTTCCTTGGTTTCTGCCAAGGGAATTTTCACTATGAAGGAGAGGGCAGCTGGGTTAAGCATCAGAATGTAACGTGGAGGTGAGAAGACTTAGGAGTACAAACAGCTAGGGCTGACGATCAGGGAACTTAAATATGGACAACATATTAGATGATATGGAATTGCTGTTGATTTTACTGGGTGCAATAATGGTATTGGAGTTATGTAGGAGATGGTTCTTATTCTCTACAAGGAGAGGGAGAAAGGGAGAGAGAGAAGAAAGCAAATGTGGCAAAGATGAATTGTTGAATCTAGGTGTAACTTTTCTGATTGTTTACATTTTAATTAAAATGTTAGGGGTGGGGAAGAAAAAAGAATAAAAAAAAATCCAGGGCAAAGACATGAGAGAAACCAAGAGAGAATTCAGAAGAATGACATAAAAACAGATAATCAACAAGGACCTACTACATAGCACCGGGAACTATACTCAATTGTAATAACCTATAAGGCTAAGAATCTGAAAAAGTATATATATATATATATATACACACACACACACATATGTGTGTGTGTATATGTATATGTGTGTGTGTGTTTGTACGTGTGCATGTATCTGAATCCTTTTGCTATCCACGTGAAACTACCACAACATTGTAAATGAATTGCATTTCAATAAAACCATAATGTGATATTAATATTTCCAAATTTTTTAAAAAAAGAATGATCTAAGTGGGGAAAAGTCTCTGGAAAGAGGAAGAACTTGGCAGACAGAGAAAGTGGAGGGAAAATCTTGGGCCATCATTTCCATCCTTCATTCAGTTCCTCTGTGACAAGAGGAAGTTCTGATGAAGCACAAGAAACCTCAACAAAATTACTCAAAATTTCTTATTTTCATTGGACACTGCAACATGAGAATGGAAAGGCAAGCTTTCTTTATAGGACCACTCACTTCAGAGGAATACTAATGGCCTAATGAGATTGCTGAAAAGAAAGGATAACCTGCCTACCACTGACAAACCAGCTTGGGTATCTAATACTTGAGGCCAGCTGATCCACCTGCTGTGGTGTGAATTGGCTGCGATCACTTTGTAAATAAGAGTGGCCATCAGAAAATTAAGCAGAAGACACTGGTCAAGAGAGAGGTGAGTAGAGCAACCAGGAGAGGTGAAGCTAAAGAAACCAGAAGCCCTGGGAGAGCAGAGGAGCGTCCCTTCTGGTCCATCTGGTCCCCTAAAGTTCCTTCCAGTCTCCTAAGGTTTCCTGCCCTTGAATCTAAGAACCTGCAGTTGCCTGCTGTGTCTCCACAACACCTCCTGCCCGTCCACCCTCTTTGGGCTGAGCAACTCCAGGGGGTACTTGTCTCTCATGGCCCAAGCCACCTGGCCTAGAGCAGCATCTCTTCCTCATTTGTGGGGCTACCCAGCTGCCCCTTCTCTGGGCTGCCAGAAGCCTGGACCCACCCACGCTTATCATAACCCCACCTGTACTGATTGAAATTGTGTGGTTCACAGCTGCAGTGCCCGCTCCTAGCAATCCCTGGCAGATGGTAAACACTCAATGACTGTCTTGGAAAGAACGAGACTCATCAACATAAAGCTCAACTGGGCTTTCTTTGTCTCAGCAACTTTTCACTCCCCCTGCTCAGGGCTGTCTCCTTCTTTGCCCAGGCTATTTTAATTTCTCCAGTCACTCACCTTCCCCACCTCTCCTGGAAGTAAGAACAGCTGATGTATGCTGAGTGCACAAGATGGGCAGGCGTTGTGCTGACTGCTTTCCATGTGTTGAGTCCTTTAATCTTCCTGAAACCTAGGAGGCAAATCCTATTATTAAATCCCCATTTTACAGATGAGAAAGCTGAGGCCTGGAGACTAGGTTACTTGTTCAACATCACAGAACAGTGATAATGAGGATTTGGAAACTAGGCAGTCTGGTTCCAGAGTCGACCTCCTTAAGGTCTTATTAACTTTGTGATAATAAAACCCAGCTGTGCTCAGCAGCCTACGCACAGAGAAAATGCTTTCTTCTTCAGAAAAGAACAAGACTTATTTTTTCTGGAAGCATGATTGTGCAAAGGAGTGATCGGTCTCTAGCTCTAGTGTCTGGCACAGTCACTGCCTCCTCATTCATAGGAAAATGGAATCAGATGAATTTCACTGACTCCTACCTGCAGACATGTCCATTGGCCCCCCTTCTTCTGCTTTCCTCAGGCTCAGAGAAGTGGGTATCCTCTCAGTTGAGCTGACCTGGGTCCCTCTGACCAGTTCTGTGGGCTGGCCTCATTGGATGCGGCAGCCAGGGCCCTGTCAGAGGGACCTGGCTGCTGAGCATCGCTAGGGCTTGATGGAAAGACTGTCCCCAGGGGTGTGGGCGGGATAGGATGGGGCCACCTGGGCATAAGCAATAGCGGGGAGCTGTGGCTTCCTCTATAGGCTGAGGGGTCAGGGGAGGTAACAACAATTCTAGGGGCCGGGGGAGAGCTCTTACTGTGAGAAGTGACTGCCTGAGAGAAGGGGGCCTTAAAGTCATGTGGAGCTGAGTTGTGTATGTGAACATACAGCAGGACAGAGGAGGGAGGGTCTTAGATAAACAGAGATGTTCCTTCACTCCTGTATTATCAATCTCTCCCCTTTCTGTGGGCTTCCCTTGTGGCTCAGCTGGTAAAGAATCCGCCTGCAATACGGGAGACCTGGGTTTGATCCCTGAGTCAGGCAGATCCCCTGGAGAAGGGAAAGGCTGCCCACTCCAGTATTCTGGCCTGGAGAATTCCATGGATTTATACAGTCCATGGTGTTACAAAGAGTTGGACACGACTGAGTGACTTTCACTTTCACTTTCAAGGGGCAGCTAAGAGTTCGAATGCTGCAACTAAAGATTCCACATGCCTCAGCTGAAGGTCAAGGATCCCATGTGCAGCAACTAAGATCCGGTGCAACCAAATAAATTAATTTTTAAAATTTCTATTTGACTTTTAGATTCCAAACACGTATTACCTTATGCAAAATTTGAATACTACAAAAATATATAACATAGAAAGTAAGTCTTCCTTAGTATTAGCCACCCCCACCCTGCTCTACACACCACCCCCCAGATATAACTGTTATTAAAAAGTTTTGGTGCATATTAGTCTAACTTTTAAAAAATAGATGTATAATCAGAATGGCTAAAATGAAAATCATGACAACACTAAATGTCAGCGAGAATACAGAGAAACCGGATCTTTAGACTTTGCTGGTGGGAATGTAAAATGGAACAGCCACTCCAGAAAATAGTATGACTGTTTCTTACATTATTAAATATGCACTTACTGTATCACTCAGCATTTGCACTTCTGGGCCTCTGTCTTAGAGAAATGAAAACTTAGCTTTACACAAAAACCTGTACATGAATGTTCATAATAGCTTTATTTGTAGTTGCTAAAAACAGGAAACAACCCAAATATCCAGACAGCTGAAGGCTTAAATCAACCGTGGTACATCCATACCATAGAATACTACTTGGCAACAAAAAGAAAGAAACTATTAATACAGGCAACAACCTGGATGGACCTCCAGAGAATTCTGCTGGGTGAAAAAAGTCAGTATCAAAAGGTTAAATAGTGTGTGATTCCCTTTATGTAACATTCTTGAAATGACAAAGTTATAGAGATGAAAAACAGATTAGTGGTTTCAGGGGTCAGGTAGATGGGAAGAGCGGGTATGGCTATGGTTGTAAAGGGTACAAAGGATGTGTGTGTAATGGAACTGTTCTTGACTGATAGTGGTCACATCAATTGACTGTGTGATATGGTTCGATCCCTGGGTTGGGAAGATCCCTCGGAGAAGGGAATGGTTGTCCACTCTAGTATTCTTACCTGGAGAATTCCATGGACAGAGGAGCCTGGTGGGCTGCAGTTCATGGGGTGGCAGAGTTGGACACAAGGGAGCCTGGTGGGCTGCCATCTATGTGGTTGCACAGAGTCACGACTGAAGCGACGAAGCAGCAGCAGAGCAACTAACAATTTTACTTTTTTTCAGAGCACTCAAGACACACTGTGTCTTCTCTACGTGCATGGGTCTTCTCTACTAGATCCGAGCTCCTGGAGTGTAGGCTGCCTCTTGCTCACATGCTTGGTCATCCATCACAGTACTCAGCACACATGTTCAGTCTGTAAATCGTGTCTGACTCTTTTGCAACCCCATGGACTGGAGCCCACCAGGCTCCTCTGTCCATGGGATTTCCCAGACAAGAATACTAGGGTGTGTTGCCATTCCCTTCTCCAGGGGATGTTCCCAACCACACCCACATCTCCTGCATTCACAGGTGGATTCTTTACCACTGAGCCACCAGGGAAGCCCTGTTCAGCACACAGTAGTCACTTAAGAAGTGTTTGTTAGATAAATGCATGGGCGAACTTCCCTTAAAAGGGATCACTAGCCAAGTAGAAAGATAAGGAGCATCACCTAATGGCAGGTGATCTCACTGAGGTGACATCGAGGTAGAATGGCAAGTGCTTTGTGAATGGCAGAAAGAGGGACAGTTGCAAAGGAAGCAGGAAGAAGGAAATTCCTTGGAGCCACCATCTGGGGCCTGAGAGCCTCCGAGCCTGCAGGGAGTCTTCCTCTACTGCCGCCCAGGGTGAAGAAGGAAAGGAAACGTAAAGGAGGATACATAGAACTGTCTGCCTTTGCTGTTCCTCCTTTTCAAACTCAGCACCTAAATTCTAAATTTGGAAGCCCTTTATTTACTGAAAAGATGTTCGGGAACAACGGCCTCAGACACTTGGCACTTTCTTTTCTCCTTGGGTGGAATGAGACTCCCTCTGAGCAAAAATTGGACAATGGCTTTGCTGTGTCCATGGAAACTTTTCCCTCTGGGAATAATGCCTCTTCCCAACTATATGGGTATTTTGAGAGTACTCCTTTTTGGAAAAGTTCAAGAACAATCCATATAAATGCAGTCTTTTCTAATTATAAGTTTATATTTGGGTAAAGGTTCATCCATAGCAGAGTTGAAAAAGAATAAATTACAGGACTCAAAGACAGAAAACTCCCTGGAAGAAAGTTTGAATTTACCTAAAAAAAAAAAAAAAAAAAAGCTGAATGAAATTCATTAGTTTCTTTTTGCTTGTAAGTATTTTATAAATGTTTTAGAATGAATGTGTCTTATTTTTGTAGTAAGAAAAAAAAAATCGGTACTTTTTTTTCAACTAAAAGAATTGCTGGGGACTTCTCTGGGGTCCAGTGGTTAAGAATCTCCCCTCCAATGCAGGGGATATGGGTTCGAACCTTGGTCAGGAAACTAAGATCTCACAAGCCTGCACGCCTCAAATAGAGAGCCCTTGTGCTGGAGCCTGCATGCTCTGGAGACCGTACTCTGCAACGAGAGAAGCCTGTGCACCAAATCCAAGAGCCTGTGTGCTGCAACAAAGATCCAGCACAAGCAAAAAAAAAAAAAAAAAAGAATTGCTAATCAGTGTACATGGAGTTAAGGTGACAAGTGAAGCAGGGGAGCTGAGATCACCTTACCCAGACTGGGGGCTTACAGGCGAAGGGGGTGTGTCCATTCTCCATACTGCATAACAAATGACCACAACCTTATGGTGGTGGAAAACAGCTCCCATTTACTACCTCACACCCTGTAGGTTAGGAGTCTGGGTGGGCACGGTATAGATCTGACCTTCTGCAAGGCTGTCATCATGGTGTCAGCGAGGCATCTGAGGATTAACTGGCAATGAATCTACTTTGCAGCTCACTCACTGTTAGCAGAATTTAGCTCATTGCTGCTATGTTTTAACGTTAGTTGCTCAGTCATGTCTGACTCTTTTGCGACCCCATGGGCTGTAGCCCACCAGGTTCCTCTGTCCATGGGATTCTCCAGGCAAGACTACTAGAGTGGGTAGCCATTCCCTCCTCTAGGGGATCTTCCCGACCCAGGGATCGAACCTGGGTCTCCTGCATTGCAGGCAGATTCTTTACCATCTGAGCCACCGGGGAGGGCTAACTGTAGACTGGAGGCCTGGCTCATCTCCAAGAGGCTGCTCACAGTTCCTTGCCATGTGGGCTTCTCCACAGGGCCTCTTAGAACACAGCATCTCACTTCTGCAAAGGCAGCAATGGAGACAGAGAACTAGCGAGAATGGAATCTTACGTAACAGAACCTGATCCCAGACGAACACCCATCAGCATCATATTCTAGTGGTTAGAAGCATCTCACTCAGGAAAGGGGATTATACAGCGTGCGGGTACCAGGAAGTGGAAACCATAGGGATGACCTCAGAGTCTGTTTGCTACATGAAGCTCAAAAATTCCTGTGGGAAACACATCATTTCGTCACCCAGCATTCTGGTACATTCCAAAGGCTGTCCCACTGCAGGCACCCATGATTCTCCACCTGAAAGATCTTTCCTTCTACACTACAAACAGATCTCCTGAGGAGTTAATGTCACTAGGAGCAGGTCTTAGCCAATGATGGATGGAAAGTGGAGGCTCCCCCACTTTCTCACCCCTGGGGTAGGAAAACTCAGAGGTGTGTTAGTACTGTCTCCTACAGTGCCCAGCAGGACTGAGCCCCAGTTCCAGTTGCCACAGCACTAATATGCTTAATAATATTCCTTGCCTTGGCTCCCTTCTCTTCCCTGCCTCACTTCCCTACTCCCAGTCTTGCTGGGATCACTTGTTAAGTAAACTAGTTGCACTGAAATCCTGCCTCAGGGTCCCCTTCTAGGACTACCCAATCCAAGATGGTGGGAGTCAATATTTAAGTGGGTGCTGCTGGTGCTGCTAAGTCGCTTCAGTCATGTCCGACTCTGTGCGACCGCACAGACGGCAGCCCACCAGGCTCCCCCATCCCTGGGATTCTCCAGGCAAGAACACTGGAGTGGGTTGCCATTTCCTTCTCCAATGCATGAAAGTGAAAAGTGAAAGTGAAGTCGCTCAGTCGTGTCCGACTCTTAGTGACCCCATGGACTGCAGCCTTCCAGGCTCCTCTGTCCATGGGATTTTCCAGGCAAGAGTACTGGAGTGGGGTGCCATTGCCTTCTCCGATTTAAGTGGGTAGCAGAGGATAAAAACCAGTTAGAAGCTGAATTTAGGATTTTAAATTAGGACTAAATTAGTTTTAGGACTAAGACTGTTGTAATAAAATACCACAAAGTAGCTCATACACTACGGAAATATATTTCTCACAGTCCTTCAGTTCAGTTCAGTTCAGTTGCTCAGTCGTGTCCGACTTTTTGTGACACCCCTGGACTACAGCACAGCAGGCCTCCCTGTCCATCACCAACTCCCCGAGCTTGCTCAAATTCATGTCTATCGAGTCGGTGATGCCATTCAACCATCTCACCCTCTGTCATCCCCTTCTCCTGCCTTCAATCCTTCCCAGCATCAGGGTCTTTTCCAGCGAGTCAGTTCTTCGCATCAGGTGGTCAAAGTATTGGAGCTTCAGCTTCAGCTTCAGTCATTCCAATGAATATTCAGGACTGATTTCCTTTGGGATTGACTGGTTTGATCTCCTTGCTCCAAGGGACTCTCAAGAGTCTTCTCCAGCACCACAGTTCAAAAACATCAACTCTTTGGTGCTCAGCTTTCTTTACAGTCCAACTCTCACATCCGTACATGACTACTGGAAAAACCATAGCTTTGACTAGACAGACATTTGTTGGCAAAATAATGTCTCTGCTTTTTAATATGCTGTCTAGATTTGTCATAGCTTTTCTTTCAAGGAGTAAGCGTCTTTTAATTTCATGGCTGCAGTCACCATCTGCAGTGATTTTGGAGCCCCAAAAAATAAAGTCTGACACTGTTTCCACTGTTTCCCCATCTATTTCCCATGCAGTGATGGGACCAGATGCCATGATCTTCGTTTTGTGAATGTTGAGTTTTAAACCAGCTTTTCACTCTCCTCTTCCACTTTCATCAAGAGGCTCTATAGTTCCTCTTCACTTTCTGCCATAAGGGTGGTGTCATCTGCATATCTGAGGTTATTGATATTTTTCCCAGCAATCTTGATTCTGGCTTGTGCTTCATCCAGCCCAGCGTTTCTCATGATGTACTCTGCATGGAAATTAAATAAGCAGGGTGACAATATACAGCCTTGATGGTACTCCTTTCCCAATTTGGAACTAGACTGTTGTTCCATGTGCAGTTTTAACTGTTGTTTCCTGACCTGCATACAGATTTCTCAGGAGGCAGGTCATGTGGTCTGGTATTCCCATCTCTAAGAGTTTTCCAGTTTGTTGTGATCCACACAGTCAAAGACTTTGGTGTAGTCAATAAAGCAAAAGATGTTTTTCTGAAACTCTCTTGCTTTTTCCATAATCCAGCAGATGTTGACATTTTGATCTCTGTTGTCTGCCTTTTCTAAATCCAGCTTGAACATCTTGAAGTTCATAGTTCACATACAGTTGAAGCCTGGCTTGGAAAATTTTGAGCATTACTTTGCTAGTGTGTGAGATGAGTACAATTGTGCGGTAGTTTGAACATTCTTTGGCATTGGAATGAAAACTGACATTTTCCAGTCCTGTGGCCACTGCTGAGTTTTCCAAATTTGCTGGCATATTGAGTGCAGCACTTTAACAGCATCATCTTTTAGGATTTGAAATAGCTCAACTGGAATTCTATCACCTCCACTAGCTTTGTTTATCATGATTCTTCCTAAGGTCCACCTGACTTTGCACTCCAGGATGTCTGGTTCTAGGTGAGTAACCACACCATTGTGGTTACCTGGGTCATTAAGATCTTTTTTGTGTAGTTCTTCTGTGTATTCTTGCTACTTCTTAATATCTTCTGCTTCTGTTAGATCCATACCGTTTTTTGTCCTTTATTGTGCTCATCTTTGCATGAAATGTTCCCTTGGTATCTCTAACTTTCTTGAAGAGATTTTTAGTCTTTCCCATTCTATTGTTTCCCTCTATTTCTTTGCACTGATCACTTAGGAAGGCTATCTTATCTCTCCTTGATATTTGTTGGAACTCTGCATTCAGATGGATATATCTTTTTCTCATTTGCCTTTCACTTCTCTTCTTTTCTCAGCTATTTGTAAGGCCTCCTCAGACAACCATTTTGCCTTTTTGCATTTCTTTTTCTTGGGGATGGTTTTGATCATAGCCTCCTGTACCATGTTGCGAACCTCCATCCATAGTTCCTCAGGCACACTGTTTATCAGATCTAATCCCTGGAATCTATTTGTCCCTTCCACTGTATAATCATAAGGGATTTGATTTAGGTCATACCTGAATGGTCTAGTGGTTTTCCGTACTTTCTTCAATTTAAGTCTGAATTTTGCAATAAGGAGTTCATTATCTGAGCCACACTCAGCTTCCAATCTTGTTTTTGCTGACTTCTCCAGCTTATAGGGCTTCTCCATCTTTGACTTATAAATGTCAGAAGCTTATTTCTCACAGACCTTGAGGCTGAGAAGTCCAAGATCATGGCATGCAGTTTTGGTTCTGCTGGAGAACCACTTCTGGGTTGCACACTGGTGACTTCGAGCTGAGTTCTCACATGGTAGAAGGGGTGAGCTGGCTGTCTGGAGTCTCTTTTTATAAGGAAACTAATCCCATTCATGAGGGTTCTATCTCCATGACCTTATCACCTCCCAAAGATCCCACCTCTTAATACCATCACCTTGGGCATCGGGTGTGAACATATGAATTTGGGGGAGGAGGGAGACAAACATTCAGACCATAGCAGAGTCCGGCAAAAGGGACTTGAAATCAGCAAGGACTCAGAATTAGAGAACGACCCTAGCGGGTTTGAGGGCACAAAGGAAGAAATTGAAAACTCAGACACACTCCTCAATAAGTTAGTACAAACAGAACCAAGCTGGGCATGGTTACCTTTCCCATCACTGTGAGATTCATCACAGCGTAATAAAGCAAGTTTTTGCCCCCTGAGCTTCTGACTGGGACAATCTGGACACATCACAGAGTAAAGGGCACAGGAGAGCCAGGTATCAGTCCTCCAGCAATGAGCAAAGTATTGCCACTTCCTTGTTAACTGTACCCTGGTTTTCCTTGAATGTCTTAAAGATACCTCAAGATCAGTAAGTCCCAAACCAAATCTATAATTCACCTGTTATACTCTTGCTTTTTTTTTTTGCCCCTGGGTAGTTTGTGGGATTCCATTTCCCAAAGCAGGGGTCCAGCCCTGGTCCTTGGTAGTGAGAGCACAGACTCCTAATCACTGGACCGACAGGAAACGCTCATTTGCTTCTGCCAGTATTCCATAGCACCATCCACCTGTTGTGTGCGCTTAACACTCAGGCGGCAGTCTGGTTCCCTCTTCTCACAATCCATCACCAAGTGCTGTCCTCTTACCTTCCCAATTTCTGTTGAGTCCATCCATTTCTCTCCATACCCACCACTTTGGCTGCCCTATTCCAGCCCTGCCATCTCTGGACTCCCACACTGATTCACTGGATAACAGACAGTCCCTCTAAGTGGAAGGCCCCCCTCAATTCCCTGCCTTAGGCCCCCACCCCATGTACCCTGCCCCAAGATGCACATACTCTTAGCGTTTAATCACAGTCCTAATAGAAAATATTTATACACATATTTTATTATGAAACAATGAAACAGAGAAACACAGAGCCCATATGAAGCTCCTGTGTAGTCACAACCCAGAATTAACAATGCGTGTTAATTGTTCAGTCATGTCCAACTCTTTGCGACTCCATGGACTGTATCCCACTATGCGCCTTTGTCCATGGAATTCACCAGGCAAGAATACTGGAGTAGGGGGCCATTCCCTTCTTCAGGGGATCTTCCCGAACCTGCGGTGGAACCTAATCTCCTGTACTGCACGCAGATTCTTTACCGTTTGAGCCAGTAGGGAAGCCCAGGAATTAGCAGTGGCAGCATGGTAACTTGCTGCTAAACTTATTACAAATCTTTTTCTTCCCCTTTAAAATAAATCAAACATAAAACAGATGTGGTTAAAATTCTTTTGAACATTTCCCCTCCCCCTCACTCCTTTTCTCTTTCCCTTGTCAAAGGAACTACTACCAAGAATTTCATTGTGTTTCTTTCCCAGTCATGATTTTATGCTTTTAATATGTAATGTATGTTTAAAGAAAATCAGTGGTTAGGTTCCTTTTGTTTTTGAAATTATGTAAATGACACTGTATTGACGCTAGAGGTGAACACGTGAAGATTCGGAGGATCAACATGCCCCTGAGTTGTTAACACAGAATTAACTGGGTGCCCAAATGCCTTCTGTGGGCACTTCCGCCTCCACCTTCAGTCTGTCATAGATAAGAGGATATGGTGAAATCAACTTCTGATTAGTTGCTTCCAGATACCAAGAGAGGACATAAAAAGGAAACCAACTCAAAAAAAAAAAAAAAAGGAAACAAACACTTTTCCAAGTGGTAATGCCAGCTATTATCTATCTACTCCAGGCTAAGAATTATACCTTGCATGACAAAATGTCCAAAGAACATTGTCAACTCAGCGTCTTCAGCCAAGGATGAAGTTATTGAACCTTAAGAGGCGAGGGATCTTAATGGCCTCATGTTACTAACATCCTTGTCACCTCTACCTAGAACTGGTATGGCCCAGTGAGCTCCAACACAGTGAAATCTGGGCTTCCCTGGTAGCTCAGCTGGTAAAGAATCTGCCTGCAATGCAGGACCCCAGTTCGATCCCTGGGTTGGGAAGATCACCTGGAGAAGGGAACAGCTACCCACTCCAGTATTCTGGCCTGGAGAATTCCATGGACAGAGGAGCCTGGCAGGCTACAGTCCATGGGGTCCCAAAAAGTTGGCCCAATGAGCTCCATCACAGTGAAATTTAGAAGCTACTTATCCAACAATGGGATGGACAGACGCATTTGTTTAATCTAGAGAATCTATACTTTGGGGGTGGGGGAGTGGTGGGAAATGAGGAAGTGGAAAGTACGTGACCTTTGGAGTCAGACAGACCTGAGTTCCCCTCCTGGAGTTGCTCTTCCTGTGTGTTGCTTAAGCTTTAGTTTCTTCTTCCACAGCAGCGGAGAAAAATCCCAATTTACCAAGCAGCAGAGGGAATTCTGGGAAATCACTGAGTGCTTTGGGACATGACTGGATCCCCTTTATCTGAATTGTGTCCATGTGCTCAGTCGTGATCAGCTCTTTGAGACTCCATAGACTGTAGGCCGCAGGCTCCTCTGTCCATGGTATTTTCCAGGCAAGAAATACTGTAATCAGTTGCCATTTCCTATTCCAGATCTTTCCAACTCAGGGATTGAACCTGCATCTCTTGTGTCTTCTGCACTGGCAGGAGGATTCTTTAGCACTGAGCCACCTGGGAAATCAGGTTATCTGAATTTGGAGAGGGTAAAAGTTCTGGTTCTGCGTTGTGCCTGGGAAGGGCCACGTATGATGTGAGGATCAAATTTGGGCCACCGTTTGCTCAACGTGGTTGGCTGGCCTCCACCACCATCTTGTCACCTCATGGGATCTAATGAACAGAACTCGTTCGTATGTAGAGGACTTACTATATCCCAAACCACCAGGCACCCTGTTGTGTCAGCTAAACACTCAGGCAGCAGTCTGATTCTCTTCTCTCACAACCCATCAGCAAATCCTGTCCTTTTACCTTCTCAAGGAGGGAGCTGGCTTTGTTTTGATCCTATGTAACCACAATGATGGTTAAGTGTCTGGGCGTGGCCTCCTTCAGTCCTTATCACCTTGATCGGCTCCAGTCCCATTCCACAGGGTGTTATTCACATCTGGAAAGGAGAGCAGTTTTCATTTTCAGAGGACCACGAATATCATGGCCTCCAGGTGACTGTTCAGCTCTGAAGCGCCTAAGGTAGCCTATTAAACCCTGTCCGGAGTGAAAGGCTTCAGACACTACTATCAGACATGTCAGGAATCTCTTTCCCCATACGAACTAGATTGGACAATCAGAATCTCTTCTCCCTCTCTGCTGCTGAAAGACCAGTTCTGTGTGCAGGTCTCCAGAGCCTGTCATCAGGCTATGATTTGGCCTTTCATCTTAGGAAGGTCAAAATGAGTAGAACAGCTGGGTTCTGTAATTCCACCTCCTGCTCCACCTCCACCCATGTGTAACTTTAGGCTAGATAAACATTGGCAAAGGAAACATACATTATGCAGGGAATGTGAGCTTGTAGGTCTCATGCCCACAGCATTATCAGGCACTCCCCAAAGAGAAGTGCTCCTGATCATGAGTGGGCCATCTTGTTTCAAAGAATAAGAAGCTAACAATAATCAGAGGAAGATGCCCAAAGATTTTTCCATGGATTATTCTCCTCCTAGGAAAACACAAAGGCACATCAGTGGACAGAGTTCAAGGTGATAACTTCTCTACCTAACCTATTCTTCAAGTCCTTTCAAGCTGGTTTCACAAGGTTTTCAGTAAGTCACCCAGTCGTAGGTGGAGCATTATCTTCTGGGAACTACTCCCAGGTACCTGAAATATCATTTGAGAGTGAGCAAGACACGTTCCCAAACCCCAAGGGCTTCTTTGGGGCTACAATTACACATTTTTATGTGCTGATGACCCAAGGATTTGGGGGTTGACTTGTAAACCTTAACAGGTTGTTGGTTAGTAAATTAAAAATATGTGAAATCATGAACTGTATGATGTTTATCTTGCCTTTTTTGGTTACTATTGTTACCCTGGAGCTAAGGTGGGGGATATCAGAAATGTTTGATATACAGTTGATGTCTGTGTTGCGTGCTCGTTCTCAGATTCGGGTTTTGGCATGGATTTGCTAAACACACAGATGCCAATTAGGAAACTAAAATCCAGTCATTACTCAGAGATTAAATATTTCAACATAGTGTCTCAAACTATAATTAAAGGCAGTGAGCCTCATTATTGGGAGAACAAACACACAGGGAGGCAGACAACTATTTTTGGAATTGTTCTTATCTTCAATGCCAACTACATTTTTTTCAACTTGTTTACAGTATTTTCAACCTTACAAATCAGTCTAAACAAAGTGCTATAAAATGACACATTTGTGAAATGGCCTAGGGAGAAGCAGAGGAGGAGCAGGCAGAAGAGGCGATGAGAGCAAGAGAACAACACAGGGATACGCTTTTTCCTCGAAAAAGGTTAAGAAAGAAAATGAAATGATTAAAATCTATCATCTGAATTGAATTTCAAGGGGTAGTACAATTCAATTTTGACCCAAATTTAGTCTTTCTATTTTGTTGCCTCATCCAATTTAAATTATAGTTGCAAGAGTATAAAGTACACATATAAAGTACCGTATACTCATGTCTTGGGCATATGCTAATTAAATTAATTACTTTCTAAATATCAAGATTTGATAAATGGTGGCCTTATATAACAGAATATATATATGTATATGTATATCATCAGAAAAAAATGACTTGAGAGAATTAAACTTAAAAATTCCATTTCTCTGGACTTGCCTGCTAGTCCAGTACCTAAGACTCTCTGATCCCAGTACAGAGGGCTCAGTTTCGATCCCTGGTCAGGGAACTAGATCCCACGTGCTGAGACTAAGAGCCAGCACAAACAATTAATTAATTAAAAAAAAATTACACTTCTCATTACTTAAACATCTGGTCAACTATCTTCTTATGATTTCGTCTTTTTTATCCTGCTTTGGCATTTGAGCACTTCCTTAATGGCTTTTTTGTTTTTTTAATTAAGAGTTAATATACCAAGTGCTTAGAAGCACTGTGTAAGTGTGCACAATTATTATTACATCTAACTCTAGAAATTCAGAGAACTAAGAAAATTTTGAAGGTACTGAGAATATTTTACTATATGTTTCAATATTCAAACAACACATGTATTTCCAAAGCAGTGTCAGAAAACACCACACATTTCCATAACACTTCATACTTCTGACTACACAGAGAGTAGCGCAGATAGACGTATGGCAGGAAGTTGTACTTAAGCCAACTAAGATTCATCTTGGTTAATTACATTTTCTGACTCTAGTTAGAATTACATCATAGCATCCAAAATGGAAAGCCATTACACACGTACTATAATAATATCCACTCCACAGATAATAAGAAACTTCCCTCAAATATAAAAATCTAAACCTAAAATAAATATGCATTCTTAGAGATATTTTACAAAGAAAAGATGTCTAAAATATTTTCCCTCTGAGTCAGTATCCCTCTAAAGTTTATTGTGGTGTGTGGGTAGCATAACACAGAAGATAGCCAGTTACAACAAAATTAAATAGACTCTACGTCAACAACCAGAGAAATCTGATTATAGTCTGGGTATTAGGAGAAACCAAGGAAGTAATGTCCTTTCTGTTAGGTGTGATATTGACATTATGGTCATGTGAGAACATATATATATATTTTAAGAGAGGCTTAAATATGTATGAGTGAGTTAAAATAACTTCCTGGGTTAAAAAAATAATAATTCAGAGAAAAAGTGAGAAGGGATAGTGCAGCCAAATCTTGCTAATTGTTAAATCTGAGCGATAGAAATATGAAAGTTTACTGTTCTACTCTGTCCACTTTTGTGTGAGTTAGAAGCTTTACATAATAAAATGTTGTTTTAAAGAACATTAAAATATTTGGTTTAGTGGTTTATTTTTTGCATATGCAGAGCATGATTAGATGAGAGAGTTCTGCCATATTTGAGACTATCTGTTAAAGGATTTTTTCTAGCTTGCTATTTCTCAAACTTGAGTATGCATTAGAGTCCCCTGGAAGACTGGATACCCCTCACATTGCTGAGTCCAGTTTCTGATTCAATAGATCTTTGCAGGGGCCCAGGAATTTGCATTTCAAACAAGTTCCCATTTGACCCTGATGTTGCTGGTCCATGGACCACACTTTGAGAACCACCACTCTAGCTAAACCATCTTTCCTAAATTACCCTGTTTAAGTAGTGATGTAGATAGACTTGGAGTCTGTCATATAGAGTGAAGCAAGTCAGAAAGAGAAAAACAAATATCGTATATTAACACATATATATGGAATTGGGAAAAATAGTACAGATGGACCTATTTGCAGGGCAGGAATGGAGATGCAGACGTACACTGGATGTGTGGACACGGTGGGGCAAGGAAGAAGGGATGGGTGGGATGAATTGGGAGAATAAGATTGACATAAATAACGCTACCACGTGTAAAGTAGGCAGCTAGTGGGAAGTTGCTGTACAACACAGGGAGCTCAGCTCTGTGCCCAGTGACGACCTAGAGCAGTGGGATGGGGAGGTGGGAGGGAGGTTCCAGAGGAAGGGGATAAATGTATATATTGCTGATTCACTTCATTGTACAGCAGAAACACAACATTGTAAAGCAATTATACTCCAATAATAAAAAATAAATAGAAATAAACTACCCTGTTTCACTTTTTCTGTCACCAATTCCATTCCTTTTTTATTTAATGTCAAGTATGAGCTTTAACTGTCCACTTTGGCCAGCTTCTGAGCCTATTTAATTGATTCTAGAATATGCTGAGAGTCAAATCTTGAGACTTTAGAATTAAGATTTTTCACTGTTTGATCTTAATCTACTCAGCTTCCCAATCTTATCATTCACTCGTCTCCCAACTCCAACAATCTCAGGTTACCTGACTTCTAAACAAGTTAGTCAGATTCCTACCTCAGTCCCTTTGCCCATGCCATCATCCCCTCCTGGAATGTGCTTGTGCACTTAACACACACAGACTCACACACTGAGTCCAGTCCGAGTACCTCCTCTTCCATGAAGCTCTCCTGGGCTACCAGCATCCATGGTGATGTCCCCTGCTGAAAACCTCTCATTTTAAACTAATCAAATCCTGCCTTGTAATAATTCTTATATTATTATTTGTTGGATACTTGAATCTTGTCTCTTCAATATAGTGCCAACTTTGCAAGGGCAGGGGCCATGCTTTATACAGAACTTCTTTGTACAGGCCACAGACTTCAGCCTAGAACTATAGGCAAGGTCATTTATCCTATAAAATGGGGCAGAAGATACTTTTTCTCTAAAGTAAATAATGGGATAGAACCTGAAATCTGCAGATGCGGAAGACATGTCAGTAAGAGGTAATAGAAACCTAATATCTGTTTACCTCCAAGCAGTGTTCTGAGACTAATTAATGTTTACATAGGTCTTTGAGATGTTCAGATGGAAGGGGTTTAAGAGAGTTGGAACGATGATGATGATCCCTGGGACTCTTTCAAAATTTCATACCAAATTTCACAGCACCCCTCAGGTTTACCCAGGCTGGGAAGAGGGTCGAGGGCTACTCTGCTGGTGGCTGAAAGGTGACTTTCCAACAGCGCTTGAGATTTTCAGGGAAAACAAACTTTAAAATAAGGCTGATGTTGTTGAAAATCCCAACATAATAAACCCTTGGCTTCCTGAGCAAAACTGAAACCAGAACGCTCCTTTTCATCCTCCTGTAGGGATGCCGGACCCTATAACTGATTCTCTGCTTCACTTCTGCAATCACGGGCTGTCTGGTGTCAGGACTGGGCCTGCAGCTACCTGGATTATATCTGTATTATGGCAGCTCAAAGGTATTTTTGGCCTGAGTTTATATATATATATATGCTTTATTATATATATTAATATATATAATATATTATAAATATATAATACATATAAAGTTTATATATACACATACATATAAAATATATGTGTGTGTGCATGCTCAGTTGCTAAGTCCTGTTTCACTCTTTGTGATCCCACGGGTGGTGTGATAGTAAAGAATCCACCTGCCAAGGCTGGAAACACAGGAGAAACAGTTTCAATCCCTGAGTCGGGAAGATCCCTTGGAGAAGGAAATGGGAACCCACTCCAGTATTCTTGCCTGGAGAATTCCGTGGACAGAGGAGCTTGGCTGGCTACAGGCCATGGAGTTGCAAAGAGCTGGACAGGACTGAGTGACTGAGCACACATGTATAATATACATATATAAATGTATATATACGGTGGTTTAGTCGCTAAGTTGTGTCTGTATATAGTTCTGCTCTTCAGGAAGCATCCTCTCTTTCTCTTAAGAGAGAAAAAAATACCTCAAGAGGTCTCTTGATTATCAATTGAAAATCTGTTTGTGACCTAAGCTGGAGAATGTTGCATCAACATCTCAACTTAGATTTTCTTCAGCACTCATTTTCTTTCTTTCTTTCTTTTTTTTAAAAATATTTATTTATTTGACTGAGTCAGGTCTTAGTTTCAGTACTTGGGTTCTCTAGTTGTGGCATGTGGGCTATTTTACTTGCAGCATTTGGGATTTAGTTCCCTGACCTTGGATTGAACCTGGACCCCTTGCATTGGGAGCTCAGAGTCCTAGCCACTGGACCACCAGGGAAATCCTTCTACCCCTTATTTTCCTTGGTAACAACTCTCCTTTCTCTTTTTTCTTTGCTTTATTCCTGCATCCTTGTTTAGGTTGACTTGGCTTGGTACTACTTTGGTTTTATGGTTAATAATTCATTAACCATTAAAAAAAAAATCTCTGAATCCATAACTATGACTGCCTATGTTAGATGAAAAGAGCTCCAATACCTTTACAGGCCCAGGCAGACATAGGTACGGTTATAATTAAATAGTAAATCACAACAAGATACCGTCAGAGGCATGCCTCAGATGTGCTGGGAAAAGTCAAACGTTCTCACCTGCCAGCAGGAAAGAAAGAAAGAAAGAAAAAAAGAATAGCCCAGTCAAGCTTGACCAGACAAGGTTTATACCTGGTATGATCATAAAGCCACTCCTGGCCTGTATTTCCAGGAATAAAAAAGCCAATGTACAAAGAGCCAGGGTCATATTCCACACCAGATGCTAATTCCTTTCTTAGCTGCAAGATCAGATCAAACCATTTCCTGGTTGGCAATGGGCAACTTTGGTTAGACTAATGCATGAGATTAGAAGTCCTCAGACTGCTGTGACTCGTATGCCAAGAAAGTCTGCAATTTAATTAAGACAAAAATGACAACAACAAATCACAGAAAAAGTCTCCCCTTCGGGCCCTGAATTAGAAGGAACCTGAACCTGGATCTGCCATCAGTTAACCAAGATCTCAGGGCTCCTTCCTTTGGCCTTCAAGACTCATTGTTGACATTGTCCTTGCACAAGGACATCAGTATGGGTGGTCCCTTATTCCTGACTCAGACTTTAGGAAAACAAACAAATAAGCAGTGGAGGAGGCCCAGATCCTCAGTCTCTAACTGCCCTTTGAGCCCAATTCAGGATATGCTTCTGGGAAAGAAGTGTGTCTCTCTCCTGGGCTAATGTAAACGGATGAAAACTTAATGATGCCTCCTCCCCACGTTATTTTTACAGGAAAATGTTCCCTGAGGTGTACACGACTGGCTTGTTACCTCTGGGACACAAATCTCCCAATAAGATGGTGACTGTGTGTCCTCATCATAAGGATCTGATTCTGGAAGAGACCTCACAGATAATACAGTCCAAACTCTATAATTTTTCTCTGCCTTCTTTTAGAAGACTCCAAGGTAAAGGGATCAAAGGACTTGCCACAATTACAGAGCCATGGTCTGTAACGTGTCCTCTCAGTGTAGCTCCCGACCATCTGACAGATACAGCCTCACCTGGGAATGTACTAGAAAGGGAACTTCTCAGGCCCTGTCCCAGACTTTCAGAATGAGAAACCCCAGGGATGGGGCCCAGCAATCTGTTTTAACCACCTGACCAGATGCTGTAAAGTTTGAGGACCACTGGATTGTGGTCCTCAAAAAACATATATTTACAGGGGCAGAAAGTTGGGGTGGGGAGGCAGACTTTATTATCTGCCTTGAAAGAAAAGTGAAAGTGAAAGTCGCTCAGTCATGTCCAACTCTTTGTGACCCCATGGAATTCTCCAGGCCACAATACTGGAGTGGGTAGCCTCTCCCTTCTCCAGGGGATCTTCCCAACCCAGGGATCGAGCCCAGGTCTCATGCATTGCAGGCAGATTCTTTATCAGCTGAGCCACAAGGAAAGCCCAAGAAAATTGGAGTGGGTAGCCTATCGCTTCTCCAGCAGATCCCGAGTCAGGAATTGAACCAGGGTCTCCTGAATTGCAGGCAGATTCTTTACCAACTGAGCTATGAAGGAAGCCTATCTGCCTTGAGTGTGGGTATAAATAGCCTTTGTTTTTCTCCTTTCTTTGCAACACAATTACTTCATGTGAAAATATAAGGGTATCTTATTTTGCCCCCTTAGCCAAGAGAGGGCTGACGATGTAATGCAAGAGCATCCTCTTTCTGCTCGCCTTTCATCTCATGATGGAGCCAAGATTCTGCTCAGAGAGAGGTACTGTCTCTGCCAGTGCCTGCCCTGGAGGCTGCCAGGCAAGGAGCTTTCCTGTATAATTCACAAGCAGCCTGGGCAAGCTGAGGGAAGAAATCCGCAGGAGGACTGCCTGCTCAGGAAACACCTGGTAGGGAAGGCCACACATGGTCAGAGGAGCTGAGGGCCTGGGGCCTCCAAGCAAGGACAAATGTCCCCAAAAACCTTCCATGCGCTGTTCCCAGAATAAAGGATGGAAAGGTGGGGTGTGCCCAAAGGGTTCTGAATCCAGTCAGAGAAAGGCATAGGATGAGGACTATTCATAGAAATCCGTATTTATCACACGTGGCTGGCATTTTCCTGTTTATCTTTCTGCCTTGACAAATTCAGCTGGGACTTTTTTTTTTTGGCTGCCCGCCACGGCTTGTGGGATCTTAGTTCCTTAACCAGGGATAGAATCTGGGCCTCCGGCAGTGGAAGTGAGGAGTCCTAACCACTGGACTGCCAGTGAATTTCTTCTTGAGGAAAGGGCCATTATCTGGACTTCATAGCCCTGCCACTGGATACCTAGTGAAGTCATTCAGCACTGTGTGTGGAGACAAGTTAGCTGGTTATTGAACTTGGGGAGGCAATATAGGATAACAGTTAGGTGTAGGAATCAGACTGCTTGGCTTTTGCATTAGCTAGCTGGTTGAATTTGGGAGAGTTATATGACCTCTTTGTGCCCAGGATTTCTACAGGAAAAAAAAAAAAATCAGTAATAATATTAGATCTACGTAGTGAGACTTGAAAGAGATAATCCATATAAGTGCCTGGTATGTCAGTATGAACAAAATCAAAGTCCCCAAACCCATCCCGACCCTGCTTGCACCCGCATCTTTGTTTCTGCCATTCTGCTCTTTGGGGATTCCCTGGGCCCAGTCCTCACCAGTCACAGAGGTTAACCTATGCCTCCTGTTTCTCCAGAGTTCACCTCAAGCACCACTTTCTCTCAGAGAGCCTCTTGCTCAATCTCTTGTCCCATCAGCCACACAGTCCTGTGTTTTTATACTTTTGTGGTATTCATCACGTTTTCCCTCCAACTGTATAATGTACAAAGGACCTCAGGTTACTCGCTCTGTTTCATCTCTGTTTCCCTCTGAAGTGCCAAGTGAGAGGCTGCCTGAAAGTGAAAGTTGTTCAGTTGTGCCCGACTCTGCAACCCCATGGATTATATAGTCCATGAAATTTTCCAGGCCAGAATACTAGAGTGCGTAGCCTTTCCCTTCTCCAGGGGATCTTCCCAACCCAGGGATCGAACCCAGGTCTCCTGCATTGCAGGCGGGTTCTTTACCAGCTGAGCCACAAGGGGAGTGCCAAGTGAGAGGAGGCCTAGACTGAACATATTGGTGTTTCTATGTTTTCCTGTCACAAGGATTCAAAAACCCAGTTCAATTCGACTTATGATGTGGAAGGATTTTTCTTTTTTTTTTTTTAGGATTTTTCTTCCTTCCACATTTTTCTCCCTTTCCATGAAATGGAAAATTCCTGAAGAAATACATTCAGGCTTCACGTGTGGTGCCATCAGAGCTCAGGCTCTGTGTCCTGGAATTCCCTCAGCTCTGGTTTCTGAGGTGTCATCTCTGTTCTCAGTACAGTCAGTAGCAACAATCTTCTCAGTTCAAGTCTAGGGAGAGAATGTATTTCTCTAAACAGCAAATGAGAGTCTTTAACTTCACTCTGGTCAGGCCAGTTTACATCAGGTACTCATCCCTTAACCCATGAGAGACAATTGAGGCAAGAGGGTGGGATCCCCCGGTCATTCAGTTTGCCCTCAAATGAGGTGACATTCAACTCCTCTCAAACTCCTGCCGCTCCACACTGGGGACGCCAAACACAAGTGAGGGGCTGCTGAAGAAGGAAGAGATACTGGACAGAAAACCCTTTATTACTCACAGAGTACTCAATCCATGCAGATTAAATAAAAGAGCATAGAATAAATAGCAGTGTGTGTGTGAATATATATATATATATATATATATATATATATATATATATATTTATCAATCACACTTGTCTGCTAGTCTTTACAATATCTTTGTCAGGCAGTTTCTGGGTAACTTTTTAGATAACACTTAAGTGCAGCAACAACAATCATTGGCCTTGGAACATTTAGAATTCAACATACCTTATTAAAGTCCATTTCTATATCTTATTTTATTTCATCTTTCAAACCTCAGAAGTAAACATATCCTCATTATTCAAGCAAGTCTCTCCTTTATTTAGTTATTTTTAATCATGTAACAGCACTGGTCATAGAAAACACCCTCTTCCAACAACACAAGAGAAGACTCTACGCATGGACATCACCAGATGGTCAACACCGAAATCAGATTGATTATGTTCTTTGCAGCCAAAGATGGAGAAGCTCTATACAGTCAATAAAAACAAGACTGGGAGCTGACTGTGGCTCATATCATGAACTCCTTATTACCAAATTCATACTTAAACTGAAGAAAGTAGGGAAAACCACTAGACCATTCAGGTATGACCTAAATCAAATCCCTTATGATTATACAGTAGAAGTGAGAAATAGATTTAAGGGCCTAGATCTGATAGACAGAGTGCCTGATGAACTATGGAATGAGGTTCGTGACATTGTACAGGAGACAGGAATCAAGACCATCCCCATGGAAAAGAAATGCAAAAAAGCAAAATGGCTGTCTGGGGAGGCCTTACAAATAGCTGTGAAAACAAGAGAAGTGAAAAGCAAAGGAGAAAAGGAAAGATATAAGCATCTGAATGCAGAGTTCCAAAGAATAGCAAGAAGAGATAAGAAAGCCTTCCTCAGGGATCAATGCAAAGAAATAGAGGAAAACAACAGAATGGGAAAGACTAGAGATCTCTTCAAGAAAATCAGAGATACCAAGGGGACATTTCATGCAAAGATGGGCTCAATAAAGGACAGAAATGGTATGGATATAACAGAAGCAGAAGATATTAAGAAGAAGTGGCAAGAATACACAGAAAAACTGTACAAAAAAGATCTTCACCACCCAGATAATCACGATGGTGTGATCACTGACCTAGAGCCAGACATCCTGGAATGTGAAGTCAAGTGGGCCTTAGAAAGCATCACTACGAACAAAGCTAGTGGAGATGATGGAATTCCAGTTGAGCTCTTCCAAACCCTGAAAGATGATGCTGTGAAAGTGCTGCACTCAATATGCCAGCAAATTTGGAAAACTCAGCAGTGGCCACAGGACTGGAAAAGGTCAGTTTTCATTCCAATCCCAAAGAAAGGCAATGCCAAAGAATGCTCAAACTACCGCACAATTGCACTCATCTCACATGCTAGTAAAGTCATGCTCAAAATTCTCCAAGCCAGGCTTCAACAGTACGTGAACCGTGAACTTCCTGATGTTCAAGCTGGTTTTAGAAAAGGCAGAGGAACCAGAGATCAAATTGCCAACATCCGCTGGATCATGGAAAAAGCAAAAGAGTTCCAGAAAAACATCTATTTCTGCTTTATTGACTATGCCAAAGCCTTTGACTGTGTGGATCACAAACAACTGTGGAAAATTCTGAAAGAGATGGGAATACCAGACCACCTGACCTGCCTCTTGAGAAATCTGTATGCAGGTCAGGAAGCAACAGTTAGAACT
The DNA here is from genome assembly GCF_003369695.1 of Bos indicus x Bos taurus. Taxonomy (NCBI): domain Eukaryota; kingdom Metazoa; phylum Chordata; class Mammalia; order Artiodactyla; family Bovidae; genus Bos; species Bos indicus x Bos taurus. The sequence goes on along the minus strand of NC_040091.1, from coordinate 28,368,843 downwards.
GGACATGGAACAACAGACTGGTTCCAAATAGGAAAAGGAGTACGTCAAGGCTGTATATTATCACCCTGCTTATTTAACTTCTATGCAGAGTACATCATGAGAAATGCTGGACTGGAAGAAGCACAAGCTGGAATCAAGATTGCCAGGAGAAATATCAATAACCTCAGATATGCAGATGACACCACCCTTATGGCAGAAAGTGAAGAGGAACTCAAAAGCCTCTTGATGAAAGTGAAAGTGGAGAGTGAAAAAGTTGGTTTACAGCTCAACATTCAGAAAACGAAGATCATGGCATCTGGTCCCATCACTTCATGGGAAATAGATGGGGAAACAGTGGAAACAGTGTCAGACTTTATTTTGGGGGGCTCCAAAATCACTGCAGATGGTGACTGCAGCCATGAAATTAAAAGACGCTTACTCCTTGGAAGGAAAGTTATGACCAACCTAGATAGCATATTCAAAAGCAGAGACATTACTTTGCCAACAAAGGTTCGTCTAGTCAAGGCTATGGTTTTTCCTGTGGTCATGTATGGATGTGAGAGTTGGACTGTGAAGAAGGCTGAGCACCAAGAATTGATGCTTTTGAGGTGTGGTGTTGGAGAAGACTCTTGAGAGTCCCTTGGACTGCAAGGAGATCCAACCAGTCCATTCTGAAGGAGATCAGCCCTGGGATTTCTTCGGAGGGAATGATGCTGAAGCTGAAACTTCAGTACTTTGGCCACCTCATGTGAAGAGTTGACTCATTGGAAAAGACTCTGATGCTGGGAGGGATTGGGGGCAGGAGGAGAAGGGGACGACAGAGGATGAGATGGCTGGATGGCATCACTGACTCGATGGACGTGAGTCTGAGTGAACTCCAGGAGTTGGTGATGGACAGGGAGGCCTGGCCATCATGGGGTCGGGAAGAGTCAGACATGACTGAGCGACTGAACTGAACTGAACTGAACAGCACCTATATAGCCATCCCCAAGAGACTCCTGCCTTCCTCCATCTCAAGGAAATTCATCCTGAATCCTGTGTTCTCACTTATTTGCTTGTCTTTTCTTATTACTTTATGTCATCTCTATGTATTTCTACAAAGTACATTTTTATTCTAGTCATTTTTAACTGCATCAAAAGGGTCTCATCATGCATGTAATTGTTTGGAATTTATTTTTCATATATTGCTAAGATCCAACCATATTGTTACATGAGGCTGTAGTTCATGTTGTTGTAATTTCTGAATCATATTCCATTGTGGTAATAAAACAGAGCTTATCCAACTACTCTCCTTTTGATTGGCACTTGAGTTGTTTTGGGGTTTTTTTGTTAGAGTGAAGAGAACAGATACTTATAAAAGAAGATCAACAAGGAGAAACTTACTCTGTAGACAACAAAACCTATCATGAAGCTATAGTAGTGAAGCTGTGTAGTGCTGGCTCAGGGACAGACAAACTGACCAATGGAATAGAATGGGATGGTATGAAACTTTGCTGTGTGTCAGAGGTGGTATTTAAGATTAGTGGGGAAAGGAGAGACTACTCCATAAGTAGAGTTGGATAAAATTATTATCCCAAATTCCTACCTCAGAGTATAAGCAAACGTAGACATCAAATGGATCAAGATCTTAAATAAAAAAAAAATTTTTTTTTCTCTTTCTGACTTACTTCACTCTGTATGGCAGATTCTAGGTCCATCCATGTCTCTACAAATAACCCTATTTCTTTCCTTTTAGTGGCTGAGTAATATTCCATTGTATATATGTACCACATCTTCTTTATCGATTCATCTGTCATTGGACATTAGGTTGTTTCCATGTCTTGCCTGTTCTAAATAGTAATGCAATGAAAAATGGCACAGATGAACATATTTGTAGGGTAGGAATAGAGACACAGACATACAGAATGGACACGTGGACACAGAGGGGAAAAGGGAGGGTGGGACAAACTGGGAGATTAGGATCAACATATGTACACTATGGCCGAGAAGGCAACGGCACCCCACTCCAGTACTCTTGCCTGGAAAATCCCATGGATGGAGGAGCCTGGTAGGCTGCAGTCCATGGGGTCGCTAAGAGTTGGGCACTACTGAGCGACTTCACTTTCACTTTTCACTTTCATGCATTGGAGAAGGGAATGGCAGCCCACTCCAGTGTTCTTGCCTGGAGAATCCCAGGGACGGCGGAGCCTGGTGGGCTGCCGTCTATGGGGTCGCACAGAGTCGGACACGACTGAAGCGACTTAGCAGCAGCATATACACTATGGACAAAGCTAGTGGAGGTGACGGAATTCCAGTTGAGCTCTTCCAAATCCTGAAAGATGATGCTGTGAAAGTGCTGCACTCAATATGCCACCAAATTTGGAAAACTCAGCAGTGGCCACAGGACTGGAAAAGGTCAGTTTTCATTCTAATCCCAAAGAAAGGCAATGCCAAAGAATGCTCCAACTACCACACAATTGTACTCATCTCACATGCCAGTAAAGTAATGCTCATAATTCTCCAAGCCAGACTTCAACAGTACATGAACCGTGAACTTCCAGATGTTTAAGCTGGATTTAGAAAGGCAGAGGAACCAGAGGTCAAATTGCCAACATCCATTGGATCATCAAAAAAGCAAGAGAGTTTCAGAAAAACATCTACTTCTGCTTTCTTGACTATGCCAAAGCCTTTGACTGTGTGGACCACAAAAAACTCTGGAAAATTCTGAAAGAGATGGAAATACCAGACCACCTGACCTGTCTCCCGAGAAATCTGTATGCAGGTCAGGAAGAAACAGTTAGAACTGGACATGGAGCAACAGACTGTTTCCAAATCGGGAAAGCAGTACGCCAAGGCTATATATTGTCACCCTGCTTATTTAACTTCTATGCAGAGTACATCATGAGAAATGCTGGGCTGGATGAAGCACAAGCTGGAATCAAGATTGCCAGGAGAAATATCAATAACCTCAGGTATGCAGATAACACCACCCTTATGGCAGAAAGCGAAGAAGAACTAAAGAGCCTCTTGATGAAAGCGGAAGAGGAGAGTGAAAAAGCTGGTTTAAAACTCAACATTCAGAAAACAAAGATCTTGGCATCTGGTCCCATCACTTCATGGGAAATAGGTGGGGAAACAGTGGAATCAGTGAGAGACTTTATGTTTTTGGGCTCCAAAATCACTGCAGATGGTGACTGCAGCCATGAAATTAAAAGACTCTTGTTCCTTGGAAGAAAAGTTATGACCAACCTAGACAGCATATTAAAAAGCAGAGACATTACTTTGCCAATAAAGGTCCATCTAGTCAAACCTATGGTTTTTCCAGTAGTCATGTATGGATGTGAGAGTTGGACTATAAAGAAAGCTGAGCACTGAAGAACTAATGCTTTTGGACTGTGGTGTTGGAGAAGACTCTTGAGAGTCCCTTGGACTGCAAGGAGATCCAACCAGTCCATCCTAAAGGAAATCAGTCCTGAATATTCATTGGAAGGACTGATGCTGAAGCTGAAACTCCAATACTTTGGCCACCTGACGGGAAGAACGTACTCATTTGAAAAGACCCTGACACTGAGAAAGATGAAGGCAGGAGGAGAAGGGGACGACAGAGGATGAGATGGTTGGATGGCATCACTGACTCTGTGAACATGGGTTTGGGTAGACTCCAGGAGTTGGTGATGGACAGGGAGGCCTGGCATGCTGCGGTTCATGGGGTCGCCAAGAGTCGGACACAACTGAGCAACTGAACTGACTGACTGAAATATATATATGACTGAAATAAATATATACATGTTGCTGATTTACCTTGTGGTATAGCAGAAACTCACACAACTTTGTAAAGTAATTATATTCCAGTTTTAAAAAGTACATAAGAATTCTAATTAGACAATGTGGGTGAATCTTTTAGAACTTAGAGTTGGAAAAGACTTAAGACACAAAAAGCTTTTAACTAAAAAGGAGAAGCTGACAAATTTGACTACATTCAAGGTAAGAGCATTTGTTTGCCTATAGATTTTAGGCAAACAATTGCCAGGACTAAAGATTATTCTGCTGCTTTAAACCCCACCCCCATGATAAACCTTTTATAACCTGAGATTAGATTTGAATATACATTAAATTGTAGCTGACTTCATCGTCTTAAAGAGAACCATTGTTTCCTTCAAACTGTAAATAATAGTCTTATTGGAGCGAAATGACTCTCTTCAGTGGATATGGCTCCCCTCAACCAGGCGTTCCCCTCTTGCTTCCTGATTGCTCTCTTACTCCCACTTGAATGTGAACATCAGAGCCTTTACAGGCTTGAAATAGGGTTGGGAGGAAAAAAGATTAAAATCTGCAATATTAAAATAAATGGGATGTTATTCCTATCCCAAAGTAAAAATTTGAAGTTCCTGAAAATAAAGTTACTAGGACTTTGCTGGTGGTCCAGTGGTTAAGAATCTGCCCTGCAATGTAGGGGATGTGGGTTTGATCTCTAATCAAGCAACTAAGATCTCACATGCCACGGGGGCAACTAAGTCCTCATGCCGCAATGAAGACACAGCCAAAATGAAATAAATAAAGTTTCCAACGTGAACGTGAAGTCACTCAGTCATGTCCGACTCTTTGCGACCCCATGGACTGTAGCCTACCAGGCTCCTCTGTCCATGGGATTTTCCAGGCAATAGTACTGGAGTGGATTGCCATTTCCTTCTCCAAGGGATCTTCCCAACCCAGGGATTGAACCCAGGTCTCCCGCATTGTAGACAGACGCTTTACCATCTGAGCCACCACGGAAGTCTAGTTTCCAAAGAAGGTAATGAAAATTAATAAATTTTCCTTCTTCAAATATGTGTTGAGCACCAATGATCTGTCAGACACTGTGCTAGAAGCTATAAGTACAAAAGTAAATTAGATACAGCCCTAACCTTAAGGAGACTACAATCTGTCACAGTAAGACAAGGAGACAATAGGGCAACAAGCATCCTTGGTGCTGTTAGAATTGTCGTAGGGTCCAGTAGGGCACCAAGGAAGAGATGGCCCATCCTACCAGAAGGGGCAGGGAATGTGGAGGAAAAGTAAGCATAGGAGAAGCTTGAAAGATGCAATTTAAGCAAAGACATGAAGGTATGAATAATAGAGTAATTAGGCTGCTGCTAAGTCGCTTCAGTTGTGTCTGATTCTTTGCAACCCTATGGACTGCAGCCCGCCAGACTCTTCCATCCATGGGATTCTCCAGACAAGAATACTGGAGTGGGTTGCCATTTTTTACTCCAGGAGATCTTCCTGACCCAGGTATCAAACCCTTGTCTCTAACATTGTCTCCTGCATTGGCAGGCGGATTCTTTACCACTTGCGCCACCTGGGAAATCCAAAATAATTATAGAGAAACAAAAGTAGCCAGTATGGCTGAAGCGTAGAGTCCATAGGAAGAGGTTAGATGAGACCACTGTGCAGTGTTAGGCAGAGGCCAGTGGGTGCGTGAAATTTCCCCTGGAAGCCGTAGGTTGCCACGGAAGACTTTTGAACAGGGAGTGACATCATTAAATTTGGTTTCAGGGAGATAACCTTGGAGTGTGGGTGGAGGGACTGAGAATGGTGGCAGAGACCTCCCCCAGGACAGAGACCATAATGGCTGAAACAAGGTATTAGCATCTGGAGAGGAAGGGCTGGGAGTGGTGTGAAGAATTTGGACACTGATTTGATTTCAAAGAAAAAGTAGCGGTACTTCCAGGAGGCCACTTTTACCCTAAAATAAGTCCTCGATGGTGTCAAAATTACAGCATAGCTCCTCTTGCCTAATAGACAGCAAACAACAATTTCAATGCACAGCACAGTATATATCCAATATTACAACAATCACACAAAGGGATGTACCTTAGGGTGACAGGTTCAGCCCCAACATCTTTATCTGTATTCCATGAATATCCTAGGCATCCAGGATACTCCTTTTCATTGGGGTTTTCTTTTTATGTGGATGTATGATGCAAACACACAAGCCTTTTTCAGATTCGTGCACATAATAAGAGAATATCATTATGAATTCATAACACAAACATTGACGGGCTGGAACCCAGATTTGTAAAAGGAAAGGCAAAGAAAAGGAATTTGGCAAGAAATCTATCAAAGATAAAGACACAACAGAAATGAGTCCCTGAGTTTCCCTGCTCAGCACTCAACAGTGATCTTGAGGCAGGAAAAAGATGCTCAAGACTGACCTGTTTCTTCCCCCACCATCAGTTCTCTTCTAGACGGTGGTTTCTCTGTGATTATTCTGTGAGCACGCCAGGTCACGGTAAACAAGCAGGGAACCAGCTATCCATTCTGCTTCCTTAGCATCTCCCACCTGTTCTCTCCTTTTTGCTGTCATACTGTCTGCAGGCCATCATTCCCTTTGACCTTGGCAACAGCCTAACATAGGACCTACTAGTAGGTCTTGATGCTCTGGAATCAGTGTCAGTAGGGAGACCTTCTCAATAAAGCGTGGCTCTTCTGATTGTTTATGCCTCTGATCTCTCTCCAGATTTATTTTTCTGAAATACAGATCTGATCATGTCGCTTCTGTTCAAAACTTGCTGTGGTCTCTCCTTCCTTGTAGACTGAGGTCTGGAAGTCACAGTCTGCTGTTAAGAACCCTATCAATCCCTCTAGACTTTCTCTTCTACAGTTTCTACCATTTTCCCCAGCCTCACGTGCTCTTGCCGTAACTCAGACTTCTTGCCCTCCCTGAACCCTGAGCTCTCCTCCTCTGTGCCTTTCTATCAAGTGTGTGTGTGTGTGTGTGCGTGCGTGCGTGCCTGTGTATTTATTTAATCAGCCTATACAAAGCATGGCCATTTAAAATCCCAAATCCTTTGCTTTTTTTCTATCTCTTGCCTGTATGCCTATAGGATGTAGTTTATGTCTGTCTGTTAGAATGCCAATTGTAGCATCTATTGGTCTGAAATGTTTTAAAGATGATTTTTCATTTATTATGGTTTTAGAGCCTCAGGAAAATAGGCATTCAACTCTTTTTTTTTTTTTTGTATCTCTCTGTCCAGTCTTTCCCGCACTTAGAAGGTAAGAAATGGCTGTTAAGTTGAATTGAACAATTCACTCACACTGCAGGTCTCTAAATCTCCAATATGAGCTACGATGATACAGAGGCTCCTCTTGACACAGTAAATTCCTTTGAGTTTATTGACTCTGCACGTGGGCATGAATAGGACAAGGAATGTCATTGTGTTCACTTATTACCTTATTCCCCAAGAGGCAGAAAAAGAACTTAGCTCACCAGCATTGGTCCTAACAACTTAGAAAAAAAATATGGTGAGGCAGACTTTGATGGTGTGTGGAGAGAAAAAAAATATGTTTGTTTTTTATGAAAGAAAATGAACTTAGCTCCATAATACCCTGAGGAATTGCCTTTGTGTTCAGTGTTTTTGGTTGTTTATTTTGAATCCCCATACATTAATATACAAGAACTCATACAATTCAATAGCAAAAAAAAAAAAAAAATCCTAAATAATCTGATTTGAAAATGGGCAAAGGATCTGAATAAACATTTTTTTCAAAGAAGATAAATGAATGGCCAGTAGGTACACAAGAAGGATTCATGACGCGATCATCAGGGAAATGCAAATCAAAACCACAATGAAATATCACCTCACACCTATTAGAATGACTGTAAACAAAAAGACAAGGGAAAATAATTGCGGTGAGGATGCGGTGAAAAGGGAAACTTTGTGCCTTGTTGTTTGGATTATAAACTTGTACAGCCATCATGGAAAACAGTACGGAAGTTCCTCAAAAAATTAAAAATAGAATGACCATATGATCCAGTACTTCTACTTCTGGGAGTATATCTGAAGGAAATGAAAATACCATGTTGAAGAGTAGCTGCACCCCATATTCATAGTGGCATTATACAATAGCAAAGACACGGGGACAACCTAGGTGTCCATCAGTGGATGGATAAAAAAGATGTAGTATATATACAATGGAATATTATTCAGCCATGAAAAAGAAGGAAATCCTGCCATTTGCAACAAAATGATTGGACCTTGAGAGCTAAGTAAAGTAAGTCAGAGAAATATAAATACTGTATGATCTCACTTATACGTAGAATTTTTTAAAAACTCAGAAAAAGAGATCAGATTTGTGGGCAGCAGAGGGGTGGGGTGGGGTGAATTAGATGAAGGTGGTCAACTGGTCAAATCTCGAGTTTAAGGTAGATAAGTACTAGGGAGGTAACGTATACAACATGATGAGTGGAGTTCTCACTGCTGTGTGGTACATTTGAAAGTTGTTAAGAGAGCAGATCCTTACTAAGAGTTCTCATCATAAGGGAAAAGAAAATTTTTTTGGTATCTATATGAGTTGATGGATGTTAATTAAACTTACTGTGGTAACTGTTTCACAATATATGTGCGACAAATCGTGCTTACACCTTAAACTTACGTAGTGCCATGTGCTAAATCATTTCAGTCGTGTCCAACTCTGGGTGACCCCACTGACTGCAGCCCACCAGGCTCCTCTGTCCACGGGATTCTCCAGGCAAGAATACTGGAATGGGTTGCCATGCTCTCCTCTGGGTGATTTTCCCCACATAGTGCTATAGGTCAATTATATCTTAATAAAACTGGATGGAGGGAGTTAGAAACCTCATAATTAACCATACTTCAGTCTCAGCCTTTTTAAATACTAATCATAGGGCATGCTAATAGGTGAATCTAGAAAAGAAGTTCCATAGTCAAATAAGTTTGTGAGATACTGGATTAAACAAAGACAACAGAATTTCTCAGGGCTTTTATCATGTTAATGAACTTTGAATCTCTAGGAGCCAGCATATGATATTCGACTGTTCTTAAATTTATTTGAAAATGGAATTCTTTTATAACAGTGCACTGTAGTAACCTAATATTTCATGGAACACATTTTGGGAAGCACTACTCTAATTTAATATTAATATCTGAAGACTGTATATGAGGATAAATATTTATTCATATATTTATTTATGGATGCATCTGGTCTTAGTTGTGGCACGCAGGCTCAGCAGTTGCCACTCGAAGGCTTAGTTGTTCCATGGCGTGTGGGATCTTAGTTCCCTGAACAGAGATCAAATCCATGTCCCCCGCATTGGAAGGCAGATTCTTAACCACTGGACCACCAGGGAAGTCCCTGTATATGAGTTTTTGCATCTCCTATTACTCTTCTTATAAGGTTCAGAGGATTTCAACAGTGATTACAGAAGAAATATACATTTTATAACTTTTATGAATCCTTTATCTAACCCAGATAGATGGACTGTAGATTTTTTGTAAATATTCAGAGGAAAGCTCTCTAGTAATTTATGGAAAATGAGAGAATTTTTGTATCATTTCCAACCTTATCTTTTTATCCAGAATGGCACAGATTGTCTGTCTTTCAAGGCTCTGGGTAATTAAAAGAGAAGTTATGTTTTGAAATCAATGTCATATTATAGTAACAAGGAGGAAGTTGTTTATTTGTACACAAAGCAGTCTGTCTTACCCTCTATTTGAAATATGTTAGAATACAAAAGTTGTTTGGGAAGTGAGCCTAAACAGCCAAGATTTTGACTATGTTTGGAGCTTCCAGGAAACATGCCATTCTGGATAGCTGAGTTTTCTTAATTCCTAGTATTTAACTTATATTCTCATGAGTGTTAAAAATTCTACCTTTTTGGTAGATCTTTTCTAAAATGTGTATCATGCCACCTTGTCATCTTGACTACAGTACACTCCACATAAGGTTTTCACTCTGCTGTGACATAGGAAGATCTTGGTCAAAATCTTCCCTGGTGTTAGCTTTGTCTTTTTATTTCACTCTGGCCGGCAACTACTACTTCTCGGTTCTTGTCCCCACACCAGCCTCTTGTGGCCCCCATTCTTGTCTCCTTACTTTATAGAATTTGTTGTTGTTGATAAGTCACTAAGTCATGTCAGACTGTTTTGCAACCCCTATGGACTCTAACCCACCAGCCTCCCCTGTCCATGAGATTTCCTAGGCAAGAATACTGGAGTGGGTTGCCATTTCCTTCTCAGGGGATCTTCCTGACCCACGGATTGAACTCCAGTCTCCTGCTTTGGTAGGCAGATTCTTTAACATGAACCACCAGGGAAGCCCCTCATACAATTTATTTTATATTAACTTACTAATTTTCCATAGCAGACCATTACCCTTCTTAGAATCCTCTTTATTTTTTATAAGATGAAATTTCTTTTTTATTTTTAAATTTTATTATTTTTAATTTTGTCTGCACTGGGTCTTCACTGTGGTGCACAGGCTCTCTGGTTGTGGTGCAGGCTTAGTAGCCCCTTGGTATGTAGGATGTTAATTCCCTAACCAGGGATGGAACCCACATCCCCTGCTTTGGAAGGTGGATTCTTAACCACTGGACCACTGGCATTCCCTTAGAATCCTTTCTAAAACTAAGAGTCTAAGGTTCTACAAGAAAAATTTAGTCTTTAGCTGTATAGAGACTTTGGGGCTTATTTTATTTTTAAAAAGTGTGTTCTTAGGTAGGTGAGTTAGCCAGACAGCTGAGTTATTAAGGAAAATCTAGTTAATTTATTTAACTTAGAAGTTTAATTCAGTTGACCAATGACCCCTGCATTTTAATTAATGAGGTACAACACCTTTCATTCAAAAACTCTCAAAGGATTTCACCATATGAACTTTGACCACACCCTGTGGTACAAACCGGAGAAGGCAATGGCACCCCACTCCAGTACTCTTGCCTGGTAAATCCCATGGATGGAGGAGCCTGGAAGGCTGCAGTCCATGGGGTCGCTGAGGGTCAGACATGACTGAGCGACTTCACTTTCACTTTTCACTTTCATGCATTGGAGAAGGAAATGGCAACCCACTCCAGTGTTCTTGCCTGGAGAATCCCAGGGACGGGGGAGCCTGGTGGGCTGCCGTCTATGGGGTCGCACAGAATCGGACACAACTGAAGTGACTTAGCATATAGCATAGCATATGTGATACAAAGATGTGCTTTCCTGATGGCTCAGATGGTAAAGCATCTGCCCGCAGTGTAGGAGACCCAGGTTCAATCCCTGGGTTGGGAAGATGCCCTGGAGAAGGAAATGGCAACACACTCCAGTACTCTTGCCTGGAAAATTCCATGGACTGAGGAGCCTGGTAGGCTACAGTCCATGGGGTCGCAAAGAGTCTGACATGACTGAGCGACTTCACTTTCACTTTGTGGTACAAAGATACATTCTAACAACAGTTGTTGGGTAGCTCTTCAGCCATTTAGAAGTAGATACACAAAGCAGTCAGATGCGTTTCCTGAGTTCACACAGCAAAACCTATGGGGAGTAAGAAATATCTGACCTTTTCTCAGTCCAGTTGTCAAATAACATTTCCTCTTCAGGTACAAAACAAAATAAAATTAGTGAAGTTTCTTTCTTTACTAAAGGTAACTAGTTAATGGATATGATGGTTACTGTTATGTGCCATCTTGACTGGGTCATGAGATGCCCAGACATTTGGTCAGAAGTTATTCTGGGTGTTTCTGGTTGAGATTAACATTTGAAACAGTTGACTGAGCAAAGCAGACTGCCCTCCCTTGGTATGGGTGGGCCCCATCCAATCAGTTGAAGGCCTGAATAGAGTAAAAAGCCTGACCCTCCTCTCAGTAAAGGAGGGCTCCTTTTACCTGGGCTGCCTTCAAATCAGAACATCAGCTTTGTCCTGCCTTTAGACTAGAACCAAAACCTTGGCTCACTTGCTGACCTTCAGTTGAGAACCACACCAGGCTCTCCTGGGTCTCCAGTTTGCCCACTCATCCTGCAGATCTTGTGACTTGTCAGCCTCCTTAATTGTATGAGGTATGAGCCAATTCTTAACAATAAGTCTCTCTCTCTCTTATATAGTTGCTCTCTGTCTTTCTCTCTCTCTCTATATTCTATTCATTTTGTTTCTCTGGAGAATCCTAACACAGTGGACATACACTAATGTCAATTAATTAAAGGAAAAAATACTTCTAAAGGCTTATCACTTCTCCAGCAGATGGAAAAGAAATGCAAAAAAGCAAAATGGCTGTCTGGGGAGGCCTTACAAATAGCTGTGAAAAGAAGAGAAGTGAAAAGCAAAGGAGAAAAGGAAAGATATAAACATCTGAATGCAGAGTTCCAAAGAATAGCAAGAAGAGATAAGAAAGCCTTCCTCAGGGATCAATGCAAAGAAATAGAGGAAAACAACAGAATGGGAAAGACTAGAGATCTCTTCAAGAAAATCAGAGATACCAAAGGAACATTTCATGCAAAGATGGGCTCGATAAAGGACAGAAATGGTATGGACCTAACAGAAGCATAAGATATTAAGAAGAGGTGGCAGGAATACACAGAAAAACTGTACAAAAAAGATCTTCACGACCCAGATAATCACAATGGTGTGATCACTGACCTAGAGCCAGACATCCTGGAATGTGAAGTCAAGTGGGCCTTAGAAAGCATCACTACGAACAAAGCTAGTGGAGGTGATGGAATTCCAGTTGAGCTCTTCCAAACCCTGAAAGATGCTGCTGTGAAAGTGCTGCACTCAATATGTCAGCAAATTTGGAAAACTCAGCAGTGGCCACAGGACTGGAAAAGGTCAGTTTTCATTCCAATCCCAAAGAAAGGCAATGCCAAAGAATGCTCAAACTACTGCACAATTGCACTCATCTCACATGCTAGTAAAGTAATGCTCCAAATTCTCCAAGCCAGGTTTCAGCAATATGTGAACCGTGAATTTCCTGATGTTCAAGCTGGTTTTAGAAAAGGCAGAGGAACCAGAGATCAAATTGCCAACATCCACTGGATCATGGAAAAAGCAAGAGAGTTCCAGAAAAACATCTATTTCTGCTTTATTGACTATGCCAAAGCCTTTGACTGTGTGGATCACAATAAACTGTGGAAAATTCTGAAAGAGATGGGAATACCAGACCACCTGATCTGCCTCTTGAGAAATTTGTATGCAGGTCAGGAAGCAACAGGTAGAACTGGACATGGAACAACAGGCTGGTTCCAAATAGGAAAAGGAGTACATCAAGGCTGTATATTGTCACCCTGTTTATTTAACTTATATGCAGAGTACATCATGAGAAACGCTGGACTGGAAGAAGCACAAGCTGGAATCAAGATTGCCGGGAGAAATATCAATAACTTCAGATATGCAGATAATACCACCCTTATGGCAGAAAGTGAAGAGGAACTCAAAAGCCTCTTGATGAAGGTGAAAGTGGAGAGTGAAAAAGTTGGCTTAAAGCTCAACATTCAGAAAACGAAGATCATGGCATCTGGTCCCATCACTTCATGGGAAATAGATGGGGAAACAGTGGAAACAGTGTCAGACTTTATTTTTGGGGGCTCCAAAATCACTGCAGATGGTGACTGCAGCCATGAAATTAAAAGACGCTTACTCCTTGGAAGGAAAGTTATGACCAACCTAGATAGCATATTCAAAAGCAGAGACATTACTTTGCCAACAAAGGTTCGTCTAGTCAAGGCTATGGTTTTTCCTGTGGTCATGTATGGATGTGAGAGTTGGACTGTGAAGAAGGCTGAGCGCCGAAGAATTGATGCTTTTGAGGTGTGGTGTTGGAGAAGACTCTTGAGAGTCCCTTGGACTGCAAGGAGATCCAACCAGTCCATTCTGAAGGAGATCAGCCCTGGGATTTCTTTGGAAGGAATGATGCTAAAGCTGAAACTCCAGTACTTTGGCCACCTCATGCGAAGAGTTGACTCATTGGAAAAAGACTCTGATGCTGGGAGGGATTGGGGGCAAGAGGAGAAGGGGACGACAGAGGATGAGATGGCTGGATGGCATCACTGACTGGATGGACGTGAGTCTGAGTGAAGTCCAGGAGTTGGTGATTGACAGGGAGGCCTGGCGTGCTGCGATTCATGGGGTCGCAAAGAGTTGGACACGACTGAGCGACTGATCTGATCTGAAAGGCTTGGCTATGCAAAATTCATAAAGGATTGCAGATTTCTGTTGACTAGAGAGAAATTAAATTTCAATGTTGAAAAAAATCCCAGTGCTGAGATACTAAATTTCTAGAAGATAGGTGCTGTGTAAGTTTTGCTTTATAGTTCTACTACTGTGAACAGCATGAAAGAAATTCAGCCTTTTTAATATAACAACAGTATTTGATGGTGATGTAAGAATGATGATACCAAATAAGCCTTGGGAAGCCACTGTTGGCATGATAATGCAAACAAGGTAATATCCAGGGCAATCAGGGGTGATAGAATTTACTGATCTAAGTCCACCCTGAGTGAAGATGTTTTCTTCTTGCTGATATTACAAAGAGCTAGGCTTCTACATTCAGCACTGACTGTGAGTCCAGCTTTTTATCTCTTCGCTGCATCTCTACCATATTCTCCTCTTCTGCCCTCTCCAGATCCTTCCCAGCATCAGAGCTAAACACAAACCTCTTCTACCTCTCAACTCCACCTCATCCTTGACGTGTCCTGTTTTCTTCTGTCCAATAAAGGAAGGAGGGTGGAGCTGTGCCTTCACTGGCAGCCAAACATCTTGGGTCCTTGTTTCAGGCTCCACCTCCCACATCAACCACCACCCAGTATGGACTACACAGCTCTTACCCAGAAGCTGTTTTTCCATCCTAGGAGCTGACCTCATTGTTTCTGGGGTTGGAGCCATCTACAAGGCGACACTTGCCAACTGGGGAGTTTATAGCAGTTTTGTGTTTGTGGCATGGGAAGAGTCGGCCTGTACCATTGTCTTTTTTTTTTTTCTAATTTTATTTTATTTTTAAACTTTACATAATTGTGTTAGTTTTGCCAAATATCAAAATGAATCCTCCACAGGTATACATGTGTTCCCCATCCTGAATCATTGTCTTTTGTCTTAAGGACAGCATTAACAACCTCCATTCGTCTCCTCTGAGCATAAACATGGCTGAAAACACAGAAGGGCGATTTGCATGTCACACGTGGATGTAGTCTGTGAATTCACTAGCTCAGGAGCTTTGCTGTCATTTATGAAAATCGCCAGAGTGTACAGCTCTGCTTCCTGTTCTTACAGACCAGCATGATATTCTGGCTCGGTTGAGCCTCTGTCATGGGTTGCCACACAAGCATTGTCTGGTGCTGTCATTTCCTGGTAGTGAACAATTATTCCACATTGCCTCAGAATGCTCTCACAGTGTCCTTCTCGTGGTGGCTGAACCAGTCTTCAAAAAGCAAATGTATAGCTAGAGTCAATCGTTTGGAGAAGATGGGCAGAAACAAAGCCCGCGTGGCTTGTTGGAAAGAACACCAAATAGAGTTCTAAGAGCACAGCTACACACTCTTAATAGGAGAGGAACTGGCCCCCACCCACTCACCATTTAGTGTCATAACCCCCCATGTGTCTTCCTGTCTCTTTTCTCCCTACAATGAGGTTGGAAAGGTGGCAGCATTTGTTTCTATTTTTCCACAACCAGCCTGGCACATAACACCGTCTACTGGACGCCACCACACACTCAACCATCCAGCCAATCAGCTGTCTTTCTAGATGTTTTTTTCCACTGATGTGCACTGTCTTCTTGGCCATAGCCCTAACTTTGGGTACCTTAATTTTCTCATTATTTAAATGTATTCAGTAATTTAATCCAAGTTGAAGCTGTATCTGCAAGAGAGAAAGTGTTCTGTTAGTGCTGACGATGGTGGCACAGTGGTAAAAAATCCACCTGCAAGTGCAAGAGATACAGGACACGTGGCTTTAATTCCTGGGCCAGGAAGATCCCCTGGAGGAGGATTTAGCAACCCACTCCAGTATTCTTGCCTGGAAAATTCCATGGACAGAGGAGCCTGGTGGGCTAGAGTCCATGGGGTCACAAAGAGTCGGACATGACTGAGCACACACGCAGGCAGGCATGTTTCTTCAGACATGTATTGGGAATAATTAGGCTGTCTACCTCAATCCCTGGGTTGGGAAGATCCCCTGGAGAAGGAAATGGCAATCGACTCCAGGACTATTGCCTGGAAAACCCCATGGACAGAGGAGCCTGGTAGGCTACAGTCCATGGGGTCGCAAAGAGTCGGACAGGACTGAACAACTTCACTCACCTCAGTAATTCATCAAATATCCAACTAATATTTATTTAATGCCTACTTTGTGTGTGCCATGGTGCCGCATGCTAAGTGCTTATTGGGAAGATTTAACAACAGATTATATATTACTCAGGAGATTTGTCTTTGAAAAGTTAATAATAGTTATTGCATATTTTAAATGACAAATGCCTTTTCAATACTTTTTTTTTAATACTTGGGATTTTTAACAATCGGAATTTAAATGCAAGAAAGGGATAAAGAAGGAACGATTTAATTTAAACTGGAGGTTTTGGAAAGGCTAGATATAATGTTAGTAACAAACAATGTGGACTTCCCTTGTTAGAAGATAAATACTTGGTGAGACAGTTACTGACTCTGGGGTCACCATGTCACCCACTTTGCAAAACACTGGTCTCTAGCATAGTATTTTTATTATTTTGTGTAATTTTTCTTTATCTCCTGACATTCCCATGGAGGCCCTTTCTCATTTTTCTTTCTATGAAAGTGAAATAAAGACAACGGAATCTGTAACTTCAGAAGTCTTGAAATTCTGTTGTTCATACCACCAGTAAAAACGATTTCTGAATTCTTCGTTGCTTTCCCTTTAGCTGAATTTCATTTGCTAAAGATCTGAGACGCAGAGAATTTGATTCTGTGGACTGATACAATCGTGCTTAATAGGTACAGATATTTCCTAAGAACCCTCCTATCTCGTGGCTTTTAAATTGCTCAGGATTTTATAAATACCATAACCTCAGCATATTAAAACATTAAGGGATTTCTTCAGATTCCCAGAGCCTTAGACTATGCAAATATGTGCGAGTGTGTTTCCATAGTGCGGAATAAAAGTTATGGCAGGGTTTTTCAGAGCAGCATCACTATAAGCGTCGCTCCTGCCACTGCCTTTCACAAGGGCCCACTTGCTGTGAAATATTTTGAAAACCGAGCTGAAGTGAAGATAACGCAGAGCGCAAACAGGCGGAAATACGAATAAACTGAGCGTGGCTGGCAGAAACCGAGAGGTTGGCAGTTTCCGCAAAGGAAGAGAAGGCTTGGTAAACCTGGAGGAAAAACCCGCCCAGAGCTGTTGTTTAGAAACCTCCCCACCTCCGTTTCCCTTGCCCCTAGAGTCGGGGAGCTCCCCAGAGCAGAGGAAGCAGCCCCCCAAAACCGCTTCCGCGACTGCAGCTTCCCTTCTCAGGCCCCCAGGGAGCAGCGCCTTCTCAGGCCACGATTCCCTGTGACCCAAAAATAACTACACGGATAGAAGGGAAAGGTCTGAAGCTTGAGGCACAAGGAAGTACTCAGTTACCTTCTTATCGCTTATAGCCAGAACGCTGGAAACTTAACCCCGCGCCAGCCTTTTATAGAGAGTCCCTCGAGCCCCGCCCTAGCAACTTCTCTTAGCAACGCCTCGCCCTGGTGCTCTGCCTTCTTATCGGCCTCAGCCAGGCCCTTCCTGTTCCCCTCCCCCAGTCGGTTTTGCTCGGCTGCTTCAGGTCACGTGACTATCCCCAGGGGAGGGGCGGGGCGGGCAAAAATGTGAGGGGCGGGGCGCTGGGTGAGCGAGCTTACGTCATCAAGATACGCCCGGTGGGTGGTGGTTCTTAGCGCTCCTGGGAGTGCCGAGGTTCCGCGACTGGGTGAGATGGCGGAGACGGCGGCGCTGGTGTGGCTTCGGGGCCCTGGCTTCGGGTGCAAGGCGGTGTGGTGTGGTTCGGCCCCGTGCTCCATACGAGATTTTATCCGTCGACACTGCGAAGATCAGGTGAGGTTTGTGGTTCCTGGAAAGTAGAGGACAGAGGAGGTCAGGGGCAGGAATAGGTGTGGCGAGGGTGTGTCGGGGGGTCTATTCTTTGGGGTTTTCAGTTTTTGAGGTTGAGGGTTCCTCAGTTTCAAACTGATAGTGAGGGCTTCCGTCGCTTTTGTTTTGTGATGGTTTTGTCTCAGAGAAGGGAGAAAAACCCTTCCGCTCACTGGCGCTATAGTCCGGCCCTCAGTCTGGACTAACAGAATACCCTTTGGTATTATTCTCTTCATCCGTAAAGGAGGCATTTGGCCAAGATGATTTTTAAGGCTCACTTCCTTACGTTCACTCGACGGGTATGTGCATTTTTGTCCTTTGATAACACAGCCCTGTTAGATCCAACCTAAAGAAGTATGTCATATCCAAAGGATGATTGGGAACGAAATGGATTCTTCTGGTCACTGGTCGTGGCCAAGCATTCACATAGGCCCTGTCGAGAGCATGATTCTTAGGGCCTGTCATTTAGATTATTTCATTAATCATATGATGTTCTTATTTGTCCAGGCGTATTTTTCAAAAACTTATAAAGTTACACATGTGTGGTTTACTTAATTTTGACGTAAGCAAGCTTTTACCAACTAAATTACCTGTTATGTTATTTAAAGAATTAGATGCTCTCCTTGAATCTAATTTTAATTTTGACGTTTGACCTCTTACTCTGTTTTTCTTTATAAGTACACCTCCTCCGTGTTTCCCTTGACTTTCTCTGGTTGTTATTTATGAGCTTAACAGATGTTAACACTGCAGTCTAAACCACATCTCTACTTAGATTGGTTCCATGAAGAAGCAGTGTTTATTTGCAAATCATGTAGTTTTTCAGTTTCCCGTTTTCCTCCTATACTTCAGTCCAGTTTAACTGCTGTCAGAACTGACATCAGTTTGCCATCTGTTTGCCATCAGTTCCATCAGTTTGCCATCTGAATGGGGAAATATTTTCAAAAATAGTTGGATTTTAATATCTTTGGAAATAACTCTTATCTCATGAATACAGTTTTCAAACTCATTTACAGTTGATCCAAAGTGGGACCAGAAAAATTTAGACCTTAATTATGAGGAGTCTTGGAAAAAATTTAAAATAAGAAGAAATATGAATGAATGAATTCAGTCATATACTTAAGAAGCATGGCCATAATAACTATGAACAAAACCACAAAACTTATAAAAGGGCATTTGATGAGATACTGGAATAAATAAAAATAGCGCAGTTTCACACCTGTGCCTTTTAAGATAAAACTAATCTGACACATGATAAAGTTGGTGTTAGTTCTCCCTGAAGAAATGAAAAATCAGCCCAGCTGTTCATTAGGCTGGGATAACAGACATAGATAGAGCCAGCTGCAAAGTCAATAAGAAGAAAGTGTTTCTCCCAAGGACATGGTGCAGTGGTGAAATGTCAAAAATGATTTCCTTGAGTCTACTTCTTTTTCATTGTTTTTGAAACCTTACCTTGAAAATCATAGATTATAAGAGTAAACTGCTGTTTGAAGTTGTATCGGTAAGAAGCATCCCACTCTTGCCTTGAGGATCTAAGTCTCTTTGATGTAGAGAAGCACTCTCAATTTCCAGGTGCAGAGCTTCAAATTAAGGGGTTTCTAGACACAACATTGCACATTTATCTTAACTTTGTAGTTTCCGAGGAAACAGGAGCCTGGATCTCCTTCACAGTCTAGACCTGGTATTGACCCTGATACACACAGCCCTGCTTTATTGTGAGCCTTTTAAAACATTGTTCCATTTAAATTTTACCTAAATTCCATCCTAGCCCCCAATCCTATAACTCTATGTTTTTATTTGTTGGTGAGACACCTCATGATTCCTCTGGTGTGCAGTCCCTCGCTTGTAGTGAGTCAAGAAATTTGATTTTGTTTTTCTCTAGTGCCCTTGGCTGATTGGCCCACGACACACATACTTTGTGTTCAAAATGCCTTATAAAGGTTAAAAACAGTTAAATTGATTCTAAATTTTCTTTTTTTTTTTCCTACTAGAAAGTTGACAAGAATCTTAAGTAGAAAAATGCAATTTTGGTAATCAGTTGTCTGATTAAATAAGCGGTTCTGTTCAGAAATAAAGTATGATGTATAATCTTTGTGCCTTCATATTAAAGTTTTTGAAGTTATTTAAGATTTTAGAAATACCATACTCATTGGATATACAAAATATTAAAAGAAACTAAAGTGGCTATTAATTTATAAACATTATATAGAAGGTATATTACTTGTCTCATTTAATTGTGCAGCTTTTTAAAGTAAACAGGATTTTATAGACAGGAATCATCCTTCATTCACATCATTGTATATGGCCTGAGTTCCCTTCCTCTCTCCTGGTACTATATTTGCCTGGGAAAATGCCGGACAGTCTAAATCCAGCTCTCCACCTATTTTGAGTGGCATCTAGGCAGTGACCCTGGTAGGGGAACTAATCAGTCTCATGACAAATTCACATACACCAGCCTTAGTGCTGCTTGGCAATTCTACTGTAATTGCATTTGGATTAGAGAAATCTGCTGGATTGCAGGACTGCTGAGAATATTGATCCCGCTAGCCCTTGGGCAGCTGGACAGAACCTGGGGGTGCCCAGAATCTCAACCCATCCTTGGTAACTTTACTCACTCCCCAGGGTGTCATCCAGATATTATTGGTGTTTACCGTGGTATGAAAAGGATTGAGAGGCACTGCTCAGTTCATCACTCTTTGACTCTCCTGGATTACTCTCGCACATCCTCTCTCTTTAAATCTCCAAGACTTATTCCATCTCAAGGACAAACTTTGTATTCAAGCAGTAAGAACAGAATTTTCCTCTCCTCACAGCAGTGCTCTGGTAGGTACCTGCTGTATATTCAGCCTTCTTGTGTATTACTGTGGATGAACTGTCTTTATTTTACAAGTAATGTGCAGTTCTCTTCTACTTTGTAGAGTAACCCCTCCTTCTCACCTACTGAAAGACTTACTTGGCATTAGTGCTTTCTCCCCTGTATTTTCCAGTGTTTTCCCTTTTTCCTGGATCATTCCTACCAGTGTGCAAACATGAGCCCACATCCCTTCCAGCTATTGCTTTATTTTCTCTGATTTTCTTGATTAAAAAAAATATGCTTGAGCATAAAGCTCTTCTCCTTTAGAACCCACTCTAGTTCAGCTTTTCTGTTCCCATCACTTCAACAGCTCTGTGTCATTCTGGTCAGTATCTTCTGTGTGGCCGTATCCAACGATCAGTTTTCAGTTTTCATCTTGCTTGGCCTGTCGGCCTCAGTTTGCACAGTTGACCATTCCCCCCCTTAATACACTTCTCTCACTTGTGCAGAGGACACCCTCAGTTCTCTTCCGTCTCGCTGGCCTCTCCTTTCCAGTCTCTCTTGCTGCTTCGTCCTCATCACCCTGAACTCTGAAGTTGGAGGGGCCCCTCCCTCATCCTAGTGGTTTCGTCCATACTCAGGGCTTTCAGTGCCATCAGTGTGCTGATAGCTTTCAAGTGTAAATCTTCAGCACAGACTTCTTCTCCAGACTCCAGACTTGTATAGCACCTGGTCTACTCGGCATCTCCATCTGCTTGTGTAATAAACATCTCACACTAAAATATCCGAAACGAGACTGATTTTCTCTTTCAAATTTCCTTTTCTCTCTTAATAGGTGGCAACTCTATTTTTCCACTTGTCAAACCAAATTTTTGGAATCTAGTTTCTCTGTTGAGCTCACTCCCTTCACTAGAGCGTTAGCATTTTCGTTCAGAGTGTCCTCAGAATCTCACATTTCTCTTTCACTCTGCCACTACTGCCCTGGTACACATAGAACTGTCTCACCTGGATTATCCCAATGATCTCTCTGCTTCTGTAGTCTTATTTTTACAGTTTAACAGTTTTACAGTTTAAGAGCATGACTCTGATCTCAGTTTGTTCAAAACTCTACAATAGTTTTATTCAGAGTACCATCCAGAATCCTTACAGTGGTTTTGAAGGCCTTATCACTCTCCTTTGTGTACTTCATTCCAGCCATGTTGGCTGTGTTGCTCTTCCTTGAGTGCTCTAAGCTCATCTCAGTTGCAGTCTTTGCATTTGCTGTTGCCTCTGGAATGCTGTTCCCCCAGACAACCATATGACTTATTCTCTCACTTTCTTAAATTCTCTGCTTTCTCTGACTGACCATATATATTAACTAGATTACCACCTCACCTATCCACATATCTTAATCCCCTTTACTCTGCATATCACCACTTGACATAATATATAATTTGTCAATTACATAATTATATCAAACATAATATATGTTTGTTCATTATTTGTCTTCCCCCACTAGAATATAAGCGTCATGAGCCAGGATTTGCATTCACTGTGGTATTCATGGTAGTATTCCAATACTTGAAAAGTACCATGCTTATAGTAGGCAGCTGAGTGAAGGAATGGGTCCCATTAAAATAGCTGTGTGATGTGCCTCAGAATGCATGTTCATAGTTTCCACTTCAGGAAGATGCCAGAAATGCCTTTTTCCTTTATATTTGTATTTAGATCTCTTTATTCTTCATGTTGCAGATTTAATTGTCAGCCTCCTATATAACCTCCTATAAGTTCCATATAACTTTGGAGACTACTCCTCTGTTGTGTTATTTTATGGCATCAGAAACTTGTTTAGGGACTTCCTGGCAGTCCAGTGGTTAAGACTCTGAGCTTCCACTGCAGAGGGTATGGGTTTGATCTCTGATTGAGAGCCAAGATCCTACATGCCAAGTGTTGCGGCTTTAAAAAAAAAAAGAAACTTGTTTAGAAAACTTTACGGTATTTATATTTTCTTTACATCACTTGATCTGACATAGAGTGGGTTTGGGGGGAGGTATGTGGGCTTCTTCAGAGATTGGCTGGAACTCAGGAAGACGCTGGCAGAAGAGATTAGTTACCAACTGCCAGCTGATTCTAAAACCGTTAAAGCTTATGTAAGTATATTAAAAACCATATTTTTGTCTCCTCCTCTCCCCTCTTCTTATCCCTATCTACACTTTTCAAGATGTCACTTTTAAATTTTGGGCCACAATGTTCAACTTGGTATTATTTTTAAAAGTCAGAGGAAATGGGACCGTCAGAGTTACTAGATCTGAGCCCCTGTAATCTTCCACCTTTACTCCTATTTCCTATTAGAGAATGAGAAAGAGCAGTTTTAATTTTCACCCAAGAGGCAGAAAGTTCTTTATATCATGATTAGGTAATATTAGGAAAAAGTTATACCTAGAATACATCATAAAAAATGACTTTTTTCTTTTAGTGGTTTTCATTTTTTTTCAATTCAGCAGATATTAACTTATCACATCTACTATCTCCTTGTAACTGAAATAATAAAAAATAAGCTAGGTCCCTTCCTGCAAAAAACTCGTCTCATAAACAGCATTGAAAGAACCCTCACTGTCTCCAGGTTGTTCCAGTGGAATGCTTCTTTGTGAAGTGCAATGGATCACTCGTTAACACCAGCGACACAGTGCAGCATGGAGCCGTTTACAGTCTGGAACCCAGACTTCGTGGTGGAAAAGGAGGTAGGACGTGAATGTTGACGGCTTAGTAGTAACATATCTGCATTCTGTGGCCAGATGTATTAAATTAACAAACTCCTTGATCTCTAGTGTACCAGCCTTGATTTGTCTTATGAAGTTCTTTGTTAATTTACCTAGTTTTGAATATTTTCTCTTTTATTCTTTTCGGGGAAGATACAGTATGATAAAATTCCCACCTTCTCCAGCCCAACCAGATCACTCTTTGGCACCCTAGGCTCTCAGTCTTTGGGGAGAATTAGATGAAAAGAGGTGACGGCTGTTCTGTCCAGTTTGCTGATGAGTGTTAGAACAATCAGATCTCCTTTTGCTATTCTCAGCATTTTGTCTGGTTATTCTAGTTCCCTGGGAAGTCTGACGTCACTTTATGAAATACAACTGTTTACAGATTGAGGTAGATTAAGGTCCTGGTTGTAGTAACTTGTCTTAGAGAGAAAACAAACTAAAAGAGCAAAAACTGAATATGAACAGTTCTTGGTATTTCTCCTGATAGACTAACATATAATTCTTAGGCTTTCTCAAAATCTGTGGTGACTTGGTTTGGTTTTCAAAGAACTAACATCTCAGATTACAGTCATTCTGCTGTTTGAAATTCTATCAATATGAAGCTTGTTGTGTCAGCCAGTGACAGATTAAAATTGCTTTATTGCAAAATCTCATCATATAAATTGTAAAATTCTTAATTGTGGAATTTTGGGATTTCTGTCACGAGGTATAGCCCTCTAAAATATCCCAGTGGTGCAGGTACAGTATTGCAGAAGTATAAGAGAAAGTGTGACAACCACGAGATTGAATCACATTTATCAATATTCTTACCTTTGCTACCTGGGTTAGAATCTTGACGTGCATTTCCTTTAAAACCAAAAAGAAATAGAGATCACCTTTACTCTTAAGATAATCTTATAATATAATAATACTCTTTTTGCAAGTTCGGCTTTTGTCCATCCTTGAATACTTAAAAAAATTTTATTTATTTATTTTAATTGGAGGCTAATTACTTTACAATATTGTGGTGGTTTTTGCCATGCATTGACATGAATCAGCCACGGGTATACATGTGTCCCCTGCTCCTGAACACCCGTCCTCCCCATCCCATCCCTCTGGGTTGTCCCAGTGCACTGGCTTTGAGTGCCCTCTTTCATGCATCGAACTTGGACTGGTCATCTATTTCATATATGCTAATATACATGTTTCAATACTATTCTCTCAAATCACCCCACCCTCGCCTTCTCCCACAGAGTCCAAAAGTCTGTTCCTTACATCTGTGTCTCTTTTGCTGTCTCGCATATAGAGTCATCATTACCATCTTTCTAAATGCCATATATATGTGTTAACATACTGTATTGGTGTTTTTCTTTCTGACTTACTTCACTGTATATAATAGGCTCCAGTTTCATCCACTTCATTAGAACTGACCATCCTTGAATACTTTTTAACCTGCTTTCTCCAAATACATTTGTTTAGGTTTTGGCTCAATGCTCCGAGCACTCGGTGCTCAGATTGAAAAGACAACCAATCGAGAGGCTTGCCGCGATCTCAGTGGAAGGAGATTACGAGATGTCAATCATGAAAAAGCGTAAGATGCCCCCCTGTTTTGTTTTTTAAAGAGACATAGTTTTCTGTCATTAGTGATGGCACATGAACCACACGTATCAGAAATGTGAACTTAAAATACTTATGCTCTAATTTGTTGTTACCAGACTTAACCTTTTTCATGATTGAATAATTATCTTTGGGTTTTAGTCAAGTCCATAGCAGTATGCTAGTAAGCATGGCTCGCCTTTCTGAGGGACTATCACAGTGTGAATAAGAGTACAATAATTTGTATAGGTGGGGTGTTATCTATATAAAAGTATGTGTGTATAACTTAGCCATTTAGTTACGTCTCCTCTTTCCCATCTCCAGAATGGCTGAATGGGTAAAACAACAAGCCGAGCGAGAAGCTGAAAAGGAGCAAAAGCGCCTGGAACGACTGCAGCGGAAGCTTGTAGAACCCAGGCACTGCTTCTCCAGCCCCGACTACCAGCAGCAATGCCATGAAATGGCCGAGCGCCTGGAGGATTCCGTCCTCAAAGGTGAGGAGGAGGGTTCCTTAGTGCCATCCTCAGGCATCCTGGAAGCCAGCTCTTCCACACCAAGGGCAGTTCTTGACCCTTCTTAGGTTACAGACTTATGAGAATCTGATGAAGCTATGAAATTTCTTCACTCAGTAATGAACACAGTATGCCTTACTACACGGAGGGGAAAACCCACATATCCACACAGCATTTGACATAGTTGATCCCTGAGCTCTGGGGGCTCATGGGCCCCAGGTAGGAATGCTTTTTGTGCTTCCTGGGAATAAGCTAAGTCTTCAGGAGGTACTAAGACTCCCACATATTTGCTTTCAGTTTTAGGTCCCCTTTTAATTAAATGGTTTTTAATGGGAATGATTATTCTTAGCTTTTATGTTTTAGCATCAAAAGCATTATGCTAGGACTATTGTGCATTCAGCTGGATAAGGGGAAGTCTTTTCCATCAAAAGGGAGAAGCTGAAAAGGAGCAAAAGGGGGAAAGATAGTTGTATGCAAATATGGGGATGCATAAGGGGGTGAATTGTTAGGTTTGTGGAGTGTTAGGAATGGATCTGTAAGCTTCAAAGTTACAAATTGAAAAAAAAAAAAAAACAACAACAAAGTTACAAATTGGACATTGTGGTTTAAAAATCTGGTTCAAGAGCCAAAATGGTTATTTTAAATCTGTAAATTTAAGATTAGTCTCATTTTAACTGGATTAGATTTTGGTATGCTAAGAAATTTAAATCTAGAACTTTAGGTTGCAGCTCTTTTTGCAATCCAGATTATTTATAAATTCTTTAATTAAACTTGGTCCTGATAGTAGAAACTGAGTTGTTAAAATTTGTGGCTAGGCATGCAGGCTGCCTCTAGCAAGATGGTATCGGCAGAAATCGGTGAGAGTCGGAAACGGCCAAACAAATCAAAAACAGACGGAGGAGCCAGTGCAGGGAAAAGGAAATGCTTTTGGTAAGTATGTTCATTTTCATTCCAAATAGATCTTTGAGGACTGAAGAAAAATATTTTTTTCTTTCTGTTTATCCCTCTAGAATATCTTGTTCTGAAACTTACCTTCTATATGTCTTCCTTGTCTTATCTGGTATAAACACACTTTTAAGTAAAGTCTAATGGAAGCTCAGAAATTTTCCAGAGTGTTTCAGATCAGGTTTCAGTGATTCTCACATTATACACATTAGTAATGGTTTCTGCCATAAGTGCCCTTAATAGAATCTAAGGGATAGTTTGTTTGCCTTCAGTGAAAAATCACACACAAAATAGCTTTATACTTGAGTTATTAGTAGATGTTGAAAGAGGTACTTTTCAAAGTTCCAGGGGGAAGCCATGGCTTTAGTTTCCAAGTTGTTCTGTTTTCTCTGGTTTTTCATAGTCATCATTGAGGTCTTTGGTCACCTTTCCAGACCTCTCTACATCATTTTGCGCTTGTGGGTGAAAAGCACAGCGGTACTTTTTCTTAGCCCTTTTACTCTTAGTTCCTCCTCCCTTCCCAGCTGGTCTTCTGGTTACCGGCTTAGTTCTCTTGGGCCAAGTTCTAGATGATGATAAGTTGAGTTGGATCTTGGCTTGTTTGTTGGCTTCCCCTTTGGGGATAGAAAGGTAATTGTTAACTAAGTACTATTTAACTCAGTCCAGCATAGACTTTTTTGTGTTCTTTCTGAAATGGAAATTAAATGTTTCTGAGAGAAAATGTAGTGGTATTTCCTGTGGGTCTCTTTTTTTTAAGCCAGTTTTATTGATATATAATTTATATACAGTAAAATTCACCCTTTTTGAACAGTTCTTCAAGTTTTGAAAAGTTTATAATACATAATTATGTAAGCATCACCAAAATCAAGCTGTAGAATGTTTTTGTCAGTCTCAGAAGTTCCCTTGTGTCCTTTTGCAGTTAATTTTCCTCCCCCCACCTCTACCCCTGTCAACCACTGATCACTAGCCTGATGTTTGTTCCTATGGTTTCTTTTTTTCTAGAATGTCATATAGCTTTTTGTGTCTCTTTCTGTTTTTTTTTTTTTTTTAATGCTTCTAAGAGCATTTGTTATCAGATCTAAACTATTAAACTATTAGCAAGGAGATATGTTTCCACTGAATTACTTAACAGTGCATTCCTATAATACAGCCAAGAGATGCACACACGACAATCAGTTCAGTTCAGTCGCTCAGTCATGTCCGACTCTTTGTAACCCCATGGGCTGCAGCACACCAGGTTTCCTTGTCGATCACCAACTCCTGGAGCCTACTCAAACTCATATCCATCGAATCGGTGATGCCATTCCACCATCTCATCCTCTGTCGTCCCCTTCTCCTCCTGCCTTCAACCTTTCCCAGCCTCAGGGTCTTTTCAGATGAGTCATTTCTTCCCATCAGGTGGCTAAAGTATTAGAGTTTCAGCTTTAGCATCAGTCCTTCCAATGAATATTCAGGACTGATTTCCTTTAGGATGGACTGGTTGGAGCTCCTTGTAGTCCAAGGGACTGTCAAGAGTCTTCTCCAACACCACAGTTCAAAAGCATTAGTTCTTTGGTGCTCAGCTTTCTTTATAGTCCGACTCTCACATCCATACCTGACTACTGGAAAAACCATAGCTTTGACTAGATGGACCTTTGTTGGCAAAGTAATGTCTCTGCTTTTGAATATGCTGTCTAGGTTGGTCATAACTTTAATTCCAAGGAGTGTCTTTTAATTTCATGGCTGCAATCACCATTTGCAGTGATTTTGGAGCCCCCAAAAATAAAGTCTGACACTGTTTCCACTGTTGCCCCATCTATTTCCCACGAAGTGATGGGACCAGATGCCATGATCTTCATTTTCTGAATGTTGAGTTTTAAGCCAACTTTTTCACTCTCCTCTTTCACCTTCATCAAGAGGCTTTTTAGTTCTTCTTCGCTTTCTGCCATAAGGGTGGTGTCATCTGCATATCTGAGGTTATTGATATTTCTCCTGACAATCTTGATTCCGGCTTGTGCTTCTTCCAGCCCAGCGTTTCTCATGATGTACTCAGCATATAAGTTAAATAAGCAGGGTGACAATATACGGCCTTGACGTACTCCTTTTCCTATTTGGAAGCAGTCTGTTGTTCCATGTCCTCTAAACATAGGTACCTTACAAAAATGCACATACAGACCCATGGTTATAACTTAAAACTGTCTTCTAGATAATGGAGATATTAGCCAAGAGCCCTTCCTCTCACCCTGACTCTTACTCCTGTCTTCAGCATTTCAGTGACGAAGTAGCAGATTACATTTAGTTCTAAGAGGTGGATTAACATACACAGTCCCAGAAGACACAGCCCTTCATTGTTATAGGAAGGGCTGGGCCTTCTTTTTTTCACTTAGCATAATGCTTTTGAGACCAGTAGGTGGTGTTGTATGTATCGATAGTTCATTCCTTTCTACTGCCAAGTGTTGTTGCCTGGTATGGCTGTACCACAACCTGTTTATCCATTCTTTAGTTGTTAGGCATTTGGGTAGTTTCCAGTTTGGGGCAGTTATGAGTAAAACTGGGTTTTCTTTTAACTGTTCACTTTTTTATCTAATTTCCAACAGTTAAAATTCATACATTATTAGGAAAAAGGCTTTAAGCAAAATCAATTAAAGAGAGTCACATATTTTAAAGAGTGATCCTTAGTATCTTTGGAATGTTGTTCTCAGTCTCACTGAAATTTTTTTTTGCTTCTGTTTATACCTTTGGGATATCTTGTTCTGAAACTTACCTACTCTCCATCTCAAATAGCAGATATCCTTATTCAGAGTCTGTTTCCTGGACTAACCGCAGCTCTCTCTTTTTATTTTTTTTTTAAGTTGAAGCTGTAAATGGCATTAAATCTTTCTATTACTTTCTGATAGGATGGGCATGGAAGGACTAGGGACCACAGAGGGGTCCAGCTCTGAGAACTCTGACAACGACAGTGAAGAAGCACCTGGTACTTCTGGAATGAGCTTTCATGTTTCTCAAAATGGCTGTGATGGTGTTGACATGGCAGCTGAAATTCCGAGTAGTTCTCAGCAGGCAAGAGTATTGAATACAGACTGTAGATCACCAGAAAAACTACAGAGCCCTTTGACTGACTCTGGGAACAGTATTTCAGAAGACTTGCATGCTGAGCTGGGGGAGACACCTACCCAGGAGTACATGGAGAGGAAGAGGGCTGTAGAAACAGAGAACACCCGGGAGAAAAAGGAGGCGGAGGGTAGAGAGCCCTTAGAAAAGGAAGCAGCTGGAGGTGGGCAGAATACGGAGCAGGAAACAAAAGAAACGACTGATGGGGAGAGAGCTGCCAAGGGAGCACCTGGAGAAGATAGGGAAAACATTGCTGTTGCCAGGCTGGCGGCCAGCCAGTCAGGAAACACGGTAAGTAAATTTT
The DNA here is from genome assembly GCF_003369695.1 of Bos indicus x Bos taurus. Lineage (NCBI taxonomy): Eukaryota > Metazoa > Chordata > Mammalia > Artiodactyla > Bovidae > Bos > Bos indicus x Bos taurus. The sequence goes on along the minus strand of NC_040091.1, from coordinate 28,339,098 downwards.
AGGAGTCGATGTCTAAAGCCAAGTCAGTTTTTTTCCTTAAACCTTTTATTTTGTATTGGGGTATCTCGATTAACAGTTTTTGATAAATTCAGGAAGTAACAAAGGGACTCAACCATACATATACATGTATGCATTCCCCCCCAACCCCTCTCTCATCCAGGCTGCCACATAACACTGAGCAGAGTTCCATGTTAAAGCCAAGTCAATTTAATCTCTGCAGTAGGTCATTAAAAAGAAAACATGTGCTTTTCCCCATCAGCTGCTTAGTGGAAGGGCTTGTTTAATAATCAGAAGTCGATGATAGTGAAGCTTGTCGTGTCTCCCCCCCACCCTATCCCCCAAAAGAAAAATCCTTGGATTTTTTTGTTTTTAAGCGGTGGAATTGGTATTACTTTGCCACTAGGTGGTATCCTTGGTTCTATATTTCATCAATTCTAGAATGCACATTTTTCACATTTTAGTATCTCTGAGTTTGGATATATATCACATTACAGTTTGCTTGATATGATTTATTCTTTCTTAATAATACAGGCAGTAGTAAGGCATATTATGATAGATGTCACTTTTAGATTTGATGAAATGTACCCATTTTCCTATCACTACATTTCTTGTTAGTTTTTCTTTCTCAAGTGAGTTACTGTTTGAACACAGTTGTCAGTTGGATGTGAACACCTTTCCTGCAGAAGAGGAGCAGTTCCTTTTAAATTTATCATTAAATCTTAAGCCCTACACTCAGATTTTTAAAAACTCATTTTCATTATGCGTGCTTTCCCTTAAATAGTTATTTGCTATCTTCAGTGGACTGACTTCAGCAAAAATCTTTCACGTTTATTTTTCAGTCTAATGATTTCCTTTTTAGGACAGATGAAACCTGACTTGGCTTCCTTTGATAAACACAAAGCTTACCATTATTTATTTAAAGCATCTTCCCTACTTCCAGGAAATAAGCAGAAATGCATATATTGCTCTTTAAAGGGGAGATAGTGAAATTTTTTGAGCTAAGGGCTTTAAATTGACCCTCACACCATCTCTGGAGTTATAACAATGTTCAGCTTTTACATAACTCATATATGCTAGGAGTTTATCCTGAGCAAAGTCTTAGAAAAATGAAAAAGGAAAATAGAATAAAACCTGATTTGACTTTTAATCTTTGAGCTTTTAACTGTGGAAATTTTGTTCTTGATGTAATTGTAGCTGTTGTATTCATAATAACTGTGCAGCCATGTGTGATTCTCCAGAGACACATGGTGGGTTAGGATTTGGCCATATATAAAGAAGTCAAGATGCACTCTAGAAATCTAACAAAATAACATTAAAAAAACAGATCAACTAGAAAGATAAAGAATCTATCTGTAGAGTTGTTCAATATTTTTTTTATTTTATTATTATTTTTAATTTTATGTTTTAACTTTACAATATTGTATTGGTTTTGCCATATATCAACATGGATCCGCCACAGGTATACACGTGTTCCCCATCCCGAACCCTCCTCCCTCCCCCAATATTTTTTTAAAAACAACTTAACTTTGAGAGAATTATCCTTTGAATATGCCGACAAAGGTCTGTCTAGTCAAAGCTGTGGTTTTTCCAGTAGTCATGTATGGATGTGAGAGTTGGACCATAAAGAAAGCTGAGCACCGAAGAATTGATGCTTTTGAACTATGGTGTTGGAGAAGGCTCTTGAGAATTCCCTGGACTGCAAGGAGATCCAACCAGTCAATCCTAAAGGAAATCAGTCCTGAATATTCACTGGAAGGACTGATGCTGAAGCTGAAGCTCCAATACTTTGGCCACCTGATGCGAAGAACTGACTCATTTGAAAAGACCCCGATGCTGGGAAAGATTGAAGGCGGGAGAAGGGGACGACAGAGGATGAGATGGTTGGATGGCATCACCGATTTGATGGATATGAGTTTGAGCAAGCTCTGGGAGTTGGTGATGGACAGGGAAGCCTGGCATGCTGCAGTCCATTGGGTTGCAAAGAGTCAGACACGACTGAGCGACTGAACTGAACTGAATATGTTTTTTAAAAAACTAAAAAAAAAAACCAACTCCTAGGTGAGGGACTTCCCTCGTGGTCCAGTGGTTAAGAATCCCCCTTCCAATGCAGCGGACGTGGGTTCAGTCCCTGGTTGGGGAACTAAGAACCCACATGCCTGGGGGCAGCTAAGCCCTTGGCACCACAACTGGAGAAAGCTGATGGGCTGCAACAAAGACCCAGTGCAGCAAAAAAAAAAAAAACAAAAACCCAAAAAACCCTAGATGAACACTTTCATTCCTGGCAGAGCATCCGTCATTAGAAGTATTTAATTTTGTGTAAGTCTGTAAAGTTACTTTGTTGATAGAACATTTACAGGTCTTGAACAGCATTTAAATTTGTCAAGTGAGAACTTTGACAATCATGATTATTTGATTAGAAAGCTTAAGATTATGGGGTTAGGGAACTTCCCCTGGTGGTTCAGTGGCTAAGACTCCATGTTCCCAGGACAGGGGCCTGGATTCCATCCCTGGTCAGGGAACTAGATCCCTCATGCCACAATGATGAAGGTTCCATGTGTGACAACTAAGACTTGATACAGCCAAATAAATATTTTTTAAAAAGATGATGGGGTTAATATCAGTAGAGTCATAGGCATAGGATTCTCACTAAAATGAACCTTTATAGGATGCTGCTTTTTTCTCCACTCATAGTGCAAAGGGTAGGCGAGGTAGGTGAAGTAGGTTTTGCTGTTTGAATTTTTACTAGATAAGTCAAAAAAGAAAAGTTATGTTCATACATATTAAGATTTATCTGTTTTGGAATCTTACCACTTAGGTTGTTTCTGAATACCTGTTTCTAAGTATATAGATTAAAAATTAATGTTTACTTGAATTGAGAACATGTATAGAATAACATGATTATTAGGATTCAGTAGTAAGATATGGCATATTAAATAAAAATTTCTTGAAAAATAGGATGTCAATGACAGTTGAAGAAAGTTTTAATTAGAGACAAAGGAATGGACGACTTACTTAAAATTTCTGTCTTTTTTTTTCTTTTTCTCAGGATATCAGTCAGGAAACTTTAGATTTACTGGCAATCAGTTCTGTTGCAGAAATGGAGTTGCTGGGCTTGGAGAAGCTCAAGTGTGAACTCATGGCCCGGGGACTGAAGTGTGGGGGCACTCTCCAGGAGCGGGCAGCGAGGCTCTTCTCTGTCAGAGGACTGGCAAAGGAGCAGATAGATCCAGCTTTATTTGCCAAACCTTCAAAAGGGAAGAAGAAGTGAATTTCATCAGAGCTGATTTTCTGTTTCTTTATAGTCTAGTGCTTATAACCTGTATAATGTTGACTCTTGAACGTTATTCCTTTTGCTATTAAAGGTGACTTTTTAATAATACAGTTCTAACTATCCTCTTTTTCATTATTAGATTTATGGAATTAATTTGTGAAACCATCTGAGCCTGAAGATTTTTTTTGTGGGAAACTTATAGCTCGTTTCTTTAATAAATATAGGGCTATTCAGAGTTTGGGTTTCATTTTGTGTCTTTTAGATAAGTTGTACTTTCAAAGATTTGTGGACATAAGATTATTCATAATATAGTCTTTTCTATCCTTTAATATCTGTAGGAGCTGTAGTGGTAATTTCTTTTTCATTCTCATACTGGTAATTTCTGTTTTTCTTGATCAGTCTAGGTAGAAGTTTATTGTTTGTTGATCTGTTCTCAAAGAACCACTTTTTGGCTTTGTTGCTTTTTCTTAATTGTTTTTAATTTCACTGATTTCTACTCTTTATCCTTTCTTCTAGTTTGCTTGGGTTTACTTTGCTCTTTTTTGTTTTTCTTCTTAAGGTATGTGCCCAGTCACTGACTAGACTTCGTCTAGTATAAATATTTAAAGCTGTGAGTTTTTCTTTAAGCACTATTTTGACTCCATCTCAGAATTTTTAATATATTTTCATTTTCATTCAGTTTTGAATATTTTCTAACTTTCTTGTGAAGTCTCTTTGACTTATATGGATTACCTAGAAGTATGTTGTCTAATTAGCAAATTTTAAAACTTCAATTTATTTAAACTAAAAAAAATAGTTTACCCATTTCTCCCATCCTGTACTCCCTGCCTCTGACAACCACCAATCATTTCTCTGTATCTATGAAGTTGGGGTTAGATTCCACATGTAAGAGAGGTCATACAGTATTTGTCTGTATCTTACTTAATTCACTGAGCAAAGTGCCCTCAGGATCCATTCATATTCTGAAAATGGCAAAATTTAATTCTTTGTTAACGGCTGAATAATACTGCATCGCGTATATTGTTCATTTGTCATCCATTTATGGGTACTTAGGTTGTTTTCATATCTTGGCTATTATAAATAATGCTGCAGTTAATATGGGAGTGTACATAGCTTTTCAAGTTTTTGTTTTCCATTTTTATCATTATTTATTTATTTATTTTTGGCTGTGGCTCATGGCTTGTAGGAGCTTAGTTCCCAGACCAGGGATTGAAACCCAGGTCCTCAGCAGTGAAAGTGCAGAATCCAAATCATGGGACTGCCAGAGAACTGCCTTTTTTTTTTTTTAGTAAAGAGTGGGTGGATGGTGCATTTTCTGAACCCTCACATATCTGGCAGTGTTTTTCTGTTACTTTTGCATATGTGATAACCTTGACTGGATATCAAATCCTAGTTTGCAGTCTTCTTTAAAAACAATAGATATTTGCTATTGTTTTCTGGGATATAATATTGCAGTAGAGAAGCTTTTGATTCTGATTTTGAGTTTCTTAATGTGAATTTTTTTCCTTGAATAGATACTGCTTTTTCTTTATGCTTTAAAATTTAAAATGTCACCATGTTATTTCTAGGTATGGTCTCTTCCTTAATATTTCTTAGTATTAGGTGACTTTTTTCCAGTCTAAAGACTGGCCTTTTAATTTTACACCATTATTTTCCTATTATTTGATTATTGCCTTTATTCTTTGTTTCCATGGAACCTGATTTTTGCCATATCCAATCTGCTGTTTACCACTCTTGTATTTGTAAACAATTAGGCTTTTCCCTTAGAAAATCTTTGTTACTTTCAGATTAGTCCATGCTTACTTGCTTCTGTTTTTAAATATGTTCTCTTGAAACTTGGTATGCATATGCTTTGGGGTCTTCTATGTTTTCTGTTTCTCTTTGATAAGGGCACCTTTCCTCGAATTCCTCAAATTGATTTCCTTATAATTTTTCAGGCTTTTAGTGTGTCTGCATGTGCGTACATTTAGATCTTCTAGGATAGGATTAGCTATACAAGAGATTTATTGGGGGCTGGGAACTGGTGTCGGAGAAGGCAGGGGAGAAACTTCAGGTGTTGGTTTGATACCATAGAAGGAGAGGGAACAAAGGAGGGTTAGGAAGAATCTCGGACTCCAGTCCAAGGAAGGTTGGGCCAAGCACATGGAGAGTTCTCAAGCCACAGTCATCTGTGGAATCCAGCAGCTCGCTGAACGGGCCTGTCTTACTCTCCCACTGCACCCGTCGACTAGAAAGAGTCCCCTGGAAGTGAAGGTTGGGGTGGATCTGTGGATCCAGAGGGGCAGCCAATGGGACCATTGGTCAATGATGTTCTCCACCAGGGGATCTGAAGGGTATTTATTCATGGTTGCTTAGGATTATTTTTTTGGCTCAGGTAGTTGAAATCAGTTTTCTTCAAATTATATGGGTACTTGTGCCAATATATATTTTTAATATTTATCTGACTGTGACCGGGTTTTAGTTGTGACAATCTGATCTTTGTTGTGGTATGCAGGGTCTTTAGTTGTGGCGTGTGGGATCTAGTTACCTGACCAAGGGTCCAACTCAGGCCTCCTGCATTGGGAGTGTGGATTCTTAGCCACTGGACCAGCAGGGAAGTCCCCTTTGCAAATCTTAAAAAGCACACTCAAAAGAGAAAGGGGAGAGTTTAGATTTAGTGGAAGATTCACTTTGTCAGATTAGAGGTTCTTGTATGTGTGTGAGATTTGGGCAGCCATGTCCAGAGACTTTCTTTTCTGTTGTGGCAACATGAAGTTGGCTGCTCAGTGCCCCTTTCCTGATTGGCATGGTTGTGCCCTTCAGTTGCCAGTTCAAGCTGTGCTCTGCTTCATTTAGTGTGGAAGTGTGAGCAGCCCTCACCCTGCTCCTCACAGCATGTAGACCTTCACTGGAAAAGTTAAAAAACCCATAATTCTGAAATTGTCCCTTGGAGCATTAAAGGAAGTTAAAGAGGTTCACAACGCACAGAGACTGTCTTGAGATCATTATTTGTGGCTGTGGTTTGTCCAGCTTTCACTGGTGCACATGTGGGATGGTAATGGGCTTCTGTTGGGGTTCATTTCAATGGCTTAATCTTTTCCCCCCCTGCTTGATTGAGAAATAATTGACATACATCACTGTTTAAGTTGAAGAAATACAGCATGATGATTTGATATACATATTTTGTGAAGTGATGACTACGATAGTTTTAACTAACATCTGTCTTCCCAAATATATACAATAAAAAGAAAAGAAAAAAGGAAAAATACTGTCGTGATGAGAACTCTTAGGATTTACTCTCTTAACTTTCCTACGTACCACACAGCTGTGTGGAGTAGAGGTGATTTAAATGTGTTTCGAGTGTACAGCAAAGAGATGCAGTTATACATACACATATATTCATTCTTTTTTAGATTTTTTTCTTACACAGGTTATCACAGCCTAGTACTTTTTAATCCTAAAAGTATGTACCTTTTAACTATCTTCCTCCAGTTCTCCCTTCCCCACCCTCCACCTCTGGTAACCTCTCTTTTTCAATAAAAGAGTTTGATTTTCTTTGCAGGGTTCCACATGTAAGTGAGATTATGAATTTGCCTTTCTCTGACTCAGTGTTACTTTCTTGCTCACAGTTTGATTTTGAGGTACTAACCTTTCCCCTCATTCCTAGTACTGCTACAGAGCTTCCTTGTATTCCTTTACTCACTTCAGAGGGGGTTGGCAAGAAGGGGTTCAGTGTGCGTCCTCAGCTGACCATCCTGCACCAGTCCCTGTTAGTGGATTTTCTAAATCAAAAGTGCCTCCTAGAAAGTTCAATGATTTAGTAGCAGATGTTAACAACTCTAGGCTGCCTCTGATCAAAATCAGTAAGGTGCCAACTGTTCAACTTCACGACACCCCTTGTGTGTCTCAACTAGCACATGGAGGAGGTGGCACTGTGTCACATAGGCCCTCGCTCTCAGCCATCTGTCAACCTGTTTCTGGGGAGAAGTCTGATTCAGGTCTACTTTCCTTCACAAGTAGGAAGGAAAAGAAGTGAGGAATTAGGAGTGTAGACAAATAATAAAACGGGTATTCAGTACTGAGAAGGCCCCCAGGGCTGGATATATCTCAGTTTACAACTAGATCACTTGCTACATTTCCAGGATAGGGAGGCCTGTCAGGTCTCTGCCTGTTGAAGTTCTCATCTTTCCAGACAGCTCACATTACCTTCTGCAACTGTGGGTCTCTGTGAAAGGAAACAGTGGGCTGATCTTAAGGGTTTATTCTGCAGACCTACAGTTTCTGAACATTGTTTATTGTGCACGTCTATCAGTAAAACTTTGGGGGTGTGCACCCCAGATGATATCACTCATTTATTTAGAGCTCCATCGGCCTTTGACTAAAAAGCCCAAGGGCTTACTTAAAATCCCTGGCAACCCCTTCAGTCTATGCCCTCACCCAGCTCTGACCTTATCTACTCCTACCTCGCTCCATCTCAGCCAAGGCAGCCTCCTTGCTATTGCTTGGATAAACCGAATCCACCAAAGACACTCTGCTTCCACAGTTCCGCACTCACTTCCTTCTCTCTGGAACATTCTATCTCTGGTTGTCCACAGGTGTGCCTCTTCTCTTATTTAAAATAGCAGCTACTCCTCCCCCCATAGACATCCCTATCTTTCTTTCCTGCCTGTTCTTTTTCATAGTACCAATTTCATGCTATATATTTTGCTTGTTTATTTCCCCCCCCCCACCACTACTTACCATAGAGATAAGCTCCATCAGGGCAGAAATATTTGTCTGTTTTGCTAAAGCCTGGTACATAGAAGCTGCTCAAAAAATATTTAATGAATGAATGAATGTACTGCTTTCTTAATATGATGTGTTTTATGAAACAATAAGCAATTCCAAGTATATTTGCCATCCATCCGTGTATTGCGTGGCATATCCCATGGTGTACCTTTGAAACCTTTGCTTGTAGACTTGGGGTGCCTTTGAAGGTCGTTGTGGAAAATGACCGGAACTGAATATTTTATCAAAATAAAGTATTTTGATATTTTATCAAATATTTTGAATAGTTGAAGTCAGGGCAGGAAGGGCAACCCTACAGAAGGATTCTATTGCTCAGCACCTGCCAAGCAACAAAACGCGGCCAATTTGTGGAGGAAGAAAGACTTTTCGTGTTGCCAGTAGAGGGCGCTGGTCACCAACGAATGTGAGCAAGGGCAGGGGCAGGAAGGGAACCTGCTCCGAGGTGAGGTGACACAGATAAATGGCAAATAGAAGGCAGCTGGCCTGATTTGACCAGGCTCTGTCCTTTCTGATCCTGGGATTCCCATATTTCACTTCAGCTTTCATTCTACCAGGTGTGAATAAATCATGTATAGGCTTGCTGAATGAGGGCTTTGCTGGTGACTCAGTGGTAAAAAATCTGCCTGCCAAAGAAGGAGACATGAGTTCAATCCCTGGGTGGGGAAGACCCGCTGGCGAAGGAAATGGCAACCCACTCCAGTATTCTTGCCTGGAGAATTCCGTGGACAGAGGAGCCTGGCAGATTGCAGTCCAAGGGATCGCAACTAGTTGAACACGAGTGAGCCATCGATCACTCGAGCACACAGGCTTGCCAAATATCCCAAAAAACTGCTGCTGCTGCTGCTAAGTCGCTTCAGTCGTGTCCGACTCTGTGCGACCCCAGAGACGGCAGCCCACCAGGCTTCCCCGTCCCTGGGATTCTCCAGGCAAGATCACTGGAGTGGGTTGCCATTTCCTTCTCCAGTGTATTAAAGTGAAAAGTGAAAGTGAAGTCGCTCAGTCGTGTCCGACTCCTAGCGACCCCATGGACTGCAGCCTACCAGGCTCCTCCGTCCATGGGATTTTCCAGGCAAGAATTCTGGAGTGGGGTGCCATTGCCTTCTCCCAACTGCTACTTTTCAACAAACAACTCTTTCCTAATCACTTGCTGCTGTTTTCTGATGGAGGAATTTGAGTATCCAATTTGAGTAACAACTGCTTTGTTTTTGTGTTATAAAAAAATTAGGGGGACTTTTCTGACGATCCGGTGGTTAAGAGACCGCATCCTGGATGCAAGGGCACGGTTTGATCCCTGGTAGGGGTCGCCAAGAGTCGGACACGACTGAGCAACTTCACTTTCACTTTTCACTTTCATGCATTGGAGAAGGAAATGGCAACCCACTCGTGTTCTTGCCTGGAGAATCCCAGGGATGGTGGAGCCACAGGCTGCCCGTCTATGGGGTCGCACAGAGCTGGACACGACTGAAGTGACTTAGCAGCAGCAGCAGGGGAACTAAGATCCTGCATGCTACGCGGCGGAGCCTAAAATAAAAAAAATAGGAGAGGCAGGTACAGCTGTATTTTGTACACCTCTGCCATATTTATTTCTACTGGCGTCCTCAGGTCACTTTAGTGGGAACTGTGTGCTCTGCCCTTACAGCTGGCAAATAGCCCATAGCCCATCTCTGTCCCCAAACACAGAGACATGAGGAAATATACCATCTTCTCTTTCTTCTCTCTGCAGAAAGGTTGCAGGGAGATTCGACCACAGACTAAGAGCAGACAGCAAAATGGGGACAACAGGGAGACCTCAGGCTGGGAGTGGGGGGGACAAAACCCCCTCCTCCGCCCTGGAAAATCAGAGATAAGTGGCTACTTCTGTTTAAAGTCAGTCCCCCAAGTCACCCTAAGTAGTGTTGAGGCAGACAGGGGTCCCTTAGAGAGGCAGATGGGGTCCCTTAGAGACGCCACTTCCCTTGGCTCACTTGATGGAATTAGGGAGGCTCTTTGGAGAAGGAAATGGCAACCCACTCTAGTATTCTTGCCTGGAGAATCTCACAGTCAGAAAATCCTGGCAGGCTACAGTCCATGGGGTCGCAAGAGTCGGACATGACTTAGCAACTATACCACCACCACCTGGGACTGCCTGGAAATCCAGAGTGGGCACAGCTAGGCATGGAGAGGGAAACCCAACAGGCAGGCTCCTGGGGAGCTGGCGGGTCTGTCCCCTTCTCTGTGGAGCCACCACAGAATGCCTGGATGTTCAGGGTGCTGTGATTCTGTGGCTCCTCAGGGGCTGTAATACATCCCTAGGCCCCAATTTTGTCTTCATCTAAATTGACTTAGTGTGCATGTCAACTGATGTTATCAAAAACAAATACCAGGCCTTTGACTTCGAAAGTGATTTTATTTGAATAAAATACTATCTCTTCGTAGATTGAAGTTCTACATAAGATTCAATTTATAAAAACAAGGTTTCTTGATAAAGCAACTTTGAAAGCTTCGAGACATTAATTCTTTATATTGGTATTTTGGAAATATGATTTTTGGAAAAATGGATAGTCCAGAACAGAATAATGTAGGGGAAAAAAACAATGAAAAATAACCTTGCAATGTAAGAATGAAATATTGTAACTGTTATAATGTTGAAAGAGACCAGACATAAAAATGGCATTTACAGATTACAAAATTATTATGTAATTTGTGATTTTATAATAATGTAAACACCGCTTATCTAGGGAAAAAACAACTGGAAGGAAATACAGGTTAATGTTTACCAATATGATCACTGGAGGCTGTGAAAACAGATTACTCCCTGCTTCTCCCCAATCTCATATATTTCCCAAATATTCTATGATCTATGATCAGGTTACTTTTGTTGGGGGGACTACGCACCTGTTCTCTGTATCTACGAGTCATTATTTTGTTTTGTTAGACTCCATGTATAAGAGAGATTATACAGTACTTGTATTTCTCTGATTTATTTCACTTAGCACAATGCCATCAAGGTCCATCCATGTCGTCAAAAATGGCAGGATTTCCTTCTTTTTATGGTTGAATAATATTCCATTGTGTGTATATGTATATACTTTTTATAATAATGAAACACGTTCTGACTCTTTGCTGGAATATGTCACTGTCTTGCTTTTGTTCAAAAAAGTACTGGTTGAGCACCGGCCTTGCACTCTGCTCCTGGGATGCCTTTCTCATAGAGCTCAAATCCAGCAGCCGCAGTCAATGTTTACAATGTGGCTACAGCAGTTTTCTATGGAGAACGTGCAATAATAAAGCATATTCATGGGCGATGTGGCACGAAAAAGGAGGAATCATTCCATCTGGCAGAGTGAGTCAGGGTCACTGGGGAGACAGCTGGGAGCCTGGGCTTTAAAAATAATCCTCTATCCCAGACCAAAAAGTGGATATAAACTGAGGGAGTTCTTAATAAGAAGTAGTATTTGCAGGCCACACATGATTCAAAAAGTCCTTTCCAGTCCCTCGGCGGTGCCAAGGCTGGTGGTGGTGGGGAAGCCTAGCTGTTGCCTTCTGCCTCCCATAACAGAGCTTCCCAGGCCTTCCCAAATAAACAGACAAATCTACGTTGAAAACGATGCTCAAATACTTTATCTAATTTGCTCCTCATCACAGCCCTTCCAAGTAGATGTTGTTATCATCCTCTTTGCGCACAGGAGACTAGCGCTTACAAATAGGAAATGACCAGCCCCAGAGCACACAGCTCTGGAGGGCTGAGCTGGGGATGAAGCTGGGGACTTTGAGCCTACACGCTTTCCATCCATCTTCGGGCCTTGTCCACTGACCTTCCCCGAGCCCAGCCTGATAGGGGGATGCCCTGGAGGACCCCTGAGGCCAGGGCGGCACAGCTTCTCCAGACACACCCGTCAGAGGAGACCCAGGCCCTCAGGACCCCTGATTCCTATCTTTCCCCACTGGGCCCAGAGCATTTCAGGATGAGACCCCTTTCACACCTCTTTCTTCCTTTGCTGTGAGGTAGCTCAGTGTCCATCCCCTCTGCCTTGCCTTCAGAATCCACTGGGAATTCCCTGGCTGTCCAAGGTCTGGGACTCTGCGCTCCCCATGCAGAGGACCCACCTTCGATCCCTGGTCCAGGAGCTGGGTCCCACAGGCCACAACTAAGAGTTCACAACTGAAGATCCTGCAAGCCTCAACTAAAAATAAAGAAGGATTCCTCGTGCCTCAACTACAGTGATCCTGCATGTGGCAACTAAGACCCACCCAGCCAAATAAATGAGTAAATAAATATTAAAATGAAAAAGAACCCACCATGGGCTACTGGGAGATAGTTGCATTTGCCTGGTAGGCAGGGCCCATTCTGCCAGCTGTAGGCAGCAGAGATTCACAGCTTAATGAACCTCTGAAAGGCTCACCATGTCTCTTATTTGTAAAATAGGGACCGTAGTCCCTGCCCTCGGAGAAGGCAATGGCACCCCACTTCAGTACTCTTGCCTGGAAAATCCATGCACAGAGGAGCCTGGTGGGCTGTAGTCCATGGGGTTGCCGAGTCGGGCATGACTGAGCGACTTCACTTTCACTTTTCACTTTCATGCATTGGAGAAGGAAATGGCAACCCACTCCAGTGTTCTTGCCTGGAGAATCCCAGGGACAGGGGAGCCTGGTGGGCTGCCGTCTCTGGGGTCGCACAGAGTCGGACATGACTGAAGCGATTTAGCAGCAGCAGCAGCAGCAGCAGCAGTCCCTGCCCCATACAGTGATCTCCAGGATTCAATAAGATCACTTTCCTAAAGCACCCGTCAGGGTGCCTAGTGCTTTCCAGAGCTCAGAACAGGACTTATTCCCCTCTATTGTCAGGTCAGAGTGGGCAGTCAGCTCCTGAATCAAACCCACTGGAACACAGCCCTGTGGACGGGGGTCTGATGCAGCATCCTGCAAGCTCAGACAGGCTGGACTTGGAGCTGTAAGTGGCCTTCTGTGTGGGTTTTAAGACCTTGCTAAAGAAAAAAAAAAAGATGTATAAATACAACAATGTTAAAGACAATTCTGAAAATGAAAACGTGGACTACTACCCTAGCACAACTTATTTTGCAATGCTTTCTAGTTACTCCATTTCGTATTCTGTTACTGTCACTTGTTAGGTCTCAGACATACTGACCTGTCCCTCCCCTTCTCCCCAGTCCAATCCACGGCCAAGTCCTGAATGATTGGCTGCCCTCAATACTTCAGTCTTCAAAGGTCTCTGAGCTTCCTCTCTGAAGCCCCAACCCTGCTATTCATCCTTTTCACAGCAGGCAGAATTATCTTTAAAATGTTTTTCTTTTATTGTGGTAAAGTATATACAACATAAAATTTACTATTTTTAACATTTTAAGTGTACACTTCGGTGGCATTAATTACATGCACATTATTGTGTAACCGTCTACACAGTCTGTCTCCAGAACTTTTTCATCTTCCCAAATGGAAACTCTGAACACTTTGAAGAATAACTCCCCATCTCCCTCCCTTTCCAGCCCCTGGCAACCACCATTCTATTTTCTGTCTGTACTAACTTGAGTACTCTGGGTACCTCCAGTAAGTGGATTCACACAGTAGTTGTCTTTTTGTGACTGGCTTATTTCATTTAGCATAATATCCTCAAGGTTATAGCTTGTGTCAGAATTTCCACTTTTTTAAAGGCTGAATAATATCCCATTGTACGTGCATGCCAAACTTGGTTTATCTGTTAGAATTATCTTTTAAAATACAAATTAGATCATGTCCCTTTATTGCTTAAAACCCCTCAGTGGCTTCCTGTGGCTCTCAGTCAGAGCCTTCTCACGCCCGGGACCCCCTCTTCCAGCCCTGCACCCTTTGCTCTGGCCACCTGGCCCCTTTCTGATCCCAGAAGAAGCCCTTCCCCGCCCAACACTCACGTCGCCCTCTGCCTGGAGCCATCTTCCTGGCTCCCTCTTGCACTGGCTTAGTCTCACTCCAGATGTTGCCTCCCAGGTGGGGCCTCCCCAGCCACTCTCTCTTCCCTCACCCTGTTTACTTCCTTCACACTATCTGGCTTCTTTGGTGGCTTGTTTATTGTCTGTCTCCTCTCTTTGGAATAGGAGCTTCACAAGCCGCAGGCCCGGCTGTCTGGGGAGCTACCGTGGGCTCAATAAAGATGCTCTGAGGAGTGCCTCATTGAATGGGGGCTGGGGGGCTATCTGCAGGGGCTGTGGCCTGCTGTGATGTGGTGTCACTTGTTCTAAATACTCGTTTATAAAAATATCATACTGATGTTAGGAGGTGGTTATGACCTTGGAAGGGGCTGAACTGGATGGTTAGGAATCCAGGTTTTATCCCTCTCTTCCATGCTGCTGCTGCTAAGTCACTTCAGTTGTGTCAGACTCTGTGCGACCCCATAGACGGCAGCGCAGCAGGCTCCCCTGTCCCTGGGATTCTCCAGACAAGAACACTGGGTATCCAAACCCCTCAATCATGTAGCTGGACTGAAGGTCTCAATTTCTTCTTAAATCAAACCATGGTGGGGGATGTGGACAGCACGAATCTCCTGGGTTTCCAGCATGTTGTGATAATGTAAAGAGACAGAGAAATGAAGAATATTGGGTAAACATAAAGAGTTTTTAAAAGAAATATATCAAATCCTTCAACCAGAGGAAAAAAGGAACCAAGAGGAACATAAATAATTTGAAAAATTCCCCCAGAGAAAGAGCAGAATTTCCACTCATTTGCATTAAAAAGTTTGTTAATGAGGGAAAATCTGTTCAATAAATAAAAAAAGTAATTTATTTTCAAATTATACATATCTATAGAAACACATAAAAATGCATAGAGGAGGATGAAGAGATTTTAAAAGGCAAAGCCCTTAATTTAGCATGCAGGCAAAGAGCTAAGTGATATATGTACTGGCATATTTTTGGGTGTTGCAAATATCTCCTCCTACTCTCAGCTTGCCTTTTCATTAACGGTGTCTTAAATATATTACTGAATATAGCATGCATACATACAGAAGAGTGACTACATCATACAGTACAATGTGAAAGCTTTTTACACATGAACTGTGTGACCAGCATCCAGATTGAGAACTGACATCACCAGCACCCCAAAGCCCCTTTATGCCTCCTCTGGCCACCATGCTCCAAGGTAACCACTGTCCTGACTTACACACATGGGAGATGAAGTGTGTTCTCTTTGGTGTGTGTTTGCGTGTGGGATGCAGCACACTGATTCGGGCAGTTGTCATTCACTCACGTTTGTTGCATTATAGCCATCTATTACATGACAGTTTATCTGTCGTATGACTGATGGACATGTGGATAGTTTCCAGTTCAGAGGCACTACAGATAGTGCTGCTGTGAACGTTCTCGTATGTGCATTTGATGAGCACGTGTACATGTTTCTATTGGGTATACGCCTATGCTGGTCATATGTATATTATATACATAATATAGGTGTTTATATTCCGCTTTAGGAGACATTGAGGGAAATAGGCCAACACCTGGTTCTTTTTGTCTTTCCATGATATTGATTCTTTTTAATTACAATTGGAGGATGCTTATATTGTATTATGTTTTATTTTGC